>NC_041389.1:483017242-483020987 GCF_002162155.2 Triticum dicoccoides | reverse complement strand
AAGACTGGACCGAAAGCACTCGAAGGTCGAGGTGGGTAGTCCCTTCGTCATGACATCGGCGAACTGCTGATCGGTGGGCACGTGTAGAACACGAACACGACCAAGGGCAACATGCTCCCTGACGAAGTGGATGTCGAGCTCAATATGCTCCGTCCGTCATTGATGGACAGGGTTGGCAGCAAGGTATACCGCGGAGACGTTATCATAGTAGATGAGCGTCGCCTTGGTAACCTCACATAGCAACTCCTGAAGTAGCTGTAGTTGCCAAGAGCACTCCGCGACGGCGTTGGCCACGGCCCGGTACTCAGCCTCGGCGCTCGATCGTGAGACCGTGGGTTGTCGTTCAGACGACCACGAAATCAGAAAGGGCCCGAGGTAGACGCAGTAGCCGGAAGTGGAGCGTCGAGTGTCGGGACACCCAGCCCAGTCGGCATCAGAGTAGGCGACAAGGCTGGTGTCAGGTGATGCCGTCAGGGTCAGACCCATGGTGTGGTGCCATATACGTACCGAAGTATACATTTCATGAGAGCCCAATGGGTGTCACGAGGAGCATGCATATGAAGGCACACCTGCTGGACAGCATATTGAATGTACGGACGCGTCAGTGTGAGGTACTGAAGCGCACCGACGATGGAGAGACAGAAGGGAGCGTCGGACGCCGGAGAACCCTCGACGGTGGACACCTTAGCCTTCGTGTCGACCGGCGTGGGAGCAGCCTTGCAGTTAAGCATGACCGCTCGCTCCAAAAGCTCGTAGGCGTACTTCTGCCGGTGCAGGAAGAAGGCAGTGGCCCGGCGCACGACCGCGATGCCGAGGAAGTAGTGGAGAGCCCCCAAGTCCTTGAGGGCGAACTCGGTGCCAAGGCGAGCTGTGATCTGCTGAAGTAGCACTGGTGAGGATGCAGTCAGGATGATGTCGTCGACATATAGTAGGAGGTACGCGATGGCGGGGCCCTGGTGATAGACAAACAGGGAGGCATCGGACCGTGTGAACCGGAACCCCTGCTGTTGAAGGACGGCCGTGATCCACTGGTACCAGGACTGAGGTGCCTGCTTCAACCCGTAGAGAGAACAGGAGAGCAAGCACATGTGGTCCGGATAGTCGGTGTTGTCAAAACTAGTAGGCTGCTGAGAGAACACCTGCTCGTCGAGATGGCCATGCAAGAAAGCATTAGACACATCAAGCTGGTGGACTGGCCAGGCGCGAGAAACAGCAAGCTGGAGAATAGCGTGAATCGTGCCCGGTTTGACAACCGGGGCGAAGGTGTCTGTGAAGTCCACGCCAGCACGCTGGCGGAAGCCGCACACCACCCAACGCGCCTTGTAGCGCTCGAGAGAACCGTCGGGGCGAGTCTTGTGGCGGAAGACCCACTTGCCAGTGATGCCATTGGCACGGGGAGGCCGTGGAATAAGCTGCCACGTACACGGTTGCGCTGCAGGGCATCAAACTCCTCACGCATCGCAGCTAGCCAGTTCGGATCCCGAAGGGCTGCACGAGCGGAGGTGGGGAGTGGAGACGGTGCCGAGGTAGATGCAGCACACGCGTACTCGTCCGACGGGTAGCGCGTGCTGGGAAGAAGTGTCCCAGTCCGAGCTCGAGTGACCACACCGGTGTCGGGGGCGCCTGATGTCTACTACACAACCTTCTTCTTGTAGACGTTGTTGGTCCTGCAAGTGCATAGGTTTGTAGGACAGTAGCAAATTTCCCTCAAGTGGTTGACCAAAGGTTTATCAATCCGTGGGAGGCGTAGGATGAAGATGGTCTCTCTCAAGCAACTCTACAACCATATAACAAAGAGTCTCTTGTGTCCCCAACACACCCAGTACAATGGTAATTTGTATAGGTGCACTAGTTCGGCGAAGAGATGGTGATACAAGTCTAATATGGATAGTAGATATAGGTTTTTGTAATATGAAATTATAAAAACAGCAAGGTAACTAATGATAAAAGTGAGTGTAAACAGTATTGCAATGGTAGGAAACAAGGCCTAAGGTTCATACTTTCACTAGTGCAAGTTTTCTCAACAATAATAACATAGATAGATCATATAAGAATCCCTCAACATGCAACAAAGTGTCACTCCAAAGCCACTAATAGCGGAGAACAAACGAAGAGATCATGGTAGGGTATGAAACCACATCAAAGTTATCCTTTCTGTTCTATCTATTCAAGAGTTCGCAGTAAAATAACATGAAGCTATTCTTTCCGCTCAATCTATCATAGAGTTCATACTAGAATAACACCTTAAGACACAAATCAACCAAAACCCTAATGTCACCTAGATACTCCATTGTTACCTCAAGTATCCGTGGGCATGATTACACGATATGCATCACACAATCTCGGATTCATCTATTCAACCAACAGAAAGTACTTCAAAGAGTGCCCCAAAGTTTCTACCAGAGAGTCAAGACGAAAACGTGTGCCAACCCCTATGCATAGGTTCATGGGTGGAACCCGCAAGTTGGTCACCAAAACATACATCAAGTGGCACATGATATCCCATTGTCTCCACAGATAAGCACGGCAAGACATACATCAAGTGTTCTCAAACCATAAAAGACTCAATCCGATAAGATAACTTCAAAGGGGAAAACTCAATCCATTACAAGAGAGTAGATGGGGGAGAAACATCATAAGATCCAACTATAATAGCAAAGCTCGCGATACATCAAGATCGTGCCATAGAGGAAACACAAGAGAGAACACGAGAGAGAGAGAGATCAAACACATAGCTACTGGTACATACCCTCAGCCTCGAGGGTGAACTACTCCCTCCTCGTCATGGATAGCACCGGGATGATGAAGATGGTCACCGGTGATGGGATACCCCCTCCGGCAGGGTGCTGGAACGGGCTCCCGAGAGGTTTTTGTTGGCTACAGAGGCTTGCGGCGGCGGAACTCCCGATCTATCTTCGTTGTTGATGTTTTTAGGGTACGTGGGTTTATATAGGCGAAAGAAGTCGGTCGCGGGGGTGCTCGAGGGGCCCATAAGACAGGGGGCGCGCCCGGGGGGTGGGCGCGCCCCCACCCTCGTGGCCTCCTCGAGGATCTTCTGACGTGAACTCCAAGTCTCCAGGATCATATTCTTCCAAAAAATCATACTGCCGAAGGTTTCATTCTGTTTGGACTCCGTTTGATATTCCTTTTCTTCGAAATACTAAAACAGGCAATAAAACAGTAATATGGGCTGGGCCTCTGGTTAATAGGCTAGTCCCAAAACTAATATAAAAGTGTATAATAAAGCCCATAATCATTCAAAATAGATAATAAAATAGCATGAATGCTTCATAAATTATAGATACGTTGGAGACGTATCAGCATCCCCAAGCGTAATTCCTACTCATCCTCGAGTAGGTAAATGATAAAAGAAAGAATTTATGAAGTGTGAATGCTAGAGGCGCACAAGTTTGATCAATGATAATTTCAATCAGCTTTACTAGCATCATTATATGTCATAACAGTAGTTCATCTCATAAAACTTTTCATAATCAAGTAACAAACTATTCACATGTTAAAGCATAGACCATAAACTTTCTTGAAAACTAGCAAACTTCATTCTTAGTCATCAAACAATTGCAATTCATCCTATTTTCAAGAAGGGTCTATGTCAGAGCTTTGATTTAGCAAACTTCACCTACTCAACTATCATATAGTCTTCTAAAATTGCTAACACTCACGCAATACTTGTGGTTATGAAGTTTTAATCAGACACAGAGAAATATAGGGGCTTATAATGTTGCCT
>NC_041389.1:483011857-483016843 GCF_002162155.2 Triticum dicoccoides | reverse complement strand
GATCACCTTGACTCTTGCATAAAGTAAAAGACATAAAGTAAAAGATAGGCCCTTCGCCGAGGGAAGCAGAGTTTGTCATGCGCTTTTAGGGTTGGATACACAAAATATTAATGCGAAAGAACGTCACTTTATATTGCCCCTTGTATATGGACCTTTATTATGCAGTCCGTCGCTTTTATTGCTTCCATAACAAGATCGTACAAAGCTTATTTTCTCCGCACTAATAAGTCGTGCATATTTAGAGAGCAATTTTTATTGCTTACACCGATGACAACTTACTTGAAGGATCTTACTCAATCCATAGGTAGGTAAGGTGGACTCTCGTGGCAAAACTGGGTTTAAGGATATTTGAAAGCACAAGTAGTATCTCTACTTGGTGCTAGGAATTTCGGCTAGCATGAGGGGGAAAGGCAAGCTCAACATGTTTGAATGATCCATGACAATATACTTTAACTGAGATGTGAGAAAACATAACCCATTACGTTGTCTTCCTTGTTCAACATTAATTCTTTAGCATGTCATACTTAATGAGTGCTCACAATTATAAAACATGTATATGATAATATATTTATATGTGAAATCTCTCTTCCTTCAATATTCTTTCATGAATTGTTCAAATGACTAATACAATGCTTGCTAACCGTCAATAAATTTACAACCTCTACTTATTAGATGTGAAGTCATTACTCCCCATGGGATAAGCAAATGAAACATATATAATTTCAGATTTATGACATTCAACTCATTCAACCATTTACTCATAGGATATAAGTGAAGCACAGGAGTAAATGACAAACTACTCCAAAAAGATATAAGTGAAGAGCGATGAGTGGTTAAATAATTATGTAATTATGTGAAGACTCTCTTCATTAAAGAATTTCAGATCTTTGTATTGTATTAAGCAAGCAAAACAAAATAAAATGACATTGCAAGGATAGCACAACTCATGTGAAGAAGCAAAAACTTAGGTTCAACCGATACTAACCGATAGTTGTTCAAGAAGAAAGGTGGGATGCCTAATGGGGCATCCCCGAGCTTAGATGCTTGAGACTTCTTGAAATATTATCTTGGGGTGCCTTGGGCATCCCCAAGCTTGAGCTTTTGGGTCTCCTTAATTCCTCTCATATCATGTTTTCTCTTTTTATCAAAAGCTTCATCCACACCAAACTCAACAAGAACTCATGAGATAAGTTAGTATAAACCAATGCAAAACCTTATCATTTTCTACTGTAACAAATCACTAAAATTATTATTCAACATTTCATACTAAATGCCTCTACATATTTAATACTCCTATCCTCAAATAGAATCATTAAACAAGCAAACATATGCAAACAATGCAAACATAACAGCAATCTGCCAAAACAGTATAGTCTGTAAAGAATGCAAAATTCATCATACTTCCCTAAGTCCAAAAATTATGAGAAAAATACTACGCTGTAGAAGATTTATCAGAGCTCATTATGAAAAAATATTCAACATTATATCACTCTCTGACTTTTCTAGGGAATTTTTGCAACAGCGGTAAACTTTCTGTTTTCAAACAGCAACATGTATACTAGCAAAATAAGCATGGAAAAGGCTATCCTTGACATTTTTATTGAAAATAAAGATGAAAAATATTATTCTAAATAACAGAAAGCAAATACTAATGAAATAAAATGATGCTCCAAGAAAAGCACATATCATATGGCGAATAAAAATATAGCTCCAAGTAAAGTTACCGATGAACGAAGACGAAAGAGGGAATGCCATCCGGGGCATCCCCAAGCTTAGGCTCTTGGTTGTCCTTGAATATTACCTTGGGGTGCCTTGGGAATCCCAAAGCTTAGGCTCTTACCACTCCTTATTCCATAGTCCATCATATCTTTTCCCAAAACTTGAAAACTTCAACCACACAAAACTCAAAACAAAACTCGTAAGCTCCGTTAGTATAAGAAAATAAAACCACCACTTAGGTACTGTAATGAACTCATTCTAAATTCATATCGGTGTAATATCTAATGTATTCTAACTTCTCTATAGTTCATACCCTCCGATACTACTCATAGATTCATCAAAATAAGCAAACAACACATAGAAAACAGAATCTGTCAAAAACAGAACAGTCTGTAGTAATCTGTATCAAACGTATAATTATGGAAACCCAAAAATCCTGAAATAAATTTTTGGACCTGAGGAATTTGTATATTAATCATCTTAAAAAATAATCAACCTAAAAGCACTCTCCAGTAAAAAATGGCAGCTATTCTCGTGAGCGCTAAAGTTTCTGTTTTTTTACAGCAAGATCATAAAGACTTCACCCAAGTCTTCCCAAAGGTTCTACTTGGCACAAACACTAATTAAAACATGAAACCACATCTAACCAGAGGATATATGAATTATCTATTACTAAACAGGAACAAAAAGTAAGAAACAAAAAATAAAGTTGGGTTGCCTCCCAACAAGCGCTATCGTTTAACGCCCCTAGCTAGGCATGATGAAATGATGCTCACATAAAAGATAAGAATTGAAACATAAAGAGAGCATCATGAAGAATATGACTAGCACATTTAAGTCTAACCCAATTCCTATGCATAGGGATTTTGTGAGCAAATAACTTATGGGAACAATAATCAACTAGCATAGGAAGGTAAAACAAGCATAACTTCAAAATTTTAAGCACATAGAGAGGAAACTTGATATTATTGCAATTCCTACAAACATATGTTCCTCCCGCATAATAATTTTCAGTAGCATCATGAATGAATTCAACAATATAACCAGCACCTAAAGCATTGTTTTCATGATCTACAAGTATAGAAAATTTACTACTCTCCACATAAGCAAATTTCTTCTCATGAATAATAGTGGGAGCAAACTCAACAAAATAACTATCATGTGAGGCATAATCCAATTGAAAACTAAAATCATGATGACAAGTTTCATGGTTATCATTATTCTTAATAGCATACAAGTCATCACAATAATCATCATAGATAGCAACTTTGTTCTCATAATCAATTGGAACCTCTTCCAAAATAGTGGAATCATCACTAAATAAAGTTGACACTCTTCCAAATCCACTTTCATATTCATCACAATAAGATTCAATATCCTCCAAAATAGTGGGATCAATACTACCTAAAGTTGACACTCTTCTAAACCCACTTTCGTCAATATAATCATCATAAATATGCGGCATGATTTCATCATAACAAATATTCTCATCAAAACTTGGGGGACAAAAAATATCATATTCATCAAACATAGCATCCCCAAGGTTGTGGCTTTGCATATCATTAGCATCAAGGATATTCAAGGAATTCATACTAACAACATTGTAATCATGCTCATCATTCAAATATTTATTGCCAAACATTCTAATGCATTCTTCTTCTAGCACTTGAGCACAATTCTCCTTCCAATCATTCTCACGAAAGATATTAAAAAGATGAAGCATATGAGACAAACTCAATTCCATTTTTTTTGTAGTTTTCTTTTATATACTAAACTAGTGATAAAACAAGAAACAAAAAGATTCAATTGCAAGATCTAAAGATATACCTTCAAGCACTCACCTCCCCGGCAACGGCGCCAGAAAAGAGCTTAGTTGACGGGGTGTGAGTGCCGTTTACCTAGCCTCCCCGGCAACGGCGCCAGAAAAGAGCTTGATGTCTACTACACAACCTTCTTCTTGTAGACGATGTTGGGCCTGCAAGTGCAAAGGTTTGTAGGACAGTAGCAAATTTCCCTCAAGTGGATGACCTAAGGTTTATCAATCCGTGGGAGGAGTAGGATGAAGATGGTCTCTCTCAAGCAACCATGCAACTAGATAACAAAGAGTCTCTTGTGTCCCCAACACACCCAATACAATGGTAATTTGTATAGGTGCACTAGTTCGGCGAAGAGATGGTGATACAAGTGCAATATGGATAGTAGATATAGGTTTTTGTACTCTGAAATTATAAAAACAGCAAGGTAACTAATGATAAAAGTGAGCGTAAACAGTATTGCAATGGTAGGAAACAAGGCCTAAGGTTCATACTTTCACTAGTGCAAGTTCTCTCAACAATAATAACATAGATAGATCATATAACAATCCCTCAACATGCAACAAAGAGTCACTCCGAAGCCACTAATAGCGGAGAACAAACGAAGAGATCATGGTAGGGTATGAAACCACATCAAAGTTATCCTTTCTGTTCTATCTATTCAAGAGTTCGTAGTAAAATAACATGAAGCTATTCTTTCCGCTCAATTTATCATAGAGTTCATACTAGAATAACACCTTAAGACACAAATCAACCAAAACCCTAATGTCACCTAGATACTCCATTGTCACCTCAAGTATCCGTGGGCATGATTATACGATATGCATCACACAATCTCGGATTCATCTATTCAACCAACACAAAGTACTTCAAAGAGTGCCCCAAAGTTTCTACCGGAGAGTCAAGACGAAAACGTGTGCCAACCCCTATGCATAGGCCCCTGCGGAACCCGCAAGTTGGTCACCAAAACATACATCAAGTGGCACATGATATCCCATTGTCACCACAGATAAGCACGGCAAGACATACGTCAAGTGTTCTCAAATCATAAAAGACTCAATCCGATAAGATAACTTCAAAGGGGAAAACTCAATCCATTACAAGAGAGTAGAGGGGGGAGAAACATCATAAGATCCAACTATAATAGCAAAGTTCGCGATACATCAAGATCGTGCCATAGAGGGAACATGAGAGAGAACACGAGAGAGAGAGAGAGAGAGATCAAACACATAGCTACTGGTACATACCCTCAGCCTCGAGGGTGAACTACTCCCTCCTCGTCATGGATAGCGTCGGGATGATGAAGATGGCCACCAGTGATGGGATACCCCCTCCGGCAGGGTGCCGGAACGGGCTCCCGAGAGGTTTTTGGTGGCTACAGAGGCTTGCGGTGGTGGAACTCCCGATCTATCTTCGTTGTTGATGTTTTTAGGGTACGTGGGTTAATATAGGC
>NC_041389.1:482988812-483011708 GCF_002162155.2 Triticum dicoccoides | reverse complement strand
GTGCTCAAGACAGGGGGGCGCGCCCCCCATCCTCGTGGCCTCCTAGAGGATCTTCTGACGTGAACTCCAAGTCTCCAGGATCATATTCTTCCAAAAAATCACGTTGCCGAAGGTTTCATTCTGTTTGGACTCCGTTTGATATTCCTTTTCTTCGAAATACTAAAACAGGCAATAAAACAGCAATATGGGCTGGGCTCCGGTTAATAGGTTAGTCCCAAAAGTAATATAAAAGTGTATAATAAAGCCCATAATCATTCAAAACAGATAATAAAATAGCATGAATGCTTCATAAATTATAGATACATTGGAGACGTATCAGCGGACGCAGCGACGGGGGCCGCAGGGGCCGCATCGGGGCCGGCAGAGGGGGCCGCGGCGACGGGGGCTGTTGGTGTCAAAATCGGTGGATCTCGGGTAGGGGGTCCCGAACTGTGCGTCTAGGCGGATGGTAACAGGAGACAAGGTACACAATTTTTTTACCCAGGTTCGGGCCCTCTCGATGGAGGTAAAACCCTACTCCTGCTTGATTAATATTGATGATATGGGTAATACAAGAGTTGATCTACCACGAGATCAGAGAGGCTAAACCCTAGAAGCTAGCCTATGGTATGATTGTTGTTCATCCTACGGACTAAAACTCTCGGGTTTATATAGACACCGGAGGGGGATAGGGTTACATAGAGGTGACAACACAGAGGAACTCTCAATGAAAGCACCAATGTCGGTGTCAAAACCGGCGGATCTCGGGTAGGGGGTCCCGAACTGTGCGTCTAGGCGGATGGTAACAGGAGACAAGGGACACGATGTTTTTACCCAGGTTCGGGCCCTCTCGATGGAGGTAAAACCCTACTCCTGCTTGATTAATATTGATGATATGGGTAATACAAGAGTTGATCTACCACGAGATCAGAGAGGCTAAACCCTAGAAGCTAGCCTATGGTATGATTGTTGTTCGTCCTACGGACTAAAACTCTCGGGTTTATATAGACACCGGAGGGGGATAGGGTTACATAGAGTCGGTTACAATGGGAGGAGATCTTCATATCATATCGCCAAGCTTGCCTTCCACGCCAAGGAATGACCTATCCGGACGCGGGACGAAGTCTTCAATCTTGTATCTTCATAGTCCAGGAGTCCGGCCAAAGGTCATAGTCCGGCCATCCGGACACCCCCTAATCCAAGACTCCCTCAGTAGCCCCTGAACCAGGCTTCAATGACAACGAGTCCGGCGCGCAAATTGTCTTCGGCATTGCGAGGCGGGTTCCTCCTCCGGATACTTCATAGAAGATGTTGAACACAAGGATAGTGTCCGGCTCTGCAAAATAAGTTCCATGTACCACCGCAGAGAGAATAATATCTACACAAATCTAATCTGCTGACGTATTCCACAGCGTGACATCACGCCACGGCCAAGCCTTTATTCGAATCGTTTTACTGTCCTACCTCAGCGTGTTTAGCGAGGCGGTTTCCTTGGCGCGTCTTGTCAAAGCAGAGATCGTGTCCCCTTATTCCGGGATTCTCATCAATACGGGCGTGGGTAACCCAACCGCGCCATTAACCGTGGCACTTGGGAGATAAGCGAGTTTTATTAGGCTGGTGGGGGCTCATAATTTCGGCCGCCCATATAAGGGGATAAGGATCCACCCTTTCCATTTACGCCTTCTTCCTCCTTTGCTTATCCATCCCTGTGCACTCGAGCTCCAGCGCCCAAGTCCGCACTTCCCACCTCAACCTTCTCCAATCATGTCCGGAGCGGGAGGAAGATGGATGGCTTCCTCCGTCACGGAGGGGCAAATCTAAAAGTTAAGGAAGGCTGGATACTTGTCTGACGACATCGCGCACCGGCTTCCAGATGAGGGGCAACTCATCCCCACCCCTGAGACCCATGAGAGGGTCGTATTTCTCCCCCATTTCCTCCGCGGACTGGGCTTTCCTTTTCACCCGTTCGTCCGGGGGCTCATGTTCTACTACGGCCTGGACTTCCACGATCTGGCCCCGAACTTCATCCTCAACATCTTGGCGTTTATCGTCGTGTGTGAGGCCTTCCTCCGCATCCAGCCTCACTTTGGCCTATGGCTGAAGATCTTCAGCGTCAAGCCGAAGGTCGTGGGCGGCCGCCAAGCGGAGTGCGGAGGCGCCATGGTGGGCAAGATAGCCAATGTTACATGGCTCGAGGGCGCCTTCATAGAGACCATCAAAGGGTGGCAATCGGGGTGGTTCTATATCACCGAGCCGCGTGACCCTGAATGGGCAGCGGCCCCCGAATTCCAATCTGGCATCCCCACACGGCTCACATCTTGGAAAGAGATGGGCATGTCGTGGGGTAATTCGGCATAAGTACCGGACTTCAAACCTGCGTCAAAGACCTGATCGACGGGAAGGTTAAACTTGTCACCGTAGTCCAGGTCATGCTCTTCCGCCGGATCCTCCCGTGTCAACGACGGGCTTTCAACTTGTGGGAGTTTGACCCGGCCCAGCACCAGACTCTGTCCCGGCTCTTCGACACAAAGCACGAGGATGCTTGGAAGGTGCTATTCAAGACCTCTGAGGTCTCCCTCCCCCCCTGTCACCGAGGATCGCGGATTCTGCGCCAAGTGCCAAGCCAGCGCGGTAAGCTTAATTTTCCCAGTACGGGGTATTTGTTTTCCATAGATTTGATTCTATGCGGGATCTAAACTCCCATCCCTTTAACAGGACTGGCAGAAGAAGGCCGGACAGATCAACTGTCTGGCTCCTTTGCCCGAAGACCCAGCGGACGCTCGCTTAACGAAGCTGCTGGTTCCGGCACCTCACGTGGTGCCGGAGAAGAAGGCCAAGAAGAAGGTCACGGGGAGTCGGAAGAGTTCCCGACGCCTAGTGGTGTCGGATTCATCTCCTGACAACCCCAAAGCACCCTCCGCCTCTGAAGATGAGGAGGAGGAAGAAGAAGCCTCCCCCCTCCAACGGGGGGAGGAAAGAAAAGGAAGGCCGCCCCAACTGGGGAGGCCGGAGGGTCCAAGAAGGGGAGGACCCTTCTGCCAGACTACGCCTCCGATGCCGAAGACAGCAGGGAGGAATGGCCATCCAGGGTCAAGCCCCTGGCAAAATTGTAAGTATCCGGATACCCGAATAACTTATGGCGCTCCTCTATTGTATGGTACCTTCTGACGCCGAATTCAATCATGCAGTCCGCCCAAGGCCCAGCTCGGCGATTCGTCGAGCGGCTCCCTGGATTCGTCGGATGTGAATATTGCTTCACTTCTGACGGCCTCCTCCCTGCTCCCTGCGGACGACGCCGAGGTGGAGTCCCAAAAGGGACTAGACCAGGAGGAGGTGGTCCTGGAGGCGCCGCAAGGCGACCTCCCGGATTCCAGGCCCAAAGGGGGTAAAACCCCAGAGGTGTCTAAGTCCGGTCCTGGGTCGGACACTGCTCCGGAACCTTCAGTGGTTCCGGAGTCCGGCAGGCGGCGCCTTCGTAAGAAGGGAAAGCCCACGACGCTGGCGACCTCCGTCCAACCGAAGGCGCCGGACAATTTGCTGGAGGTGCTTAACGGCGCCTCCATCGACGAGGAACACCGCACTGTTATGAGTGCGGTGATTCAGAAGGTTCAGTCCGCCAAGAGCGGGCTGACAGAAGCCTGTACGAGCCTATTAACAGGCTTTGAGGTATGTATTCAAAACATATAAAAATGTTACCGCATAGACAGTAGCCCCTGATGCTCAGTGTGGTGTTCGGAAAGAAAAGCCGGACTAAGGATCTAAAAAGATATACGCAGGAGTCTAACATAAATATGTTAATATGGGTATGCAGGTTGTGCTGCCGACCTCTGCCGCACTGACTGCGGAGGTCGACGCATTGAAGCAGAACCTCGAGTGGTTCGAGAACGAGCTCGGCCGTGCCAGGAAGCAGATCGAGGACAAGGAGGGTATGTAATACCGTAGGTAAATGTATATAGAAATACCTGGTTGAAAATAATGACAGGACCAACGTGTATGTTGCAGGGGCCACAACTCAGGTGGCGACCCTGAAGGAAGTTGTGTCCAAGGCCGAAAATAGTGCGGCCTTGGAGCGCACCGAGCGAGAGAAGCAGGAGGCGCGGGTGGCGGAGGTGCGGCAAGAGCTCCAGGCTCTCATGGAGAAACTGTTGGGGAACGTTGCAGAAAATTAAAATTTTTCCTACGGTTTCACCAAGATCCATCTATGAGTTTATCTAAGCAACGAGTCTAGGGAGAGAGTTTGCATCTACATACCACTTGTAGATCGCGTGCGGAAGCTTGCAAGGTGATGATGTAGTCGTACTCGACGTGATCCAAATCACCGATGACCTGCGCCGAACGGACGGCACCTCCGCGTTCAACACACGTACGGAACAGCCACGTCTCCTCCTTCTTGATCCAGCAAGGAAGGGAGGAGAGGTTGAGGGAGATGGCACCAGCAGCAGCACGACGGCGTGGTGTTGGTGGAGCTGCAGTACTCCGGCAGAGCTTCGCTAAGCACTATGGAGGTGGAGGAGGTGTTGGGGAGGAAGAAGGAGGCAACCAAAGGCCAGGGCGTTCAGGTATGAAGTCCCTCCTCTCCCCCCACTATATATAGGGGTGCCAAGGGGGGGTGGCCGGCCCTAGGAGATCAAATCTCCTAGGGGGTGCGGCGGCCAAGGGGGGTTTTCCCTCCCCCCAAGGCACCTAGGAGGTGCCTTACCCTCCTAGGACTCTTGCCCCCTTGAACCCTAGGCGCATGGGCCTATGTGGGGCTGGTGCCCTTGGCCCATTAGGCCAAGGCGCACCCCCTTACAGCCCATGTGGCCCCCCGGGACAGGTGGACCCACCCGGTGGACCCCCGGGACCCTTCCGGTGGTCCCGGTACAATACCGATAACCCCGAAACTTGTCCCGATGCCCGAAACAGGACTTCCCATATATAAATCTTTACCTCCGGACCATTCCGGAACTCCTCGTGACGTCCGGGTTCTCATCCGGGACTCCGAACAACATTCGGGTTACTGCATATACATATCCCTATAACCCTAGCGTAACTGAACCTTAAGTGTGTAGACCCTACGGGTTCGGGAGACATGCAGACATGACCGAGACTCTCTTAGTCAATAACCATCAGCGGGATCTGGATACCCATGATGGCTCCCACATGCTCCTCGATGTTGTCATCGGATGAACCACTATGTCGAGGATTCGATCAAACCCTGTATGCAATTCCCTCTGTCAATCGGTACGTTACTTACCCGAGACTCGATCGTCGGTATCCCAATACCTTGTTCAGTCTCGTTACCGGCAAGTCACTTTACTCGTACCATAATGCATGATCCCGTGTCCAACACCTTGGTCTCATTGAGCTCAATATGATGATGCATTACCGAGTGGGCCCAGAGATACCTCTCCGTCATACGGAGTGACAAATCCCAGTCTCGATCCGTGTCAACCCAACAGCTACTTTCGGAGATACCTGTAATGTACCTTTATAGTCACCCAGTTACGTTGTGACGTTTGGTACACCCAAGGCATTCTTACGGTATCCGGGAGTTACACGATCTCATGGTCGAAGGAAGAGATACTTGACACTTGCAAAGCTCTAGCAAAACGAACTACACGATCTTTTATGCTATGCTTAGGATTGGGTCTTGTCCATCACATCATTCTCCTAATGATGTGATCCCGTTATCAACGACATCCAATGTCCATAGTCAGGAAACCATGACTATCTGTTGATCACAATGAGCTGGTCAACTAGAGGCTTACCAGGGACATAGTGTGGTCTAAGTATTCACACGTGTATTACGATTTCCGGATAATACAGTTATAGCATGAATAAAAGACAATTATCATGAACAATGAAATATAATAATACTTTTATTATTGCCTCTAGGGCATATTTCCAACAGTCTCCCACTTGCACTAGAGTCACCAATCTAGTTACATTGTGATGAATCGAACACCCATAGAGTTATGGTGTTGATCATGTTTTGCACGCGAGAGAGGTTTAGTCAGCGGATCTGCGACATTCAGATCCGTGTGCACTTTGCAAATCTCTATGTCTCCATCTTGAACATTTTCACGGATGGAGTTGAAACGACGCTTGATGTGCCTGGTCTTCTTGTGAAACCTGGGCTCCTTTGCGAGGGCAATAGCTCCAGTGTTGTCACAGAAGAGTTTGATCGGCCCCGACGCATTGGGTATGACTCCTAGGTCGGTGATGAACTCCTTCACCCAAATCGCTTCATGTGCTGCCTCCGAGGCTGCCATGTACTCCGCTTCACACGTAGATCCCGCCACGACGCTCTGCTTGCAGCTGCACCAGCTTACTGCTCCACCATTCAAATATACACGTATCCGGTTTGTGACTTAGAGTCATCCGGATCTGAGTCGAAGCTAGCGTCGACGTAACCCTTTACGACGAGCTCTTCGTCTCCTCCATAAACGAGAAACATGTCCTTTGTCCTTTTCAGGTACTTCAGGATATTCTTGACCGTTGTCCAGTGTTCCTTGCCGGGATTACTTTGGTATCTTGCTACCAAACTTACGGCAAGGTTTACATCGGGTCTGGTACACAGCATGGCATACATAATAGATCCTATGGCTGAAGCATAGGGGATGACACTCATCTCTTCTTTATCTTTTGCCGTGGTCGGTGACTGAGCTGAGCTCAGTCTCATACCTTGTAACATAGGCAAGAACCCCTTCTTGGACTGATCCATTCTGAATCTCTTCAAAATCTTATCAAGGTATGTACTTTGTGAAAGACCTATGAGGCGTCTTGATCTATCTCTATAGATCTTGATGCCTAATATATAAGCAGCTTCTCCAAGGTCCTTCATTGAAAAACACTTATTCAAGTAGGCCTTAATGCTGTCCAGAAATTCTATATTATTTCCCATCAGGAGTATGTCATCTACATATAATATGAGAAATGCTACAGAGCTCCCACTCACTTTCTTGTAAACGCAGGCTTCTCCATAAGTCTGCATAAACCCAAACGCTTTGATCATCTCATCAAAGCGAATGTTCCAACTCCGAGATGCTTGCACCAGTCCATAAATGGATCGCTGGAGCTTGCATACTTTGTTAGCGTTCTGAGGATCGACAAAACCTTCCGGCTGCATCATATACAGTTCTTCCTTAAGATGCCCGTTAAGGAATGCTGTTTTGACGTCCATCTGCCATATCTCATAATCATAGTATGCGGCAATTGCTAACATGATTCGGACGGACTTTAGCTTCGCTACGGGAGAGAATGTCTCGTCGTAGTCAATCCCTTGAACCTGTCGATAACCCTTAGCGACAAGTCGAGCTTTATAGATGGTAACATTACCATCCGCGTCCGTCTTCATCTTAAAGATCCATTTGTTTTCTATCGCTCGCCGATCATCGGGCAAGTCTGTCAAAGTCCATACTTTGTTTTCATACATGGATTCTATCTCGGATTTCATGGCTTCAAGCCATTTGTTGGAATCCGGGCCCGTCATTGCTTCTTCATAGTTCGAAGGTTCATTGTTGTCTAACAACATGATTTCCAGGACAGGGTTGCCGTACCACTCTGGTGCGGAACGTGTCCTTGTGGACCTACGAAGTTCAGCAGTAACTTGATCCGAAGTACCTTGATCATTATCATGGTTTTCCTCTTCAGTTGGTGTGGGCATCACAGGAATGGTTTCCTGTGCTGCGTCACTATCCCGCTCAAGAGGTAGTACTTCATCGAGTTCTACTTTCCTCCCACTTACTTCTTTCGAGAGAAACTCTTTTTCCAGAAAGCATCCGTTCTTGGCAACAAAGATCTTGCCTTCGGATCTTAAGTAGAAGGTATACCCTATAGTTTCCTTAGGGTATCCTATGAATACGCATCTTTCCGACTTGGGTTCGAGCTTTTCAGGTTGAAGTTTCTTGACATAAGCTTCGCATCCCCAAACTTTTAGAAACGACAGTTTAGGTTTCTTTCCAAACCATAATTCATACGGTGTCGTCTCAACGGATTTAGACGGTGCCCTATTTAAAGTGAATGTAGCTGTCTCTAGAGCGTATCCCCAAAATGATAGCGGTAAATCGGTAAGAGACATCATAGACCGCACCATATCCAATAGAGTGCGATTACGACGTTCAGACACACCGTTTCGCTGAGGTGTTCCAGGCGGCGTGAGCTGTGAAACGATTCCACATTTCTTTAAGTGTGTACCAAATTCGTGACTTAAGTATTCTCCTCCACGATCTGATCGTAAGAATTTTATCTTTCGGTCACGTTGATTCTCCACCTCATTCTGAAATTCCTTGAACTTTTCAAAGGTCTCAGACTTGTGTTTCATTAAGTAGACATACCCATATCTACTCAAGTCATCTGTGAGAGTGAGAACATAACGATATCCTCCGCGAGCCTCAACGCTCATTGGACCGCACACATCGGTATGTATGATTTCCAACAAGTTGGTTGCTCGCTCCATTGTTCCGGAGAACGGAGTCTTGGTCATTTTACCTAAGAGGCATGGTTCGCACGTGTCAAACGATTCATAATCAAGAGACTCTAAAAGTCCATCGGCATGGAGCTTCTTCATGCGCTTGACACCAATGTGACCAAGGCGGCAGTGCCACAAGTATGTGGGACTATCGTCATCAACTTTAAATCTTTTGGTATCTACACTATGAACATGTGTAATATTACGCTCGAGATTCATTAAGAATAAACCATTGACCATCGGAGCATGACCATAAAACATATCTCTCATATAAATCGAACAACCATTATTCTCAGACTTAAATGAGTAGCCATCTCGTATTAAACGAGATCCAGATACAATGTTCATGCTCAAACTTGGCACTAAATAACAATTATTTAGGTTCAAAACTAATCCCGTAGGTAAATGTAGAGGCAGCGTGCCGACGGCGATCACATCGACTTTGGAACCATTCCCGACGCGCATCGTCACCTCGTCCTTTGCCAGTCTCCGTTTATTCCGCAGCTCCTGTTGTGAGTTACAAATATGAGCAACGGCACCGGTATCAAATACCCAGGAGTTACTACGATTACTGGTAAGGTACACATCAATCACATGTATATCAAATATACCTTTGGTGTTGCCGGCCTTCTTATCCGCTAAGTATTTGGGGCAGTTCCGCTTCCAGTGACCCTTCCCCTTGCAATAAAAGCACTCAGTCTCAGGCTTGGGTCCATTCTTTGACTTCTTCCCGGTAACTGGCTTACCAGGCGCGGCAACATCTTTGCCGTCCTTCTTGAAGTTCTTCTTACCCTTGCCCTTCTTGAACTTAGTGGTCTTATTGACCATCAACACTTGATGTTCTTTCTTGATTTCAGCCTCTGCTGACTTCAGCATCGAGAACACTTTAGGAATGGTCTTTTCCATTCCCTGCATGTTGTAGTTCATCACAAAGCTCTTGTAGCTTGGTGGGAGCGACTGGAGGATTCTATCAATGACCGCCTCATCTGGGAGGTTAATGTTCAGCTGGGTCATACGGTTGTGCAACCCAGACATCTTCAGGATGTGCTCACTGACAGAACTATTTTCCTCCATCTTACAACTGTAGAACTTGTCGGAGACATCATATCTCTCGACCCGGGCATGAGCTTGGAAAACTAGTTTCAGCTCTTCGAACATCTCATATGCTCCGTGATGCTCAAAACACTTTTGGAGCCCCGGTTCTAAGCTGTAAAGCATGCCGCACTGAACGAGGGAGTAATCATCAGCGCGAGACTGCCAAGCATTCATAATGTCTTGGTTCTCTGGGACGGGAGCGTCACCTAGCGGTCTTTCTAGGACATATTGTTTCCTGGCAGCTATGAGGATGATCCTCAGGTTCCGGACCCAGTCCGTATAGTTGCTGCCATCATCTTTCAGCTTGGTTTTCTCTAGGAACGCGTTGAAGTTCATGTTGACATTAGCGTTGGCCATTGATCTACAAGACATATTTGCAAAGGTTTTAGACTAAGTTCATGATAATAAAGTTCTAATCAAATTATGAACTCCCACTTAGATTAGACATCCCTTTAGTCATCTAAGTGTTACACGATCCGAGTCGACTAGCCCGTGTCCGATCATCACGTGAGACGGACTAGTCATCGTCGGTGAACATTTTCATGTTGATCGTATCTTCCATACGACTCGTGTTCGACCTTTCGGTCTCCGTGTTCCGAGGCCATGTCTGCACATGCTAGGCTCGTCAAGTTAACCCTAAGTGTTTTCGCTGTGTAAAACTGTCTTACACCCGTTGTATGTGAACGTAAGAATCCATCACACCCGATCATCACATGGTGCTTAGAAACGACAAACTGTAGCAACGGTGCACAGTTAGGGGAGAACACTTCTTGAAATTTTATAAGGGATCATCTTATTTACTACCGTCGTCCTAAGTAAACAAGATGCATAATACATAATAAACATCACATGCAATTATATAGTTGTGACATGATATGGCCAATATCATATAGCTCCATTGATCTTCATCTTCGGGGCTCCATGATCATCTTGTCACCGGCTTGACACCATGATCTCCATCATCATGATCTCCATCATCGTGTCTTCATGAAGTTGTCACGCCAACGACTACTTCTACTTCTATGACTAACGTTTAGCAATAAAGTAAAGTAGTTTACATGACGTTATTCAATGACACGCAGGTCATACAAAAAATAATGACAACTCCTATGGCTCCTGCCGGTTGTCATACTCATCAACATGCAAGTCATGAATCCTATTACAAAGAACATGATCTCATACATCACAATTCATCATTCATCACAACTTCTGGCCATATCACATCACATGATCAATCGCTGCAAAAACAAGTTAGACGTCCTCTAATTGTTGTTGCATCTTTTACGTGGCTGCAATTGGGTTCTAGCAAGAACGTTTTCTTACCTACGAATCACCACAACGTGATTTTGTCAACTTCTATTTACCCTTCATAAGGGCCCTGTTCATCGATTCCGCTCCAACTAAGGTGGGAGAGACAGACACCCGCCAGCCACCTTATGCAACTTGTGCATGTCAGTCGGTGGAACCGGTCTCACGTAAGTGTACGTGTAAGGTTGGTCCGGGCCGCTTCATCCCACAATACCGTTGAGCAAGAAAAGACTAGTAGAGGCAAGTAAGATGACAAAATCCACGCCCACAACAAAGTTGTGTTCTACTCGTGCAAAGAGAACTACGCATAGACCTAGCTCATGATGCCACTGTTGGGGAACGTTGCAGAAAATTAAAATTTTTCCTACGGTTTCACCAAGATCCATCTATGAGTTTATCTAAGCAACGAGTCTAGGGAGAGAGTTTGCATCTACATACCACTTGTAGATCGCGTGCGGAAGCTTGCAAGGTGATGATGTAGTCGTACTCGACGTGATCCAAATCACCGATGACCTGCGCCGAACGGACGGCACCTCCGCGTTCAACACACGTACGGAACAGCCACGTCTCCTCCTTCTTGATCCAGCAAGGAAGGGAGGAGAGGTTGAGGGAGATGGCACCAGCAGCAGCACGACGGCGTGGTGTTGGTGGAGCTGCAGTACTCCGGCAGAGCTTCGCTAAGCACTATGGAGGTGGAGGAGGTGTTGGGGAGGAAGAAGGAGGCAACCAAAGGCCAGGGTGTTCAGGTATGAAGTCCCTCCTCTCCCCCCACTATATATAGGGGTGCCAAGGGGGGGTGGCCGGCCCTAGGAGATCAAATCTCCTAGGGGGTGCGGCGGCCAAGGGGGGTTTTCCCTCCCCCCAAGGCACCTAGGAGGTGCCTTACCCTCCTAGGACTCTTGCCCCCTTGAACCCTAGGCGCATGGGCCTATGTGGGGCTGGTTCCCTTGGCCCATTAGGCCAAGGCGCACCCCCTTACAGCCCATGTGGCCCCCCGGGACAGGTTGACCCACCCGGTGGACCCCCGGGACCCTTCCGGTGGTCCCGGTACAATACCGATAACCCCGAAACTTGTCCCGATGCCCGAAACAGGACTTCCCATATATAAATCTTTACCTCCGGACCATCCCGGAACTCCTCGTGACGTCCGGGATCTCATCCGGGACTCCGAACAACATTCGGGTTACTGCATATACATATCCCTATAACCCTAGCGTAACTGAACCTTAAGTGTGTAGACCCTACGGGTTCGGGAGACATGCAGACATGACCGAGACTCTCTTAGTCAATAACCATCAGCGGGATCTGGATACCCATGATGGCTCCCACATGCTCCTCAATGTTGTCATCGGATGAACCACTATGTCGAGGATTCGATCAAACCCTGTATGCAATTCCCTTTGTCAATCGGTACGTTACTTACCCGAGACTCGATCGTCGGTATCCCAATACCTTGTTCAGTCTCGTTACCGGCAAGTCACTTTACTCGTACCGTAATGCATGATCCCGTGTCCAACACCTTGGTCACATTGAGCTCAATATGATGATGCATTACCGAGTGGGCCCAGAGATACCTCTCCGTCATACGGAGTGACAAATCCCAGTCTCGATCCGTGTCAACCCAACAGCTACTTTCGGAGATACCTGTAATGTACCTTTATAGTCACCCAGTTACGTTGTGACGTTTGGTACACCCAAGGCATTCTTACGGTATCCGGGAGTTACACGATCTCATGGTCGAAGGAAGAGATACTTGACACTTGCAAAGCTCTAGCAAAATGAACTACACGATCTTTTATGCTATGCTTAGGATTGGGTCTTGTCCATCACATCATTCTCCTAATGATGTGATCCCGTTATCAACGACATCCAATGTCCATAGTCAGGAAACCATGACTATCTGTTGATCACAATGAGCTGGTCAACTAGAGGCTTACCAGGGACATAGTGTGGTCTAAGTATTCACACGTGTATTACGATTTCCGGATAATACAGTTATAGCATGAATAAAAGACAATTATCATGAACAATGAAATATAATAATACTTTTATTATTGCCTCTAGGGCATATTTCCAACAGAAACACGAGAGTTTGGAGCGTGACTCGAAGACTCGAGAGTCCGAGCTTGCCTTGGCTCTTGAGAGTGCCAAAACCGCTAAGGCCGAAGCCTAGAAGGCCCTCCAGGAGATCGAGGCGATAAGGAAGATAGCGGCGAGTAAGGCATTCTTTATGCAAAGCAAGAATATAAAAGTAAATTATCTATTACTTACCCAAATCCGGAGCTCTCTAGGAGCGTTCGCCGATCTGCCCCGTAGTGTGTGTGATGCTGCCGCGTTGTACCGAACCGAGGAGGGGAGCTCGACGGAAAAGGTGTTCTGGTCTCAATATGCTGAGGCCGGACATCCGGTGCCCCTGAGCGACCAGCTGAAGCAGCTGGTCGAGCTCCACAAGGTGGCCGAACAGGCCATGAAGGGCCTCATAGTTCGGCTGTGGCCTAGAGAAGCCATGCCTGGGAGCTACTTCGGTCTGGTGCTGCGGCTGGTGGACGCCTATCCATGGATTGAAGTCATCAAGCACTCCGTCTGTATTGAAGGTGCCCGTTGGGCCCTTGCCCGTGCTAAAGTGCACTGGGGCAGGATGGATGCCGAGAAGCTTGTGACGGACGCGCCACCGCCGGGCAAGGAGTATCGCAAGCCCGAGATGTATTATGAGAGCGTCCTGAAGGGTGTCCGCCTTATAGCGGGTGAATGCTCCAAAGATGTAATTTTTTAGTAGACTCGCATCTATTGTCCTGTACGCTGAAAACTTTGTTCATATGCGCTAAGCAACGCTTGTTAATTTAAAATATTACCTTCTGTGCGGTCGTTTATCAAATCTGAGAGATGCAAGTCGTCGGCTTCTACCCCCATGCCACGAGTGCTGGGGTGTTCGGGATAAACCTGAGCACTCTTGTTCCTATTCTTGGGTCCATCTAGGGAGGCGCTCAGCACAACGAACAAGGCCATCGGACTTATAATGCTTTATCACTCTCACTTAGCCATAGAATTCTATAATTTTAAATTTCGGCGAAGCCCCTAGTATTCGGAAGACCGAGTTCGGGGCGCTATCCACGCCTAGGCCAGATAAATCCGGCTCCTCGCTCTAAGCGGCATAAGTCTTTAGGGACTCGAAAAACCTAGCGAATAGCGACCGGTCTCTCGCACTATCATGACCGTCAGTTTTAGCTTTCTCTACTGAGGTGTTAACCCAGCTCAACTGGGGCACAATCGCAGTAGTTCTCCCAATGCTACCTTAGCCAACATTGCGGAACGTAAGGTGCCAAAACATGGGAGCCGGGCAAACCCAACTATTGACCGCAAGACATGATTCGGAGCCGATGCATATAGTGCTATAAGTTCGGGGTGCCGCACTCATGAGAGTGTTCGGTCTTCTCACACCGTGTTATGGGGTGCTTAAGCCCCTGGTGTATTGGCCGTACCAAAGTGTACGGTTGCATAATGTCATGACTGAACATATTTGTGTAAAAATAGATTAATACAATAATAGATAAGAGCTTATTGTTTATTGAAAGGGGCTGCTATGACAGAAGAACGATACAAATAATGCGATAAGCAATAGATGGGATTATTTGACATGTCCCCCTCCAGGGGCAAGCTGCGAGACTTTAAGTAAAACAGGTATTTAGCTCGTTATAGAGACCACCTGGACATTTGACGTGGCTTGTTCTCTCCCTGGCTGTTGCATCGTGTGTTCGGCGAGTGTATTGTCGGACAGGCCTTCCGGATAGTTTGGTCCTGAAAGTATATATATATATATATATATATATATATATATATATATATATATATATATATATATATATATATATATATATATATATATATATAAAGGAAACAGCAGAATAGGGAGCCCCTAGTGCGGTTGAGCCGCATTCTGGGCGTGCCGTGGTTGTGCCCCTCCCCTTATGCCCATGGTATTTCCAAAGCGTAATTATGTACGCGTGGTACCGCTATCGCCATCTGGCGAGGGCTGGGGTTGGGTCTGCACTGCTATGCTTGCTCGGGACGTGCCAGTCGGCTTTGTTGTAGGTTACTTCGGGCGCGCTTGACGTTGTCCGGACATTTAACACCCGGATTGGAGAATTGCCTTGAGAGGCTACTTTGTACTTCCGCCGCCAGGGCCGCCGTGTGCTCCTCCATTCGGAGAGAGCATTCGGTGTTTCCCTTTACCGTAATGACTCCGCGAGGGCCTGGCATCTTGAGCTTGAGATATGCGTAGTGCGGCACCGCATTGAATTTTGCGAATGCGGTTCGTCCGAGTAGGGTGTGATAGCCACTGCGGAATGGGACTATGTCGAAGATTAACTCTTCGCTTCGGAAATTATCCGGGGATCGGAAGACCACTTCGAGTGTAACCGAGCCTGTACAGCTGGCTTCTACACCTGGTATGACGCCTTTAAAGGTTGTCTTTGTGGGTTTAATCCTTGAGGGATCTATACCCATTTTTTGCACTATATCCTGATAAAGCAGGTTCAGGCTGCTGCCGCCGTCCATGAGGACTCTAGTGAGGTGAAATCCGTCGATGATTGGGTCTAGGACCAATGCGGCGAATCCGCCGTGACGGATGCTAGTGGGGTGGTCCCTTTGACCGAACGTGATCGGGCAGGAGGACCATGGGTTGAACTTTGGGGCGACTGGCTCCAACACATAGACGTCCTTGAGAGCACGCTTCCGCTCCCTTTTGGGGATATAGGTTGCGTATATCATGTTCACCGTCCGCACTTGCGGGGGGAAGCCCTTCTGTCCTCTGTTGTTCGGCGGCCGGGGCTCCTCCTCGTCATCTCTATGCAGCCCCTTGTCTCTGGTTTCGGCACTTAACTTGCCTGCCTGCTTGAACACCCAACAATCCCTGTTGGTGTGGTTGGCTGGTTGTCCGGGGGTGCCGTGTATCTGGCACGAGCGATCGAGTATCCGGTCTAAACTGGATGGGCCCAGAGGGTTTCTTTTGAATGGCTTCTTCCGCTGACCGGGTTTAGAGCCTCTGAATCCGGCATTAACTGTCGTATCCTCAGTATTGTCATCGTTAATGCGGCGCTTGTGCTTGTTGCGACGTGACCTGCCATTGTTGTCCTTGGTATCCGAATTGCCAAGGCTCTTGGTTATGTTATTGCTACGAGCTAGCCAGCTGTCTTCTCCCTTGCAAAAGCAGGTCATGAGTGTCGTGAGGGCTGCCATAGATTTCGGCTTTTTCTGTCCTAGGTGTCGGGCAAGCCATTTGTCTCGGATGTTGTGCCTGAAGGCTGCAAGGGCCTCGGCGTCCGGACAGTCGACTATTTGATTTTTCTTGGTTAGGAACCGTGTCCATAATTGTCTGGCCGATTCCTCTAGCTGCTGGATTATGTGGCTTAGGTCATCGGCTTCTAGTGGTCGCACATAAGTGCCCTGGAAGTTGTCAAGAAACGCGGATTCCAGGTCCTCCCAGCAACTATTTGACTCTGCTGGCAGGCTGTTAAGCCAATGCCGAGCTGGTCCTTTAAGCTTGAGCGGGAGGTATTTGATGGCGTGTAGACCATCACCACGGGCCATGTGGATATGAAGGAGATAATCCTCGATCCATACCGCGGGATCTGTTGTGCCATCGTATGATTCGATGTTTACGGGTTTAAAACCCTCGGGGATTTGATGATCCATTACTTCATCTGTGAAGCATAGTGGGTGTGCGGCACCCCTGTACTGGGCTATATCATGACGTAGCTTGGATGAGCTTTGTCTGTTGTGTTCGGCCTGGCCGTATTTATCATATCCGGCGTGACGGTTATCGTCATGTGATGTGGGGCGCCCACGCAATCCGTAGATCGATCTTGTTTGCCTTGCCTTATCCTCCAATATGTCTCGCAGGTCTGTGGCGTTTCCCCGTGCTCTGGTATATTTGGAGCGGCGCCGGGGTGCTCTTGAGTTGAGGGCCGAAAGGCCTCTCTGTCGCGGCCATGGGGTGGCCGATCGGGTGCATAGTACGCTGGTGATGTAGGTTTAGTTGCTTCCTCCTCTAGTTGGGGTAGTAGCCTGCGCTTTGGGTAGCTCTTGGAGGGGCGTTCAAGTTTATACTCTTCGGCCGCCAGGACTTCAGTCCATCTGTCGGCTAGCAAGTCTTGGTCATCTCTAAGTTGCTGCTATTTTTTCTTAAGGCTGGTTGTCGTGGCCATAAGCATGCTTTGAAGCGCTCTTGTTTAACGGGATCCTCTGGCACGACGAATTCGTTGTCGTCGAGGCTTGCCCTGTCTTCGGAGGGAGGCATATAATTGTCGTCCTCGACCTCCCTGTCTGCCGCTTTCTCATGAGGGTTGGCTCCTCCGTCCTCCTGCGCTGAATCCTGCTGGAGGGGGTTGTCTTTGGCACTGTCCGGGGTGTTGTTGTCTCCAGTGCTGGACTCGCAGTTTTTGCTTTGGCGGGATTTAGAGCGGCGCCGCTGACATCGGCGCTTGGGTTGCTTCTTGGAGGGGTCATCCTCCGTTTTTTCATCGCCATCCCCTGCTTTTGGGGGTGTCCACCATGTATATGTCATATGACGAGGTGGCTTTCCAGTGCCCTATAGGTGCTGGTTCTTGGTCGTCTCCTTCATCGGCGTCCAAACCGTCGATGTCTTCGGAGTCGAAGTCGAGCATGTCGGTTAGATCATCGACAGTGGCTACAAAGTGGGTGGTGGGTGGGTTTCGAATTTCTTCGTCGTCCGTATCCTAACCATGCTGACCATAGTCCGGCCAGGGCTCTCCTGACAAAGAGAGAGACTTTAGTGAATTCAGGATATCGCCAAAGGGTGAGTGCTGAAAGACGTCCGCGGCTGTGAACTCCATGATCGGAGCCCAATCGGGTTCGATCGAAAGGGGTGCGGAAGATTCGGAGTCCGGAACGGAGTCCGGCACCTTGGAGTCACAGACCTTGCAAAGAACTAGGCTGGTATTCGGCTCTATCGTCGTAGAGATTGCGGCTCCTGGGGCGGCGTCCAACCGTCTGTCCCCGACTGGCGCAGTCGGCTCTGAGCTAATGGTCAGAGCGGACACCTGAGCGGCGCTCTGGGCGCTGTCCGGCGGCAGAGCTAGATCATGCCCATCGTGACAGTGCGGCACGCTCGGCCGTGGCTCGAATCCGTCGAAGATCAAGTCTCCGCGGATGTCGGTCGTGTAGTTTAAGCTTCCAAACCTGACCTGATGGCCAGGGGCATAGCTTTCGATCTGCTCCAGATGGCCAAGGGAATTGGCCCGCAGTGCGAAGCCGCCGAATACGAAGATCTGTCCGGGGAGAAAAGTCTCACCCTGGACCGCGTCGTGGTTGATGATCGAAGGAGCCATCGGGCCTAAAGGTGACGACACAGAGGAACTCTCAATGAAAGCACCAATGTCGGTGTCAAAACCGGCGGATCTCGGGTAGGGGGTCCCGAACTGTGCGTCTAGGCGGATGGTAACAGGAGACAAGGGACACGATGTTTTTACCCAGGTTCGGGCCCTCTCGATGGAGGTAAAACCCTACTCCTGCTTGATTAATATTGATGATATGGGTAATACAAGAGTTGATCTACCACGAGATCAGAGAGGCTAAACCCTAGAAGCTAGCCTATGGTATGATTGTTGTTCGTCCTACGGACTAAAACTCTCGGGTTTATATAGACACCGGAGGGGGATAGGGTTACATAGAGTCGGTTACAATGGGAGGAGATCTTCATATCATATCGCCAAGCTTGCCTTCCACGCCAAGGAATGTCCTATCCGAACGCGGGACGAAGTCTTCAATCTTGCATCTTCATAGTCCGGGAGTCTGGCCAAAGGTCATAGTCCGGCCATCCGGACACCCCCTAATCCAGGACTCCCTCAGGGGCCACAACGGGGGCCGTGGCGACGGGGGCAGCGGCAGGGGCCGCAGCAACAAGGGACACCGGCGCGGGGACCGCGGGCAGGGCCAGGTCCGGTGTGCGGCTGGGCGGTCCGCCAGAGGTGGAGGCAGGGGCGAACCGCGCCGCGGGAGATGCCGAATGTGACGGTACCTGCTGAAACGGGAACACCGGCTCATCAAAGTACACATGCCGCAAAGTGAAAACGCGGTGGGATACTGGATCATAGCACCGGTAACCTTTGGTGTTGGCAGGATAACCAAAGAAAATGCAAGGAAGCGACCGAGGAGCGAGTTTGTGAGGAGCAGTGGACGCGGTGCTAGGATAACAGAGACACCCGAAGATGCGAAGACCATCATAAGATGGAGCCGCACCGAAGAGGAGCTGGTGAGGAGTGTAGTTCCAGCGGGAACGACGGGGGCGAATGTTAATAAGGAGGCTGGCGGTCGCGAGCGCGTCCGACCAGAACCGAGGAGGCACGTAGGAGTGGAAGAGCAATGTGCAGACACAGTCATTAAGAGTGCGAAGGACGCACTCAGCGTGACCATTCTGCTGGGACGTGTAGGGGCAGGTGAGACGAGAGATGGTGTCGTGTGACACAAGTAAATTGCGGACGGTGACATTGTCAAACTCCTTGCCGTTGTCAGTTTGCAAGGCGAGAATAGGACGACCGAACTGTGTGATGACTGATAACCCACAAGTGTAGGGGATCACAATAGCTTTCGAGGGTAAACTATTCAACCCAAGTTTATTGATTCGACACAAGGGGAGCCAAAGAATATTATTGAGTATTAGCAGTTGAGTTGTCAATTCAACCACACCTGGATAATTTAGTATCTGCAATAAAGTATTTAGTAGCAAAGTAGTATGATAATAAAGGTAACAGTGGCAAAAGTAAAGATAATAGTTTTGTAGTGACTGTAGCAATAGCAACGAAAAAGTAAATAAGCGAAGCACAATATGTGAAAAGCTTGTAGGCACTGGATCAGTGATGGATAATTATGTCGGATGCGATTCCTCATGTAATAGCTATAACATAGGGTGACACAGAACTAGCTCCAGTTCATCAATGTAATGTAGGCATGTATTCCGAATATAGTCATACGTGCTTATGGAAAAGAACTTGCATGACATCTTTTGTCCTACCCTCCCGTGGCAGCGGGGTCCTAGTGGAAACTAAGGGATATTAAGGCCTCCTTTTAATAGAGAACCGAAACAAAGCATTAGCACATAGTGAATACATGAACTCCACAAACTATGGTCATCACCGAAGAGTATCCCGATTATTGTCACTTCGGGGTTGTCGGATCATAACACATAATAGGTGACTATAGACTTGCAAGATAGGATCAAGAACACACATATATTCATGAAAACATAATAGGTTCAGATATGAAATCATGGCACTCGGGGCCTAGTGACAAGCATTAAGCATAGCAAAGTCATAGCAACATCAATCTCAGAACATAGTGGATACTAGGGATCAAACCCTAACAAAACTAACTTGATTACATGGTAAATCTCATCCAACAGATCACCGTCCAGCAAGCCTACGATGGAATTACTCACGCACGGCGGTGAGCATCATGAAATTGGTGATGGAGGATGGTTGATGATGATGACGACGACGAATCCCCCTCTCCGGAGCCTCGAACGGACTCCAGATCAGCCCTCCCGAGAGAGATTAGGGCTTGGCGGCGGCTCCATATCGTAAAACACAATGAAACTTTCTCTCCAATTTTTTTCTCCGTGAAATGGAATATATGGAGTTGGAGGTGAGGTCGGTGGAGCGTCAGGGGGCCCATGAGACAGGGGGCGCGCCCAGGGGGGTGGGCGCGCCCCCCCACCCTCGTGGACAGGGTGTGGCCCCCCTGGTCTTGATTCTTTTGCCAGTATTTTTTATATTTTCCAAAACTTGTCTCTATGGATTTTCAGGTCATTCCGAGAACTTTTGTTTTCTACACATAAAACAACATCATGACAGTTCTACTGAAAACAGCGTCAGTCCGGGTTAGTTTCATTCAAATCATGCAAGTTAGAGTCCAAAACAAGGACAAAACTGTTTGGAAAAGTAGATACGTCGGAGACGTATCAATGACATATGAATAAAAGGTTGTGAGTGTGGCAAGAGAGTCGGACTTGCGATGGAGAGGGAATGTCCACACATAATGAGAAAAATCATCCAATATCACAAAAAGTATAAATAGCCCGTGTTGCTAGCAACCGGGGACGTCCAAACATCACTATGCAATAATTGAAACGGAAAGGTGAAAATGTTTGTAGACTTGCTAAAGGGAAGACGAACGTGCTTGCCAAGGCGGCAAGCCTCACAAGTGTGATCGTCGACCTTATTACATGAGAAAGAAAAACTCTGAAGAATCTGACGCATAACGGTGGAGTTGGGATGACCGAGACGGGCATGCCAAAGATTGACACTGGCAGCGAAGGCGACGGGACGACGGGTGGTGGTGGCGCCGGAGGGATGCACTGGGTAAAGCTCGTCCGGGCTGTCACATTGGTGGAGTACCATCCGTGTACGGGCTTCCTTCACAGAAAAACCGATATCGTCAAATTCAACGGTGATAGGATTCTCACGAGCAAGGGGACGAATAGAAACGAGATTAGTGACTAAGCCAGAAGACACAAGAACATTAGACATATTGACAGGAGTAGAAGTAGAGGGAAAAGACATATGACCGACATGTGTAATGGGTAGGGAGGAACCGTTACCAACGGTGATACGGGTGGGAATATGAACGGGAGTGGCAGACGTGAGGTTACCGGGATGAGCAGTCATGTGAGCGGTGGCGCCCGAGTCCATGTACCAGTCACCACCGCCACCAGAGGAGCTCGGTGACGGGGCGGAGTGCAGAGCAGCGAGCATGGCCGGGTCCCACGGCGGCGGCACCTGAGGAGGGTAAAACCTCTGTAGGCTGGCGCGGGGGCTGCACCGAAGGCCGACGCGGCGGCGGCGCCATAGGCGGGCGCGGCGGTGGCGACGTAGGCCGGCGCGACCCTGTAGGCGGGCGCGGGCGTGGGGGCGGCACCGTAGCCGCTGTAGGGAGCGGTGTTTTGCGCGACGAAGAGAGCCTGGTGGCCCGTCGGGCGAGGACCAAAGATGCCCGGAGCAAGAGCCCGAGGGACCGGCATTGAGTACGCGTGGACGATGCCGGTCCACGGGTTGGTGTTGTACGTCCATGGAGGAGTCACCTGCTGCTGCTGCTGATGAGGCCCCCCCCCCCCCGGCGCCTGTTGCTGCTTACGGCCGGCCCCGCGGCCGTTGCCGCGGTGTCCGCCACCCGGCTGCTAGGGGGGAACGGGAGGCGCGGGCGGGAGGGGGAAGTACCCCGGAGGCGCGGGGGGCGGCGGCTGTTGGCGCAACGCGAGTGGGGCAGCCGGTGGAGGGGCGCCAAGTGAGGTGCCGACGGTGAGGGTGTGATGCTACACACGCTTCTTGACCCCCTTCATCCTGCGCTCCTCCAACCGCAAGTACGCCATGAACTTGGGGAAGGAGGGCTCCGGCATCAAAGTGAGGTTGGAGGCGGCGTTGCCGAAGTCCTCGTTGGGACCGGCGGTGAGCACGTGAGGAGGAGGTCGTCATCCACCTTGGCTCCAATGTCACGGAGCTCATCCGCCAACGTCTTCAGGCGGCGGCAGTAGTCATTAATGGACTGTTCATCCTGGTGACAGTCAAAAAATTCCTGCTGCAAAAAAATGCGGCGCTGAAGCTTGTTGTCAGTGAAGAGGCCGTTCAGCTTGACCCACATAGCGCGGGCGTCGTCGCCAGCGCTCATGACCGTGTGGAACAAGTCCTTGGAGATGGTGGTGAAGAACCACCGGAGGTTGTTCTCGCGGAAGAGCAGCGAGAAGTACGTCTTCCACGCGAAGTACGTGGAGTTGGAGGCGTCGAGGACCACGGGGACGCGTGCGTGAACGTTGATGTCGCGGATCTCAGCAGGGTCAACGGCGAAGGGTTGGAGTAGGTGGAGGCGTTGGACGACATGGCTGTGAGGGCGTGGGAAAGGAGGCGGCGCGACTGTGGAGAAGCGGCGCGGCGGTGGGAGATCGGCGGCGCGGCTGGAGGACGGCGCGGCGGGAGGACGGCGCGGCGGGGAGGAAAAGGCGCGCAAGGAGGCGCGCGTGGGGAGGCAAGGTGGCGGCAGCGTGGGGCGACAGCGTA
>NC_041389.1:482987611-482988802 GCF_002162155.2 Triticum dicoccoides | reverse complement strand
TATAGGTACAAGAGGTGCGACCGGTATCTTATCTTCTAATATACACGTACATACAGAGGAAAACAGACACCACAGATACTGCATACAAAATCCGGACCTACATACATGTACATATTTTCGACATGGTGCTCTTGCTCAAGCGGTTTTGGCCGGGACTGGGACGGGCAAACGCCACGCCTCTGTTTGGGTCGTCCAAATCAATACCTCTGTTCTTCTCCATCACCTCCTTGTCCCGCGGCCCGCGCCCCATGTCCGCCCTGCGCCAGAGCTCAGGCGCCTTGGCCGCCTCCAGCCACGAGTGGCACACGAGGCCCGCGCCCGTGAGAACGTCGACGGCTCCGAGCCCCGCGAAGACCGAAGTAAGCGCATCCAGAGGCAGCTCCGACCAGTCCCTGACTGATGGCACCGGCGTAGGCGCGGCGTCTGGCTGCGGCTCCATTTCCTTGGGACACCTGAAAACAATGGTGGTCATGAGAAGATGGCAAGACGTGCTCGGCCGTGAAGCTTGGTGTAAAAGAGCTGATGGATCGGATGATCAACCTCGAACCCCAGACCGGCGTCTTGCATCGGCATGCAGAGCAGCAGCCAGTGCTCCAGTAGGGGCGAATGAACCAGCGTCGTTCGAGGTGGTTTATAGAAGCCGGTGGTACTCAGTAAACGAGGAAAGCAGATTGGGCACACATGGTCACGAGCGAGATATAGTTGACCGTCGACTCGTAGCTGGAAGTTGGAACAACAGGGTAGCCTATTAATTTCGGGATAGAAAGTTTATCATTGATTGGAGAATTTGAAAGGGTTTTTACTTTCACAGATAATCAGACGGACGGAAGGGTGGCTAAATTGCACAAAAATAGTTGGTGCGAGGGTTGTTGGGCGGGAAACTTGTACGATCTTCCAGCCTCTCGCGGCCAGCGAATGAACCATCGTCGTTCAAAAAAAAAAGGAACAGTTTACCCCCAGTCTTCATGTGTTGTAGCCGGTGCTGGGCCAGCTGATTTCGCTTATCCTCCCTGTTTTTACAAAAAACACTCGTCCCGTTTTATATATAAAGCAACGGGTCATACCGCCCAGCGCATACAACTCGACCGCATACAAATGTACCAAGACAAGATACAAATGCCCGACTAACTGAGGACTCCAAGACGGTGCCTCCAAAAAGGTTACTACATTGGAGTGTCGCCACCCGCCCCC
>NC_041389.1:482897507-482987147 GCF_002162155.2 Triticum dicoccoides | reverse complement strand
TCGCGACGATGCCTTCAAGAAGTATACGACGCCCACAGACGCCGTTGCCGTCGACCTGGCCAAAGCCAAGCATGGAATGCCCCCCGGCAATAAAACCCCGCCTCCGGAAAGTGGTGCGACCAATCACGAGGGCACCTACCGCACCACCCCTCACCAGACGTCAAGCACCGATCACCATGTCGCCCTCCCGGCCATGAAAACCAGCCCACAATTGAGCCATTGTCTCCGCCCACGAGCATCATGGCTCCACCACCCCATCTGAGACGTGCAGTTACGCCGGCCAAAGACATGAGTGGAAAGATCCCTCCTTTCTCACCCATGGGCGCCCCCAGTGCCGAGACCCACCTAGGCGCGACAGATATGGTCTACACCGCCCCGCCTTGCCCCTCCCGGGCAAGGGGCGAGCTCTCCGGTGGCACACCACCACCGGACGAGAGGCAAGGATAACTCTGCAGCCCCCCTGGCGATGGAATCGTCCCTCAATGATGGATGGCGAATGATGATCTGCCCCATTGCAGCACACCAATATGTGTGGAACATAGTAAACTTGTGTGGTTGGTGGACATGCAAATGATCGATCCATTCATCTGCATCAGGGCCAGGCAGGTGGATCCGATGAAGTAATCCGGCACTCTTTAAAGGTCGATAGGAGTACCAATCACATATGATCTCCATAGTTTTCATCTTGATAATAGATGGATATCATTGACATTAAATGGCAATCTAAATTTCCAAAAATCCATTTCGGCTCTCAGGAGCATGTGCTCCTACGTGCCAAAAAAAATGCTTTTTCAAATGTAAACAAAATCAAAGAAAATAAGATGTGTTCATAGTCACATCCAAATGCTACCCGCAAATATTTAGGTGAAAATCTTAAGCATCTTGGCATGCACAAAAAAACAAGTTGAACACAAAATGTTGCACCCAACTTTGTATTTTTCAGCAACGAAACATTGTTGCTCCGTTTTGCATGAAAAATATGAACATGTTTGCGACACTAACATGAACATCTACAAAAAAATGGATTTTTAAATTTTATTTCTATTTTTTTTTTTGAATTCTCTGCTGACTAGGGGAGCAAATGCACTCAGGAGCCAAAACGGACCTGCCTCCACCGCAATAAGTCCCCGCTGGTCGGGGGAGTGTCTCAAACTACAACCATTGAAAAAAAATGTCAACTTTCATGTTTGCCATTCGGTCTACTAGGCAACTTTAACCATTAGTGTTTGTCCCTAAAACGCGAACCAGCCTGTGGTTGAGATGGTTAGGTGTAAAGTGGTATTCTCAACCCACCAGGGTTCAAATCCTGGTGCTCGCATTATTTCTGGATTTATTTCAGGATTTCCGGCGATGCGCTTTCAGTGGGAGACATTTCCGTCGACGACGAGGCGCCTACGGTGACTTCATAAATCTCAAGATGATATGCCGGCTCAGTCTCTCGTAGATGCTCATAGGATAGAGTGTGCGTGTGTGCATTCATAGGGGTGAGCGTATGCGCGTGTATATGAGCTTGTGTCTGTCCTGATGCTTAAAACATAACGAAGTCCCATTTGTTCCCTCTTCCCTTTTATGTTCGTCCAACCTCCTCATCAAGACCTCCCGCGTATGTTTCCCACTCTCGCACTGACTTTTTAGGAATGCTATTTCCCCACCCATCCGGGGTTTCCTATTTAAACCGTGTTTCCATCTTTGGTAATTGGTAACAAATCATGGTAACCCAATCATGTTGAAAAGGAAGGAAGGAATCAATCAATCAAAAGCAATGAATCAATCAAGTTAGTATTTGGTAACAGACTATAAATTTGAAAGAAAGGAATCAATCACGTTCTAGCCCTTCACTCCTCGGTGGCCCCATGCACGGGATTCACCACTGATTGACGCATGTCTCCATTCCTCCGAAGCACATCCCCTCGCTGGTCGCCGGCGCCTCCATCCCCAGCACTCCGAGCCGACGCTGTAGGTCGTCATCACCATCCCTTCGAAGAACAGTGTCACCATGGTCGCCGTCGCCTCCATCTCCCGCACGGTCGGCTGCTGCTGCAGGTTAGGGAGGCCGAGAGCGATGTGCAGCCGGAGTTTCATCTATTCGTTTACTATCTTTTTCAAGAAAGCGGAGTGCATATATTTGGTTGTTTTTACTGTGTGTAGGGCTTTGAGATGAATACGAGACCCCTTCAGAAGGTGAATGGCAGAAATATCAGCTTTTTTATGCTCTGATGATCACCATCAACACTATCACATTGCCGTTGATAATTAATTCTGTGTTTTTAAGTATGAGTGATTTATGTTGTGAGTATGCAATACAAGAGATGGACACGGCGAGATATACACGCCATACATATGCCATGAAGATCTTACCGGACCTGGGCATATCCATCAACGACATTGACAATGAGCAGTACTCTATCTAGCTAAAAAGACCTTTCTCCCAGGTTTAAAATCTATAGAAGAGTTTTCCTCCGGAATTTCTTTATTAAAGGTTAAAATGCAAATCACTTAACAATGCAAGTGCTTTACGGATAGATGAGTTGCAAAAATATGAACATTGTTAACCAAAAGAATGCAGTGCTGCACCTTCTTATTAGACTTTCACCATCAAATGCAGTTCCTAACGCTAATTGACATGCCATCACTTATTCTGTAATTAGACTATGGCACTAATCCTAACGTTTACAAATAGGAGAGAAAAAATTTCCACAGAACTTCGACGATGTGTTTCTTGCAAAAACAAAAAAAAGTTAGAAATGTGGAGCCAGCTCTGTACCATCCTTGCTCAATTGTTCTCGACTTCTGGCTCAACCGACCGCCAATAGAAAATCAATGGTTGTGTTGGAGCATGGAAATTATGACATATTGGATAATTTAATTTTTTTAATTCATAGCAACGCACATGTATTATAGTGGAGGACGAACAAAGAAGAAGAGTGAATTTATCTTTCCGGTAATAAAGAACCGTCTATGTTGTTTAAAATAATGACATCAGATGCGGATGATGTTTCACATAATTACTGATTTCCCGTTGCAACGTACGGGCATTTTGCCAGTATGTGAAAAAATATTGACTTTTGTCATACCAAATAAATACATTATGAAAATATATTTCATAATGTACTTGTTCATATTGTAGATGTTGGTATTTTCTATAAACCTAGTCAAATTTATGATTGACTGTTCTTTTGCGGGAAGAAAGGAAGTTTTATTCTACAACGAGAGGGTTACAATCATGAAACAACAAGTCCTCACATCATGAAGGAATCGAGTTCAACCATATTGCAGTACAAACTTCAGTGCGACTATAATGTGCCAATTAATGTATTATCCTATTTTGATATCTGCTAACCTTTAGAGAAACAAACTTTCTAACTACCATATGAGCTTTAGTCTCAGCAGTTAGATGACCATAGGCCGACCTGGAGAGATTGTCGCTCGAGAGATTGCCAGAGCATTTGAAGAATCTGATTGAAAATAAAATATTATGATTGACTTGGACATAGAAGCATGTAAACTTACCTGTATAAAAATCTACGGAAATGTTAACGCCCACACGTGTGGGCGTTTGCATCTCACCCACATGCGTGGATCCGCGTCCGTTCGTATGTGCACGAATCTTGGCATGTTTCCAGTGCCGCGTAGGATTGGCCTGGTGTGTGGGCGTTTATCCGGTCGCCCACACGGCTGTTTCACCACAGGGGAGGGGCTGGTATGTGGGAGAGATGCAGTTCGCCCACACGCCACTTTGCACGCACGCACAAGGGCTAGTGTGTGGGCATTTGCCATCTCGCCCACACGCGTGTCTCCTCTCCCACACCCAAGCTGCTAGTTGCCATGTGTTTTGCAGTGCACATGGCAACTGCCCCTAGTGTGCTTTCTAAGAAGGTGGCAACTCTCTTTTTTAGCCGAGTTGCCATGTGTTTTGCAGGGTACACGACAACTGCATATTGTGCACGTAAGCAGATGGCAACTCTCTTTTACCGAGTTGCCATCTGCTTTTGCATGGTACATGGCAACTGCCCTAGTATGCACGTAAGCAGATGGCAACTCTTTCTTTTTACATGGCAACTGCCCTAGCATGCTTGTGAGCACATGGCAACCCTCTCAACTGCCTAGTGTTAGTATGTGGCAACTCCTAAAATTTTGAAATCATGGCAACTACAGTAAACCAGACCATACATGGCAACTGCAGTTGAGCAACCATGGCAACTGCAGTTGTCTGACATGGCAACCGTAGTTCAGCGACATGGCAACTGCAGTTAAACGAACATGGACGAGGGTCTGAACCATGGCAACTGCTGGCGCGCGGTGACTGTCACGCATGGCGTGCGAGACCAGGAGGTACGAGGCCTGACATACGGGGCGTGTGAGTGTTATCTACTTCGTCCACACACACGCGTGTGAGAGAGACCGGGAGGAAAAAAAGAGATGTGTGGGCATTACTTGTTTTGTCCACACGTAGGTGTGGGGGCTGTTCCTCTTATACACCACGTAAAATGTGTTGGCAGTCTCCCTAACGCCCACACGTGTGGCACTTAGCGGCGTCCAAAATCTATAGACGTATCTGGTAGTTGTAGCATATATAATTCACAAACATGGACTCTCTTAACCTCAACTGCCCAACGTCTAAAAATCGTTTCAAAAAAAAGTCTAAAAATCATGTTTTAAATGTTGATAAATGTTGACTGAATCGGTAGATAAAGCCTATATTCTGATAGGAAAATGTCCATTTTAAACCCTGAATTTGTAGAGGTTCGGCGAAATGAACCCCCAAGTCGAAATCCCGGTCGATTGCACCCTGAACTATGCAATCCCGGTCTAAATCGAACCTTCGGGTCGTTTGGATGGCCGGGATTGGGACATTTCGCAAAGGGCGCACACCAGCTCCTGCTGGGCCAGCCCACTTTATTTTTTTCAATTCAAAAACAAAAATTCGCCAAGGGCGGTACTCCCTGCTGGGCCGGCCCGCATAATTTTTTTCGTTAAAAAACAAAAAATAAAACTCTGCTCGAACATGAGACCCCATGCTGGTGCTGTTTGATAAAAAAAAGAAACTTGTGAACTAGAATTTCAAAAATAAAAATAGTTTACAAATTTTGAAAAAAAATCACAGATTTAGAAAAGGTTCAACAATATTGAAAGAAGTTCACGGGTTCACTAATTTAAAAAAAATGTTCATCTTGTATTAGAAATTTGTGCAGTGTATATCGCACAATTGTTGAATATTTATTCCGAATTTGTTCAACATATATTACAAAAAGTTCATTTATTAAAATTTTTGTTTAAATGCTATCATATATTTTCCGCGAGTTTGAATTATGTTCCACCACCTTTTCATTTTTGTTTGCGTTCCAAAATGCGTACAATACAAATTTTGTGCGCATTTTGAAAAAGTTTTTGTTTTAACTTTTTTGTCGCTAAATTAAAAACATTCCCGTTATATATGTTCTAAAAATACTAAAAACTGTTCACAATCTCAAAAAGTGTTCGTGATTTTCGTAATTTGTTTGTTTTTCAAATATTTTCTTTGAAAATTGTTCGCGTTTTTGGAATCTGTTTGGGGTTTGCAAATTTTGTTCATGTTTCATTTTGAAATCAGAATTACAAAACACCTTCACTTTTCCAAAAATATGGAATGCAAAAAAGTGCGGCATCTTAAAACTGCTCGCAATTTTCAAGAAATGTTTTCGAAAATGTTTTCCAATCTCAGCGCTGCTTTCTATTCTTATATATTTCTGCACCGTGATGTTCAAGTTGTTGTTCTTGGTGTAGTGGCTAATGGCTCTTTGTTGGTCTCCGTGGTCGTGGGATCGAGTCTTGGTACTCGCTGTTGAATTTTAACATTTTTTTGTCGCGCGGAAAAGGAAACAAAACAACGGCGGGTTGGTGGGCCGGCCCAGTCATGCATCAAGCCTGTGCGTTGAGTTGCTGACATGGCGCTCCTTGGCCCATCAGCTAGACAAATCCCGGTTAATTGCAGCCAGGGTTTAATTTAGACCGGGATTGCAAAGTTCAGGGTGCAATCGACCGGGATTTCGACTTGGAGGTTCATTTCGCCGAACGCCTACAAATTGAGGGTTTAAAATGGGTTTTTTCCATTCTGATATTTTCCTTCTCGTCTATTCCACGATCACGTGTGGGCCATAGCTATCGAGAACATCCTGACTTTTCTGGGGAAAAAGAATATTTTGTGTCGTCCCTGCATGCATGGAGCCAGTTACGCAATTATAGGAGATTTTATTGATCAGTTTCCTTCCGTATACTCCGGCGGTTGGGCTTAGGCACGCACACGCCGATTCATATCCATCTCACCGACGAAATCGACCAAACCCTAGCTATTGGCACATCGATGTCGCACAACATTTTCCCCTGGCTCGCCGTGCCGCCGCCGGCCCCGGCCCCGGCCCCGGTTGCCGCGTACTACCAAGACGACGAGCCGGTGGAGGACAAGAAACCCCTGGCGAACAACGGCCGGGGGTTGGTCCTCAAGACCCACTGCGAGTTCCCGGCCATCGGAAGGGGCACGTCCAGGGACAAGTTCGCGGTGCTCGTCCACGCCAAGGCGCCCGCCGACGTGGCGCGCGCGCCGCTCGACCTCGTCACCGTGCTCGATGTCAGCGGCAGCATGAATGGCGAAAAGCTGGCGCTGCTGAAACAGGCCATGGGCTTCGTCATCGATCAGCTCGGCCCCGCCGATCGCCTCTCCGTCGTGTTCTTCTCGGATCGGGCGGGCCGCCTGACCCGCCTCGCGCGCATGTCGACCGCCGGCAAGGCCTCGGCTAAGCTTGCCGTGGAGTCCCTTGTTGCCTTAGCGGGCACGAACATCCGCGAGGGCCTCCATGTGGGCGCCCAGGTGCTCGTCGGCCGCCGCCACAAGAACTCCGTCGCCAGCATGATCCTTCTCTCCGACGGCCAGGACTCGTATGTCAGGGGCAACTACATGGACCTTGTGCCACCCTCGTTCAAGGACGCTGGGAGCCGGCCCGGGCCGATCCACACGTTCGGCTTCGGCGCCACCCACGACGCCGCGGCATTGCACACCGTCGCGGAGGCCACAGGCGGCACCTTCTCCTTCGTCGGGAACCAGGCGGCTATCCAGAACTCGTTTGCACAGTGCATCGGCGGGCTTCTGTCGGTCGCCGTGCAGGAGGCGCGCATCGCCGTCACGTGCCTGCACCGAGGCGTGCACGTCCAGGAAGTCAAGTCTGGCTGCTACGGCAACCACGTGGACGCCGACGGCCGCGCTGCCTCCATCGACGTCGGAGAGCTCTATGACGACGAGGAGAGGCGCTTCTTGGTGCTTGTGTACGTGCCGAGAGCCCGGCCCACGGAGTCGGTCACCCGCCTGGTCAAGGTGACCTGCGCCTACAAGGACGCCGCGACAGGGCAGGCCGCCAACGCAGCCGCACCCGCGGCGGTGATCCAGAGGCCGCTGGAGCTGACGGACCTGCCGCCTCCGTGCATGGAAGTGGAGCGGGAGCGCGTGCGCCTCGCCGCGACCCAGGACATCGCGGCCGCACGGGATGCCGCTGAAGGCGGGCAACACGCCGGGGCTGCGCGGATACTGGACTCCCGGCTGAAGGCCGTGGAGCGGTCGGCGCCCGGGATGGCGGGAGATGATCCCACGTGTGAGGCGATCAAGGAGGAGCTGCGCGACCTTAGCGCCCGCGTGGGCGACCGGCGGGAGTACCAGCAGACGGGGCGCGCGGCCCTTCTGGCCGGCATGAGCTCGCACATCGCAGCAGCGAGCCTCGGCGGTGGAGCTGCAGTCGGCGAGCAAGCCCCGAGCGTACCTGACCCCCAAGATGGAGGAGATGGTGGAGACGTCGCGTGAGCAGAGCAGGAAGCGTGGCAACAGCAGCGGATCCACCCAGCAGCTTAATAAACACATCAAGCAAGACCTGATCGACGACTAATTTCTCTGCCTGGTGAAACCTGGTCAAACAAGAGGCAGGTTGATTATATTATGGCCTTTTATTATTCCGAAGTCTGAACAATTTATATATGAGTAATTGTCAGTCCTCTTCTATGCGTCTGTAAAAATACATTAAAAAAACCAAGTTTCCCTTTTCTTGCGATTTTTATGGTCCTACTTTTTTGAGTGGATTTTTTCATGCTGCTATGCCTGCATTTGTGTTATCATTAATGAGAACAAATATAAAGAACAATTTTCAGTAACCAAAAATAGTGCTCTAAAAAATTTCAACTACCCCCTCCGTCTCTAAATATAAGACCTTATAGAGTTTCGATATTAACTACATATAGATATATATAGACGTACTCCCTCTGTCCTAAAATATAAGACAAGAATTTTGGAACGAAGGGAGTATTTTAGAGTGTAGATTCACTCATTTTACCTAGTATGTAGTCCATATCGGAAGCTGTAAAAGGTCTTATACGGAGGGAGTACATTAGTTGTTTTATAGCATTAACAAAAAAAAAATATATGCTTTTCGTCCCTTAATTCTTGGTGTAGTCTAGATTTAATCCCTGAACTCTAAAACCGAAGAACTCGCAAGGTTCGTCCCTAGTCTCGGTTTTGACCAATTTTGGTGCTGACTCACCCCAGTTTTGACCGGTGCTCACTCAAATTCACATAATTTTTTCATACCCATGAACTTTTGGAAATATACATACACTTTTAAAATCCGCATAGATTTTTCAAGGTTGTATAATTTTTCAAAAATAAACATTCTTTTTTCAAATCAATAAACTATTTTGAAAATTGCGTGTTTTTATCAAATCCATGATTTTTTAATTTGTCTATCTTTTTCAAATCCGCGTATTTTTCCCGAGTTTGTGTAATTTTAACAAATCCAAGTATTTTTTCAAATCAATGAACTGTTTTCAAAATTCGCATACTTGTTTCAAATCCGCATACTTTCTAAAGATCGTGTATTTTTTTCAAATCCGTGTTCCTTTTACAATCCATGAACTTGTTTGAAATTCACGTACTTGTCTCTAGTTGGCATAATTTTTTCAAATCCACATTTTTTGCTTAAAAAATCCAAATCCATGTACGTTTTTCAAGTTCGCATAAACTTTTCAAATTCATGAACTCTTTTGAAACAATGTACGCGAATATGAAAAAGTATGTCAATTTAAAAAAATTAAATGGATTTGAAAAAAATACACGAACTTTTAAAAAGTATACAGATTTGAAAAATACGTGAACTTGAAAAAAGAATGCGCATTTGAAAAGTACACAAATTTTTAGAAAGTTCACATATTTGAATAAAGTGCCTGAATTTGAAAACATTACACGGACTTGGAAAAAGTACGTGGATTTGAGTCGGGGCGGTCAAGACCGGGGTGGGACAGCACAAAAATCAGTCAAAACCGTGACCATGGATGTATCTTGTACGGTTTCAGTAGTTAAGAGCATCTCCAACCGTTCAGCCCCCCAGGGCGCCGAAAAAGAGCGGCCTGGGGGCGAACCAGTGCTAGATTGGCCCTTGGGGGCGGCCTAGCTCCCAGCCACGCCCCCAGGCGCCGCCCCCCAGCCACGGCAAATTCGAACGTAGTCATTCCCGCGCAAAAAATAGACGCCACAATCCGGTGATCAAGCGGCCAGCAGATCGGCGATCGGATGAAAAGTCCGGCGTACAAAAAGCAGAAAGGACGGAAGCGCACATCAGGCGGCGAGGTCGGCCTCCGGCGTCGGCGGAGTCGGCATGCGCGGGATTGACGGGGTCTCTGTGCTTGGTGGCGTCGGCGTGGCTTCTGTCCTACGGCGAGTCTCGGCGGCATCATCGCTCGGGCTTGGCGGCGGCGTGGGCGTGGGCGTCGTCGTCGAGGTAAGCTGGTTCAGGATGAGGCCACGCTCCGCCAAGTACCACGCCTTGACCGCCTCGTCGTTGCTCTGGAGCATGTCCGCCCCGCCTAGCAGGAAAGCCAGGTCGGTGTTTGTCTTCTTCGCGGCGACGTTGGTCCGGAGTAGGTCGAGCTTGATGGCGCTGCTCGACATCAACGCCGACCACCGCGCCTCGGTCTTCTCTTCACGAGGGGCGGCCCGGACCTGTGCGTCGCCGAGGCAGTGCTGGATGCACTCCTGCACGCAAGCGGTGGCCGCGTCGGCGTGTTTCCCCTTCTTGGCACCTTTGTTGCCGTCCGGCCGCCCTTCTGACGCGCCCAGAGTCGGCGCGTCCGGCTTGTCTGTCTCCTTGGCCTTGTCGAGGACGCGTCAGACTTCCGCCCACTTCTCTCACTTCACAATGCGCTTGTAAACGTGGAGGTACTTGAATTCGGCGTTGTTGTTGCTCTGCCGATACAGGGCGAACATGCGCAGCAACTGCGCGGATGAACAAACAGTTGGCGGGCGCACACGGCGAAGAGAGAGGCGGGAGACCGGCGTGGCATACCTGATCCTCAACGCTGGCGCCACTCTCCGGGCGAGCGGCGACCTCCTCGACGACCCCATGCCATTTGTTGCACGCCCCTTGGATACGCCCCCAATGGTTCGCCATCGCCTTTGACCCGCGCTGCATGTAGACGCCTTTGAAGTAGGGGTCAACGAGTTTGCGCTCGTCGAACTCCGCCTTGATGCGCTCCCAGTACGTCTGGATGCTCTGGTACGTGCCGGTGGTCGGGTCGAGGCAGACGACTTTCCATGCTTCGGCGAGGCATTCCTCCCCTTGGATGCCCACTTGATGCGCGGCTCGCCTGACCTGGCCGCCCGCTTCTTCTTCTTCTTGCTCCTCCTTGCTGGAACAGTCGTCGGCTCCTCCTCCTCCTCGTCCTCCTCCTCCTACTCCTCCTGCTCCTCGTCGCCGTAGACGTAGCCGAGCTCGTCGTCCATGCCACCGCTGAGATCCACCGTCTCATCCGTGGTGAACCCAGGAGACGCGGCGGCCGCGGCCGAACCTGCCATGATGATGTCGTCCATGTCGGCCTCGGTCTCGTCGGCGTCGCCGAGGTGCGAGAAGGGCAGCGCGCAACGGCGGAGAGGGGGCGTCGGGGAGGACGCGTACGCGGGCGGCGAGTAGTTGTATGGAGGGTACTGCACGCCGGTGAAGGTGCGCGAGGGCGTGCGCTGGGCCGGGTGTCCATGGGGGAAAGTGACGTTTGTGTTGAACCCACCGTGCGCGTCCCCGTCGGCGTAGCCCGGCGAAGACGATCCCCATGGCTGGGGCGACGGAGAGCCAGCGCCTTGCTGGCCCCAGGGCGCGTATTGCGCGTGGTTGCCGAGTGGATTCATCCTCCCCGCGCGAGTTGCCTCGGCCTCGGCCTGGTCCGCCGAAGCGGCAGCGGCAGCCGCAGTCGCGCGTGCCGCGTTGTCACGGGCCTTCTTGGCGATGGCTCTGTTCCGCCGGTCGGCGGTGACAGCCTCCCGTCGCTGCACTTCCACCCTCCAATCGGCGTTTGTCATGCCCGATGGCTTGGACGGCGGCGCCCTCGGCTTCCTCTGCTTCGGCTGGGCTACGGAGGCGGTCGCGGTTGCCGCGGCACGGGGGACGACCTACTTCTTCGGTGGCATGGCGGCCAGCTGGGAGGCGAGCGGGAGGGAGATTGGCGGGAGGAAAGGAGAAAATGGGAGGAAAGTGGGGAAAAGCAAGAAGAAACGGCGGGAAGAGGCGCTCGACTCGCCGACAGGGCGGACCCACGCGCCCTTTTCGCTTGTGCCGGCGCCCCAGACGCTCCCCAGGGCACCGGGTTCTGCCTGGGTCCGCCGGCACCAGTTTCGGCCCGAGCTGGCGAAAAACGGGCTTCTGGCGGGGGGGGGGGGGACTGGGCCATTTTTTGGACGCCGGCGCGGCAAAAACGCCTGGGGAGGGCCTGTTGGGAGCGCGGCTGGAGATGCTCTAAGGGTGCAAGTTGTCCAGTTTTTGAACTTGAGGGACCAAATCTATACTCCGCCAGGAATTGAGGAACGAAAAGTATACTTTTACCTAGAGTACCACTTAGAGCATCTAATAGCTGGACTTGGCAAATCTGGCCCTCAAATGCCCGTGGACGCGTCCGTGGACAGTGACCGGGCACTCCTCAAATCGCGTTGTCCACATCCATGTCTCTCATATCTGAACCCCTATATCCATACTATAGCATGTAGTGTCGATGAAACTACGTAGATCTGTTCCGGACATAGAAATTGCACAATAATTCTCCAAAAGGTCCACCAAAGTTCACACGAAACGACGGACAACTATATACTACATCTAAAACTTGAAATTAAAATCAACTTCACCACTTCCAGGCCGGCCCTTTCCCCTTCTAGTTGCCAGCGTAGCTGTACCCGTCGTCAGCTGGTGGAGGATCGTCCGATTCATCAAAGGAGGAGCCGTCATCGTCGAAGGAGGAGTCGACGATGACAAGGCCCTTGAGGGCTGGACGGCTCGGTCCTGCTTGCGCCTGAGCTTGGCCAGCCGAGCCATTTCCTTCACCTTCTCTAATGCCTCCCGCTCGGACTACTCAATGGCAAGCCGAAGAGCCTTGGCGTTCTTCCGGTGGAGCCGCCGAGCGTCCATCTCCGCCATCGTAAGTGACCGGCGGTGACCCACGCGAGGAGCCACTGGTCCTCGTCGGGCTTCGCCGGTAACTCACGCCGACGGCGGACAGAGCTCTCCATAGCCTCCGTCTTCCTTGCCCGCTTCCTCTCGCGGTGGGCGGCGCGCGCCTCCGACTCCGGCGTGCACGTCCGGGACGGCGGGGCGGGCACAAGAACCCACCGGTGCCCACGAGGGGGAACAACAGCCGGCGGGACGAGGGACGGGGCTGGGAAGCAGCAACCGGTGGGGCGATGGGACAGTGTGGGGGAGGTGCCGATTGCGCTGGCCGCCTGTCGGAGCTGCCCATGGGCCGGGAGGGGCTAGCGCCATCGTCCGAGATGTGTCGATAGGGAAGCGGCGGCCGCGGAAAGGCTGCAAATCCGGAGCTACCCCCTGTGTCCACCTTGGACTGGTCCAAGGCGATGCGGAGGGCAAGCTCATACTCAGATCCACCTCGTCGTCGGAGCGCTTGCCGGACCTCTACATTGCGCCGGATTCGATCGAAATCGGTGAGGGGAGAGGAGATGACGGAGCGAGAGAGGAGAGTGAGTGAGCTAGGGTTTCGGACCAACGAGGCCAGTTTTTGTGGGACATCCATGGGGGCGGTGGTGGGCCGGGCTTGCCAGGCGGACGCGCCCGGTCGTACGCAGGCCACCCCATATCTGCCCCATATATGGGCTGGATATGGGGGGGTGCCGGTCAGTCCTGGTGTTTGAGGCCCGTTTGAGGCGTCCGTCTGGGTCGAAAAAACCTGACCGGACAGTGAGTGGGCAGCCCGCCCGGGTGTATGAGGCGACTTTGAGAGGTCGGGCTGTATATGCTCTTATGTCACTCAAACATATTTCTTGCTACAAAAATAAATCTAATATCTTCATTTTTTCTATTTTTGAATTTAACTAGCAAAAGGGCCCGTGCGTTGCAACAGGAGAGAAAATCATCACATTTGATTTGATTTATTATGACCCAAAATCAATAATTTCATCCCTTGGAATTCAACTTCTAACCATGACTCTCGGTGTACACTTCTAATCTTAGGTTTTCAGTAATAAACAAAATTCAACCATGACATATGTGAACACTATTAGTTGCCGAAACTTCCCTTGGTACTAAATTCTTCAAAATACATTACAAATAAGTATACTTGTACAGCTTATACATTCTCAAAAGAAGAACAGGTTGGTTGTTTCAAATAGAAGATCTCTGGAAACTTATGGACAAAAGTAAAAAATGAATATAGGAAATAAACATACACAAATTATTTGCCAAACAAGAGGCTAAAAATCTCAACAACTTATATAAGTAGTAATTTTTGGTCCTCCTCTTCTATATATGCTTGTGTGGAAAAACATTTAAAAAAATCAAGTTTCCATTTTCTTGCGATTTCTGTGATGCTAATTTGCATTTGCAGTACCCAAAAACAGGCTCTAACATGTTTGCGCGGCAGGCGATCTTGGTCCTGTTTTTCTGATTCTTTCTTAATTATTATGGTTGGCATCAGAGTTTGCAGATGCGTTTAATTTTTTTTTCATGCTCAGTCGTGTGCTTGGTTTCGATTAATCATCCAATATATGCTTTCATCTTTCTTTTTTACATATATCATTTGTTGATATGCTTTTGTGTGTGGTACACAAGTGATGGGATTTATCTACAGCTTTATTTTCTTTTGATGGCATTTCAAAGTTTTTTTTTGCTCCCCCGCAAAAAAAAGAGAGTTTTTTTTGCTTTGCAAACACCCAACTTAAACTTTGTTTTTGCAAAGGTGGTGTCAGATAATTGATAATAATACCTTACCATGGATGTCAATTGTTTGGCAAATAATTGTGAAAATACTGTTTCAGTTTCGCTATGTGAACCACTTGATGCCAGCCATCATTTTTGCCTATATTTTAGACAAGTAATTCCTTTTCTAGGGGCGAAACCAAGTTTATTCATCAAAAGGCACAACAGTTGGGATACAGTTTGTCATGGGGTTGGCCATACCAGACGTGGCACTCCAGACCTAGAGACAAAGAAAACTTCGCTAAATTATGTCCTTCGGTGTTGACAGCACAACCTTCGAAAATAACTTTACAAAAAGTTGAGTTGCTTTGAGATTGATCTCACTAACTATAGCCCCATAGCTACCTTGACTACTATTAATAATATGAACTACTTGGTTCTAGTCAGAAGCAATGATAAAACGCTGAAAATTTAAATCTTCAGCCAGAGCAGGCCTCACGACACACAATGGCCTCCAGAGTCGCGGGATCATCAACTTCACGAATAACTAACATAGAACTACCCAAGTAATGGCCTTCTCAGTCTCAGCAGACTGCCGCAGCCAAACCTCCCCTGACTTTCATCACACCAGCGTCAACATGAATTTTAGCATAGCCTGTTGGTGGAGCCTTGGGGCGACCAGGTGCAGCCCGCGGTGCTCCCGACCGTGTACTGCCTTCTCCATGTTTACTAGTTCCAGTTCATCAATGAACCTGTTGACAAAAGAGTTGATCACTTCAGGGGTTTGAAAGATGCCTTCATGAATCACCTTACGCCGTGAGGTCCAAATCGCCCACAGAGTGACCGAGAAGCGAACAAATTTATCATGCGATAACGAGTCCCGGAGTTAAAAGAGCCACTGCTTGGCATTGGGTTCCATGTTAGCCACAACCACAGTGTGCCCGTCTATATTCTCATCTAATGTTCAGTACTTCATGTTGTTGAAGGAGGCAGTAGGTCCGAAATACTTGATTCTCATGTATGTTTTCATATATATAGTTATCTATGCTCTCAAATTTCTGATCTATTTGTACTTACTAATGTTGGTTTCCATTTTTTGGTTTTCAGAATATGTTCCATAAAAGCAGATGCACGCTTTCTTTCTGTTCATTCTTCCATGGTGCATTTTATATAAGCAGGAACAACTTTACTGTTTATTCTACGAATACATAATGATGTAGAATGGCTGGCTCCGAAACGTTCTGTTTGAACTAGTGATTTACGCTGACATCTATAAGCAGGATACAATTTGTATACAGCATTCCAGCTTAAATATTTTGCTTCAGCTCGGCTAGATACTGTCGCCTACTCAGCTAATCATGCATCCCCTTTGCGCTACCATCTTTGGCAGTTGTACATTTTGCCTGTATACATCCTATGAAATTGTTTTGGATACAACTTTTCAGCTTGGTTTCCATCCTGTGCATTTTGCATGTATACACTACGACTCATAATTTTCCAAGTGTCTTCCATCCATCAAACAGACGCTCCGCCGCATCACATCAAAAGGCTCTCGTCTCCCACATCATTGATCATATCTTGTCTCTCGCGTCTGGGAACAGCTGCCCAGACAAGTTTCACCTCCACAAGTGCGAGCCTAATTTATAATGCATCAACTCAGTTGATCGTCCTAAAGGTGTGATGATGTTTTTATCAAAAACATCACCAACGCTACGACCGGTGACAAGGAGCACCAACTTTCTACCAAGTGGGGCAGCTACAACGCGACGACTCAAGGGAACGGTCCCTCCTGCCTCAATCTCTCCTGCTGCTTCACCACCACCGTTGTAAAGATCCATACTATACTCATAATTCTTGGTAGTCCAGGCAGCAACTCTTGAGACACTACACGGTCCTTTCAAGATATTGACTTCAATGATAGCTTCAATGGGATATACAACATATGCACATCTCACTTCCACCCTACTCAAATAGCTATTTAGACTCACACCCATGGTCTGCTTATCATTAGGGAGGCGGGCTCTGTTGAAAACGATCACACCTTTGCTGAAATCTTCAACCTCACCTCCATCATGGACTATCTTTAAATTCATCTCAAAATATATTCTGTCCGCCGGAACAAGCCCTCAGCATGGATCCATCAAAGTTAACTTGCCATCCTGCAAAAACAAAATTCAACCAAAACAATCTTTCCATCTGTTTTGGAGCCAAACATAAGCATAGGAAAAGATTGGAGGCACAAATACATACTACCGAGGTGATGAGTTGGGGATCATCCCTTTCACGCTTGAAGAGATAAACACATCTATAGTCTACCTGGTCTCTTGCTACAACGGTACCAAAAGCTTTTATCGAGAAGCCAACTTCCGATTCCTTTACCTTCAAGGTAATGACATTTACACATGATGCTACAATCGAGTCACGTATTGGTGAAGGTATCATGTTAAGCCGCGGACCACGACAAAATTCAGCTGTGGATAGAGGCCACAATCACAAATCAAATCCAACATGTATGCACATCAAATGTGTACCTAAAGAATATTAACGAATGAAACAATAATGAAAAATACTCACACTCTTTGTCAAGCTCAGAGAAGGCTAGGTTGAATATGTCGAATCGGGTACGGGTGTAAGCATTGACCTTAGGGTCGTATCCTGTAAACTCTTGACATCGAACTATGTCAAGAGCCTGCAAAGCCTTTTCCTCGAATTCGAGCTCTTGAATTAAACATGGGGTCTCACTGCATGGCAACTCCTGCTTGTCCACAACACGAGGGTAAGATTTTTTTGCTAATCCGCCAAAGCAACAATGGAATAAGTGTAAAAGATGACCATAGAATTTTATGTCACAATGAAACAAGTCGTAAGATAAATGACTCTATAGTGGTAAAATTGCATTGCGTCAAAAGAGTGCATCGATCAAGGAACATACCTTGTCGCTCGAACATGTTGTAGAATCTTGCAATCGCTTTGCTATCATTTCTCCATCTAATTCCGGAGGAAAGACACTCTTGATGTTGAAGATATTACAAATTTCACGCGGAGATTTCCCCTGTATCTTACTAGCAATTGTCTGGCAGGCTAGGTCAATCAGTCCCCTTATTTGAAGATATTCCGAAGCCTGCAAGTAGTAATGCAAAGCTTAAAGGAGTGAAAGAGATATGGCATTGCTAAGGAGTTGATTGAGTTCTAAGATAATTCTCATTCGAATGAGCAAAACCGTTTGTTGCTATATGGGCGTGACTCGTATCATAGACAACACCAGTGGCGGAGCCAGGAACCGACGATGCCTTGGACCAAAATCTTACATATTCTTGGTTTCATACCGGGGAGGGTGTATCAAATCGATTTATAATCTTTAACACCAGATTGAAATCCAACACTTTTAGTTTTTGTTTGTGGTGACATATGTTCCTCTCTACTATTCTCGAATTAAAAGTTTAGAATTCTCATGAATAATCTCAATGTGAATTAGGTGTAAATCCAACTTTAGCAAAAATCTCGTAAAGCAAAAAAGATATTCAGTTGATATAATATCAACTAATAATAGAAAATTGAGGCACACCTAAGTTAATGAATTTGTTTTTGTTTCATATATAATGTGTACACTCTGTGTATGTATGTTCTATCCTATAGGAATTTCGCTATATGAAATTTGATAGGAATTGATTTGTTGTTATGGTTAAACAACACAGTTCATTATTAAACCGTGCATTTGATTTAGACAAATTATACCCAAGCCAGTTCAATCATTCTATTTTTTGGGAAAGTATGTACGTACGTACTCACCAGGATGAGATCGAAGAGGGCCTCGTGGCTGAAACCAGCGATGAACTCCGCATCCCAGTGGCTCAAGTCGTGGGATCCGGAGGCGTGCATCTTGGAGTAGTGTATCACCTTGGAGAGTGTGTCGCCTCGGACGGAGAGGCGGACGAGGCAGTACTTGATTTCGCCGCCGCGGCCGTCGTCGGAAGGGATGATGTGGTTCTCGAACTCGTACTTCATCATTATTTTGATTTTCCTGCCGAACTGGGCCTCTGCCTCTGCCTCTGACAGCACGAAGTCCACGCCGTCCTCGCTCCGCAACATCACCATCTTCTTCTTTTCCTCCCTCTCCGCCGCCATGGCTCCTCTGCTCGCTCGAGCTCTCGCTCGATTTGATGTTACTTTTTTTTTACGATTTGATGTTGGACGATGTAATTCCTTTTTCGATTTGATGTTGCTTGGGCTTACCCTAGAGGATCGACTTTATTGCGCGGCAGGCGATCCAGAATCGGAGCCGTCGATTCGTTGTCCGGAAGTGCACGAGGTTCAAGTTTGAGTCCAGTTCAACAACAACAAAAAGGTTTGAGTCAAAGCTGGGTTTACCGCAATATTGGTTGGGCCTACCCACGACCTCCGCCGCACTTTGCGGCAAAAGGACGCCCCCTTCGCACAGGGGACGAACCAATTGGGCCGGCCCATGGCAGGCACTGCTGGTCTGTAGCGCAATAGGGAAAAATAAGGAAAAAAGAAGCTTTCCAGAGGAATCGAACTGCGTACCTCTCAGTAACGAGGTCCTGTCGATTGCCATGCGAGCTGAGGATTCTTAGAAACCAATTTTCAGCTCTAATTTCTAAGAAATAACAAAGGTGCCAGAACTCTAACACATTTTGATTTTATTCGAACAAATCTTGTAAACTATAAAAAAAATTCTAAAAGTTACCTAATGTTTCAAAGTTCAAACATTTTCCAAAAAACACGAACAAAAATTTGAAACTCTAAACAAATTTTTTGAATATGTGAACAGTTTTAAAAACATGAACATATTTTGAAATTTTCTGAATTTTTTTTGAAAATGTGAACATTCTTTTTATCTGTGAACATTTTATGAAAATGCGAACAATTTTCAAAAATACGAACAATTTTTGAAAAATGGGAACAAATGTGAAATTCCAAAACTTTTTTGAAAATTTGAAAAAATTTGGAGACGCGAACATTTTCTTAAAATCATGAACAAAATATGACAAATGTGAAATTCCAAAGCTTTTTAGAAAATTTGAACACATTTGAAAACACGAACATTTTTTGAAAATCACAAACAAATTTTGAAACAGCGAACAAATTTTCAAAATACAAAAGAAATTGTACATTTTTTGAAAAGAACAACATGTCTTTTGAAACCTGGACAAATAAATTCGAACATTTTTCAAAGCCAAACAAATTATTGAATATATTGAACTTTTTTTTGAAATTGCGGTTTTTCTAAAACAAAAATAAAAGAAAGAAAGAAAAATAAAAACGAAATGAAAAACGCGAAAAAAAGAAACAGATAATAATTAATCGCTTGCATGTATAGGACACTAGCGTTGTGAAGCTCCGGTGGCTAGCAACGCAGATCGACAAGTGGGTAGTTTGATGTTTGATTCTCGCTCTTTCATTTTTTGCGGGGATTTTCTCTGTATGAAGCACCCGTCATGGGTCGGCCCATGATAGATCGATCGGCGTGCGGGAGGTTGACATTTTGCCGCAGAATGTGGCGAATAGGGATTTCCCCTGTTTAGCGACCTCAGCGCCCATTAAACTAGTTGGCGCTCGCAGGGGACCTGTAGCGGGTTGGTCCACTGAAACACAGTGAAACGCAAAAAGAAAAGAAAAAAAGACTGATTGCTTTTTTGGGAGAAGCAGGTTTAAAACCGCTCGCAAGGGGCCTGTAGCGGGCCGACCCACTGAAACACAGCAAAACGCAAAAAAAAGACTGGTTGCTTATTCGGGAGAAGCAGGTTTCAAACCGCGAAACGGACCATGGAAGTTGTAGCCGGTAACCACTAGGTCGCCCTCATTTCATTGTCTAATATCTACAAGTAGCGTTATTTGAACCCTAATTTAGTTAATATTTTTTTGCGAAAAAATTAGTTAATATATTGACCCTTTTCCTTTTGCGAGTAACATATACTCCCTTTGTTCCTAAATATTTGTCTTTTTAGAGATTTCAAATGGACTACCACATACGGATGTATATAGACATATTTATAGTGTAGATTCATTCATTTTGCTTTGTATGTAGTCACTTGTTGAAATCTCTATAAAGACAAATATTTAGGAACATACGAAGTACTATTATCAAAATTAAAGCATAACCATCATAATATGAAAAGGTGAAAAAGTTTGTGAATTTAAAAATGTTCACGGATTTTGAAGAACAATTCATGTTTCTTATGAAAAGTTCGTGCAATTTAAAAAATCATCAAATATGAAAAAACTTCATGCAATATTAAAGAAAGTTCATCAAATTTGGAAAACGCTCACCGGATTTGAAAAAAGGTTCATTAATTTCGAAAATAGTTCATCGATTTCAAAAAAAGTTCACCGAATCTAAAAAAAAGCATCAATTTTGAAAAAAGTTCATAAGATTTACAAAAAGTTCATCAGATTTCAAAAAAAGTTCATCGGATTTGAAAAAAGTTCATAAATCTAAAAAAGTCCATTGAATTTGAATTAAAAAATCATCAATTTTGAAAAAAGTTCATCGGATTTGAAAAAAGTTCATTGATTTCGAAAAAAGTTCACCAAATCAAAAAAAGTTCATTGAATTTGAATTAAAAAATCATCAATTTTGAAAAAAGTTCATCGGATTTAAAATAGTTCATTGGATCTAAAAAAGTTCATTGAAATTGAAAAGGAATTCATAGATTTTAAAAAATGTTCACAATATTTGAAAAAGGATGAGGAAAAGAGAAAAATGCAAAAGAAGAAGGAAAAAGAAAAATAAAAACCGAACTGAGGTCGACAATAAATGAAAGGATTGAAGTAAATGTTCGTAGAATCAGTCCTGGCCTAGTGCTAGGACCTAGTGCTCGCATCGACGTGGTTCCGGGTTCGACCCCTCGTTTGTGTAATTTTTTTATGTTTCTCGAAAAATAGAAGAAGAAAAAAATAAAACGGGATGAGCCCAGCTAATGCGGCTGCAGGCGCTCGTTTGCAAATTGCACTGTAACGGGCGCTTGTAGCGCCATATAGGAATTGCCAGCCCAGCCCGCGTCCTCCCGTGCTTTTGTATTGGGCAACGTAGTGCAATGTTTGTGGGAAAGTCATATTCATTGCTCGTTGCGTCGAACTGTCAGTGCTACACACAGGGGAGCAACTAGCTGAGGAGCGCTCGTTCACAGCCTCCCCAGGGTCAATTGAGGTGTTTTCTTCAGATTTTTTTTCGCACGCGCTTTCTGCTTTTTAGGTGATTTTTCTCGGTTTGTCTTTTTGGTTTTTCATCGGTCTTTCTTAGCTTTTCGACCAAAAAGAAAATTCAAAAAAAAATTGTGTAAATTTTTTTCTTTCACGAGAGGCATGGTTTTTTTTTTCACGAGAGGCATGGTTTTGCTTCCGCGAGAGGCACGGCCGTGTCTCTCGGAAATAAGAAAAATGTGTTTTTTTTTCTTCACAAGAGGCACGGTTTTGCTTCCGTGATTATCTCTCGGAAATGAAAATAATTTTTTTTTTCTTTCACGAGAGGCATGGATTTGCTTCCGCGATAGGCACAACCCGGAAACGGACAAAAATGTGTTCTTTTCTTCCGCAAGAGGCATGATTTTTTCTCCTGGTTTTTTTGTTATTTTTTTAGAATAAAAAGTTTGTCAAAACCTATCAACATGGGATCTAATTTTCAAGATCTCGATGCAAGAAATCCAATTGTGAAAACGGCTCGAGATTTGGACGCACTGTTTAAGAGATAATTTTTTTTAAATAAATAAATCTACGAGAAAAAGGAAAAATCCCTGATGCGATGAATTATTATTATCGACAATTATCTCTATGATAAAGAGTTGGGAGGCGAAACATTAAGCCCCAATCTTTCTCTATGTTCGATGGATGCCATTTGTTCTAAAGATATGCCTTGAGTACTAGCATTCATAGAAGACTACATGATGATTGAGAATGTGGAGCTCTTACTTAGACTTTGTTGAGAATAAGTTGAATTGCAATTGTTTGGTGACTAAGAATATAGGTTGTTAAGTTTCAAGAGAATGCATTATTTGAACCATAACATGTGAACTGATTGCTACCTTATCATGATGAGTTTTATGATAAATAGTTGTTGTTATGATGCTAGGAGAAATGATTGAAATTATCATTGATCAAACTTATGCACTATGCTAGCATTCACACTTCATAATTTTTATTATTATTTACCTACTCGAGGACGAGAAGGAATTAAGCTTGGGGATGCTGATACGTCTCCAACGTATCTATAATTTATGAAGTATTCATGTCATGTTTATAACAATTTTATATGATTTTGGTATGATTTGAATGGAACTAACCCGGACTGACGCTGTTTTCAGCAGAACTACTGTGGTGTTGTTTTTGTGCAAAAATAAAAGTTTTCATAATAGGATGAAACATTTTGGAGATTTTTTATGGAACAAATAAAGAATATTGGAGCAAAGAACTACTTGAAGGGGGGGCCTGCTGCCCACTAGGCACCAGGGCGCGTCACCCCCTCTAGCGCGCCCTGGTGGGTAGTGGGCCCCTCGAGGCCCATCTCAACATGAGACCGACGCCAAAAAATTCTATAAATACATAAACCCCCAGAAATAACCCTAGATCAGAAGTTCCGCCGCTGCAAGCCTCTATAGCCATGAAAAACCAATCTGGACCCTGTTCCGGCACTCTACCGGAGGGGAAAATCATCACTAGAGGCCATCTTCATCATCCCAGCGACCACCATGATGAGGAGGGAGTAGTCCACCCTCGGGGCTGAGGGTTTGTACTAGTAGCTATGTATTTAATCTCTCTCTCTCTCTCTCTCATGTTCTTGATTTGGCACGATTTTGCTGTACCACGGGCTTTGTTAATATAGTTGGATCATATGGTGTTTCTCCCTCTCTATCTTGCTGTGATGAATTGAGTTTTACCTTTGAGATTTCACTTTTATCGAACTGAATACTTTAATGGATTTGAGAGCACTTATGTATGTTTTGGTAATCAACTCGTGGATTCCGAGGTGACGTTGGGGTAATCTATGCATGGGGGTTGATGCATGTTTTCGTCCTTGTTTCTCAGGTAGAAATCTTGAGGCACTCTTTGAGGTTATTTGTGTTGGATTGAGTATTATGAATCTGAAATTGTTTGATGCATATCATATAATCAACTCACGGATACTCGCGGTGACATGGAGTATGTAGGTGACATTAGAGTTGGTTGATTTGTATCATATGGTGTTATCTTAGTACGAACTCTAGGGCTATTTGTGACACTTATAGGGAGAATCAAAAGATTGATTGGAAAGAATAACTTTGAGGTGGTTTCGTACCCTACAAATAATTTCTTCTTATGTTCTTCGCTAGATAAGAAATTTGGAGTGATTCTTCATCGCACGTTGAGGAATAGTTATATGATCCAATTATATTAGCATTGTTGAGAGGTTGCACTAGTGAAAGTATGAACCCTAGGCCTCATTTTGAAGCTTTACAATACCATTTGAGCTCACTTTTGTTACTTGCTACCTTGTTGTTTTTTATTGTTCATATTACAAAAATCAATATCTACTATTATTAATACACTTGTATCACCATCTCTTCGCCGAACTAGTGCACCTATGCAATTTACCATTGTATTTGGTGTGTTCGGGACACAAGAGACTCTTTATTATTAGGTTGCAGGGTTGTTTGAGAGAGACTATCTTCATCCAAGGCCTCCCACGGATTGATAAACCTTGGTTCATCCACTCGGGGGAAATTTTCTACTGTCCTACAAAACTCTGCACTTGGAGGCCCAACAGCGTCTACAAGAATAAAGTTTGCTATGTGAAGACTTTCTCACATAAAGAAAATTTAAATCTTAAGTACTTTATTCAAACAGCAAGCAAATACTAATATAATAAAATGATGCTCCAAGCAAAACATATATCATGTGGTGAATAAAAATATAGCTCCAAGTAAGGTTACCGATGAATGAAGACGAAAGAGGGGATGCCATCCGGGGCCTCCCCAAGCTTAGGCTCTTGGTTGTCCTTGAATATTACCTTGGGGTGCCTTGGGCATCCGCAAGCTTAGTCTCTTGCCACTCCTTATTCCATAGTCCTACGAATCTTTACCCAAAACTTGAAAACTTCACAACACAAAACTCAACAAAAAACTCGTAAGCTCCGTTAGTATAATAAAGCAAATCACCACTTAGATACTATTGTGAACTCATTCTAAATTTATATTGGTGTTGTATCTACTGTATTCCAACTTCTCCATGGTTCATACCCTCCGATACTACTCATAGATTCGTCAAAATAAGCAACCAACACATAGAAAACAGAATCTGTCAAAAACAGAATAGTCTGTAGCAATCTGGAAACTTTCCATACTTCTGTGACTCCAAAAATTCTAAAAAATTAGGAATACATATGAAATTTGTGTTTAAATCATGTGTAGAAAATTCAGATCAAAATCAAGTTCCAGTGAATTTTCAAAATTCCTGGACTGAGTGCAAAAGTTTCTTTTTTTGCACAGAATCAAGTCAACTATCATCCACACTATCCCAAAGGCTTTACTTGTTACTTTATTGAAACAAAAGCTATAACATGATTACTACAATTGCTTAATCATGTGATCACAAAAAAACAGTAAGTATAAATATTGGGTTGTCTCCCAACAAGTGCTTTTCTTTAATGCCTTTTTAGCTAGGCATGCTAATTTGAATAATGCTCACATAAAAGATAAGAATTGAAACACAAAGAGAGCATCATGAAGCATATGACTAGCACATTTAAGTCTAACCCACTTCCTAGGCATAGGGATTTTGTGAGCAAACAATTTATCGGAACAAGAATCAACTAGCATAGGAAGGCAAAACAAGCAAATCTTCAAGATTTTCAACACATAGAGAGGAAACTTGATATTATTGCAATTCCTATAGGCATATAGTCCTCCCTCATAATAATTTTCAGTAGCATCATGAATGAATTCAATAATATAACCATCACATATAGCATTATTTTCATGATCCCCAAGCATAGAAAATTTACTACTCTCCACATTAACAAAATTCTTCTCAATCGGAATAGTGGGAGTATCATAAGAAACTCGAATACTATAGATTGTTTCCACAATAAAAGAGTAATGTTCAAAAAAAGGGTAATCATAATCATGACAAGTTTTATAAATATAATCATCGCTATTTTTATAACATAAGTGTCATCACAATAATCATCATAAGTAGCAACTTTGTTCTCATCATAATCAATTGAAACATCTTCCCAGATAGTGGAATCATTACTAAATAAAGTCATGACCTACCCAAATCCACTTTTATCATTCTAATAAGATTCAACACCCTCCAAAATAGTGGGATAATTATTATCTAAAGTCGACACTCTTCCAAACCCACTTTTATGAATATTGCAATCATCATAAATAGGAGGCATGCTATCATGATAATAAATTTGCACATCAAAACTTGGGGGACTAAAAATATCATCCTCATTAAACATAGCATCCCCAAGCTTGGGATAAACATTAATTGCAGCAAACAAATTCTCAAACATGTCATTCTCATCAAACATAGCATCCCCAAGCTTGGGCCTTTGCATATCATAAGCATAATCACTCTCATCATTAATAGTATGGATAGCACCAATAGTATAGCAATTATTAATAGTATGGTGCCAAAAAGATTCTCGAGATTATAACAAGTATCATTACTTTCCCAATCATAATCATCACAATGAGTAATAGGCATAACAATAATAGGAGCAACATCATTTGGGAGGGATACCTTTTTACCTTTGCTTCCCCGTCTTTTCTTTTTCTTCTTCACATCATGTGTGGGTTTAATCACCTTTTTGGATCTCCTTATTAATGAGATTGGTTGAACAAAAATCTCGTCCTCGTTACCTGATTCATCATAAGAAAAATAGAAGGATATTGGGAAACCTATTCCCTTTCATTAGTATTCTCTTCGTCTTCCATTTGTTTTCTTGTCTTTAAGTAATTGGCAATATAAGGATTCTCAATGAAAATTACCGCACAATACATATAAATTTCCTCTAGATCAAAATTAAGAAATCTCTTAAGGTTATATTCTGGAATATCCTTTGGTATACGTTTCATTTCTTCAGATCCCATAAGCAAACTAAGTTCATTATGTTGCGCAAGGGAAACCAAGTCATCACAATTTTTGGACATGATTTGATCATGAAACAATTTGCATTGGAGATTTAAATGACCAGGTTCATTGCAAAGTTCACAAGGATGGTGAGAAAAAATATATTTTTTAGCACAAACATCTAGCCTCTCTTGCAACCATTTAGTTTCTAAATACTTAGCCTCTTGCAAAATCTATCTTCCGTTTTTGGTATGTAACTACAAACTCTATGCACTCCACAAAAGTTGACATGCTTATAAGAAACATTTTTATCATGACTAGTGCAATCATCATTAGTACTATGGATATTCAAAGAGTTCATACTAACAACATTGCAATCATGCTCATCATTCAAATATTTAGTGCCAAACATTTATTGACTTCTTCTTCTAGCACTTGAGCACAATTTTCCTTTCCATCATCATTCAAATATTTAGTGCCAAACATTTATTGACTTCTTCTTCTAGCACTTGAGCACAATTTTCCTTTCCATCATTTTCACGAAAGACGTTAAAAAGATTAAGCATATAAGGCAACCTCAATTCCATTTTTTTGCAGTTTTCTTTTATAAACTAAACTAGTGATAAAACGAGAAACTAAAAGATTCAATTGCAAGATCTAAAGATATACCTTCAAGCACTCACCTCCCCGGCAACGGCTCCAGAAAAGAGCTTCATTGACAATGAGTGCCGCTTACCTAGCCTCCCCGACAATGGCACCAGAAAAGAGCTTGATGTCTACTATGCAACCTTTCTTCCTGTAGACGTTGTTGGGCCTCCAAGTGCAGAGTTTTGTAGGACAGTAGCAAATTTCCCTCAAGTGTATGACCTAAGGTTTATCAATCCATGGGAGGCATAGGATGAAGATGGTCTCTCTCAAACAATCATGAACTAAATAACAAAGAGTCTATTCTGTCCCCCAACACACCCAATACAATGGTAAATTGTATAGGTGCACTAGTTCGGCGAAGAGATGGTGATACAAGTGTAGTATGGATAGTAGATATAGGTTTTTGTAATCTGAATAAATAAAAACAGCAAGGTCACTAGTAACAAAAGTGAGCAAAAACAGTATTGCAATGCTTGGAAACAAGGCCTGGGGTTCATACTTTCACTAGTGGAAGTTCTCTCAACAATGATAACATAATTAGATCATATGGCAATCCCTCAATGTGCGACAAAAGTCACTCCAAAGTTCCAATCGCGGAGAACATAAGATGAAATTTCTTGTAGGGTACGAAACCACCTCAAAGTTATTCTTTCCAATCAATCCATCGGGCTATTCCTGTAACTGTCACAAACAACCCTATAGTTCGTAGTAAAATAACACCTTATGACACACATCAATCAACCCTAATGTCACCTAGATACTCCAATGTCACCACAAGTATCCGTGGGTCAATTATACGATATTCGTCAAACAACTTCAGATTCATAATATCCAATCAAACACAAAGAACTTCAAGAGCATCCCGAGATTTGTACCGGAGAAAGGAATATGAAAACCTGCATCAACCCCTATGCATAGATTACCCCAATGTCACCACAGAAATCTGCAAGCTAATAACCAAAACATACATCAAGTGGATCAACAGAACATCCCATTGTCACCACAGATATCCCATCGCAAGACATACATCAAGTGCTCTCACATCCGAAGATTCAATCCGACATAACAAATCCTCAAATGAAAAGACTCAATTCATCACAAGAAGGTAGAGGGGAGAAACACCATATGATCCAACTATAGTAACAAATCTCGTGATACATCAAGATCGTGCCATATCAAGAACACGAGAGAGAGAGAGAGAGAGAGAGAGAGAGAGAGAGAGAGAGAGATCAAACACATAGCTACTGGTACATATCCTCAGCCCCGAGGGTGAACTACTACCTCCTCATCATGGAGAGCGCTGGGATGACGAAGATGGCCACCGGTGATGGATTCCCCCTCTGGCAGGGTGCCAGAATAGGGTCCCAAGAGGTTTTTCGTGTCTACGGAGGCTTGTGGCAGCGAAACTTCCGATCTAGGTTACTTTCTGGGGGTTTCTGGATTTATAGGAATTTTTGGCGCCGGTTTCACGCCAGGGGGGTCCACGAGTCAACGACAAGACAGGGGGCGCGCCCTCCACCCTTGTGGATGATCCAGGACTCTTCTGGCCCAACTCTTTTGCTTTGGGGGCTTCTTCTTGTCCATAAAAAATCACCATAAATTTTTAGCTCGTTTGGACTCCGTTTGGTATTCCTTTTCTTTAAAACTCAAAAACAAGGAAAAATACAGAAACTGGTACTAGGCTCTAAGTTAATAGGTTAGTCCCAAAAATAATATAAAATAGCATATAAATGCATATAAAACATCCAAGATGGATAATATAATAGCATGGAACAATCAAAAATTATAAATACATTGGAGACATATCACCCATGGACTTAGGAATTCCCGAAGTTCATCCTCTGGTGATTAAGAATCGCGCGGTCTGCCGCTATGGGGAGACGGGGGCGAGAGTTCTACATGCATGGTCGTTGCTGCAGTTGTTGTTGTCGAGACTAGCATGTTGTCGCTTGCCTTGGCCTCTGTTTCTCTTACCATCACTTTGTGACGCGAGATCGGTTGCGGTATATACTCCTCAACCTCATCGGTTGTCTCCTGATGACCCACAAGCATATGGGATCAATTGTAGCCTTTTCGATAAGTAAGAGTGTCGAACCCAACAAGGAGAAGAAGGAAATGACAAGTGGTTTTCAGCAAGGTAATGTCTGCAAGTGCTGAAATTGTAAATAACAGAGTAGTAGTAGTAACAAAAGTGCAGCAAGGTAGACCAATCCTTTTGAGGCAAAGGACAGGCCAAAACAGTCTCTTATGATAAGCAAAGTGTTCTTGAGGGTACACGGGAATTTCATCTAGTCACTTTCATCATGTTAGTTCGATTCGTGTTTGCTACTTTGATAATTTGGTATGTGGGTGGATCGGTGCCTAGGTGTTGTTCTTACTTGAACCAACCCTCTACTTATGATTAACCCTCTCACAAGCATCCGCAACTACGAGAAAAGTATTAAGAATAAATTCTAACCATAGCATTAAACTTTTGGATCCAATTAGTCCTTTACGGTAGTGCATAAACTAGGGTTTAAGCTTCTGTCACTCTCGCATCCCATCATCTAATAACTACTCCGCAATGCATTTCCTTAGGCCCAAATATGGTAAAGTGCCATGTAGTCGATGTTCGCATGACACCACTAAGGGAATCACAACATACATATAATTAAAATATCGAACACATATCAAGTTCACATGATTACTTGCAGCATGATTTCTCCCGTGACCTCAAGAACAAAAGTAACTACTCACAAATGATAATCATGCTCAAGATCAGAGGGGTATTAAATATCATGATGGATTTGAATATATAATCTTCCACCAAATAAACCATATAGTAATCAACTACAAGATGTAATCAACACTACTAATCACCCACAAGCACCAATCTATAGTTCTGGTACAAAGATTGAACACAAGAGATGAATTAGGGTTTGAGAGGAGATGGTGTTGTTGAATATGTTGATGGAGATTGCCCTTCCCGAGATGGGAGAGTTGTTGGTGATGATGATGACGATGATTCCCCCCTTCGAGGGGGGGGGGGGAGTTCCCCTGGCGGAATCGCTCCATTGGAGGGCAAAAGCGCTCCTGCCCAAGTTCCGCCTCGAGACGGTGGCGCTTCGTCCTGAAAGTCCTCTCCTTATTTTTTTTCTAGGTCAAAATGACTTATATAGCAGAAGAGCGGCACCGTAGGTGGGCCGAGGGGAGCACAACCCACCAGGGGGTGCCCGGGCTCCCTGGCGCGCCCAGGTGGGTTGTGCCCACCTGGTAGGCCCCCTCTAGTACTTATTGGCTCCAATAATTCTCATTTATTCCATAAAAATTCCTCATAAAGTTTCAACTCATTTGGAGTTGTGCAGAATAGGTGGCCTGGCGTAGCTTTTTCAGGTCGAGATTTCCAGCTGCACGAATTCTCCCTCTTTGTGTGAACTTTGCATATTATGAGAGAAAAGGCATTAGAATTACTCCATCAAGCATTATTATGCAATGAAACAACATAAATAACAGTAGGTAAACATGATGCAAAATGGATGTATCAACTCCCCCAAGCTTAGACCTCGCTTCTCCTCAAGCGAAAACCGAAATCGAGAAACATGTCCACATGCTTAGAGAGAGAGAGGTGTCGATAAAAACAAAATACGGACATAGAAGCATCATGTAACTTATTATGACAGCAACAAACTTTAACATAAAACTTTTATCATAGACTTCTCATGAACAAGTAACAATTCATCACAACATCGAAGTATAAAGTATAAACTCTATTGGAAACCAACAAACTATGTTCTTAGTCAACTTTGCAACTACAATTCATCATCTTTTCAGGAAGGGTCACGTATCGGAGCCTTTAGGCAAGTCCACATACTCAACCATCATATAGTCTTCTATGATTGCTAACGCTAACCGCGTACACATGAGCAAAACATTTCAACCGGACACATAGAAAGATAGGGGCTTATAGTTTCGCCTCCCAACGTGTTCACCTCAAGGATGATGTCAACAATAATAACTCATGCTACCCATATTCAACTGGATATATGTGCCTAGATCTTTCCTCACCACATGATGCTTGCCAAAAGACAAAATAAAAAGGAATGGAGAGAAGAACTTTGACTCTTGCATGAAAGTAAATACATAAAAGTAAAAGATAGGCCCTTCGCAGAGGGAAGCAGATGTTTCCATGCGCTTTTTGTTTGTATGCTCAATCCCTTAGTGCAAGAGAACGTCACGTTATATTGCCCCTTATGATGGCAACCTTTATCATGCAAACTGTCGCTTTTATTCTTCGCCATCACAAGTTTGTACAATGCTCAATTTTCTCTTACACTAAATGATCTAACACTTTTAGAAGCAATTTTTATTGCCTTAGCACCGATGACAACTTACTTTAAGGATCTTACTCAATCCATAGGTAGGTATGGTGGACTCTCAAAACAAGATTTGGGTTTAAGGGTTTTTGGATGCACAAGTATTATATCTACTTGGTGCGGAATTTTTGGCTAGCAAAGATAGGGGGCAAACACCACATGTTGAAGGATCTATGACAATATAGCTTCTATGTTAATATGAACAAACATAAATGATTACGATGTCTTCCTTGTCCAACGTCAACAATTTTGACATATAATATGTTGATGGGTGCTCACAAAAGATTTCCAAGATAGTGTATTTGCATGTGAATCTTCTCTTCCCTTATTAATTCTTTCATGAGTTGCATCATTGACCAATGTTATGTTTGTCAATCTACAATAAAATTTTCTACTTATACTTTTCTTTGTGTGATGTCATTACTTACCACAAGATTAGCATATGATCTTTTTCATTTATTTACTTTCTTTTTATTGAAACATGAAAGTAAAGAAAGCAAAACTCAAACTAAACTTTATTATAAATCTTGCACATGATTACAAAGATAGATCACTAAGCAAACTTTCAAAAGAAAGGATCGAACTAAACTTTTATTCATCTAAAGCAAAAGATAACTATGGATCAAACTAAGATAAGTAAAGGCAAAAGATAGTGGAGGTAATACAATACCGGGGCACCTTCCCCAAGCTTGGCGAAAGCCAAGGGAAGTGCCCATACCCGATACTTAATTTTCTTTTGGCGATGAAGAAGGAGGTGGTGGTGGTGAAGTGGTAGTGATCTTGTCTAATATATCTCTGAGAGCCTCTCTTAAACTGTGAATCTCCCTAAGAGCTTGGTGAAGCAACTCAGTGTTCTTCTCTACTTCAGCCATGATATGCTTATTTTCCGGACCCCAAGAGTTTGTCCCCGCACTTTCTCTTGGACGAGATATGTCCCAATTGGACAGTATATGCACACGAGGAGTGTTTTCAAACCCATATTTATGAATCAAATTGTGAAAATTGTTATGATGTAACCTGTGTAAAGGCCTTCTGGAAGGGAGTTCTTCCTGTACTTCAGAGCGCTCTTGATTGTTTATTGATCTCATGGCTTGATGAGGATTACGACGGGTAGAGATACCAGCTAGTGTACCTCTCTTGAAAGCCGGAGGATGAACTTAGAGGGAATTACCTTCATCTTCCTCCATGGCAACCTCCTGAACTCACTCTCCCTCTAGCTCCTCCTGCAGCAACCTCGCATTGTCTTCTCCATTGTTGGAAGAGGGGGAAGACAAGATGCCCGGCTTAACAAATCTGACAGAAAACAACAAGAAAAGAAGACAGAAGATATCTCCATGATACGGAGGTCAATAGGTTCGGGGGGTATATAAAGATTTTTTTACCTTGGGAAACAAGCAAACGGAAGAAAAGTAGAGTCCGGAAGGTACCCGAGGTGGGCACAACCCACTTGGGCACGCCTGGCCTGGTGTCTTGTGCCCACTAGGGGTGCCTTCCTGGTTGTTTCTTATGTTCCTAATTTAATAAATATTCCAAAACTGAGAAAAAATATTTTTGTGGATTTTTCGGAGTTCGTTTACTTACCGTATCATGTACCTCCCCTTTTTCATGATTCTGGAGTGTTACGAAAGGTCTCTTTTATGTGTTCCTCTGGTGTCATAGTTTGGATAATATTGCTTTCAAAATTAATGGGCGTACCTGAGATATAATGTTTTATTCGTTGCCCATTAACAACCTCCGGGTTAGTACCTTTGGCATTATTTATTTTGATAGCTCCAGATCGATAAACCTCCTCGATAACATAGGGTCCTTCCCATTGGGAGAGGAGTTTTCCTGCAAAGAATCTGAAATGAGAGTTCTACAAAAGAACATATTCTCCAACTTTTAACTCACGCTTTTGGATTCTTTTATCATAACTTTCAACTTTTAACTTTTAACTTTTTTCTTTAAATAACTTGGCATTTTCATAAGCTTGGGTTCTCCATTCATCTAATGAGCTAATGTCAAATAACCTCTTCTCACCAGCAAGTTTAAAATCATAGTTGAGTTCTCTAATTTCCCAATATGCTCAATGTTCTAACTCAAGAGGCAAATGACAAGCTTTTCCATAAACTATTTTATAAGGAGACATACCCATAGGATTTTTATGTGCTTTTCTATAAGCCCAAAGTGCATCATCTAATGTCTTAGACCAATTCTTCCAGGACCTATTGATAGTCTTTTGTAAAATTAGTTTTATTTCTCTATTGCTAAGTTCAACTTGACCACTAGACTGAGGATGATAAGGTGATGCAATTCTATGGTTAACATCATACTTGGCAAGCATTTTACGGAAAGCACCATGAATAAAGTGTGAACCACCATCAATCATTAAATATCTAGGGACTCCAAACTTTGGGAAAATAACTTCCTTAAGCATTTTAATAGAGGTGTTGTGATCAGCACTACTAGTTGGAATAGCTTCTGCCCACTTAGTAACATAATCAACAGCGACCAAAATATGAGTATACCCATTAGAGGAAGGAAAAGGTCCCATGAAATCAAATCCCCAAACATCAAATGGTTCAACAGCAAGAGAATAATTCATAGGCATTTCTTGACGCTTACCGATATTACCTATTCTTCGACATTCATCACAAGATAAGACGAACTTACGAGCATCCTTGAAGAGAGTAGGCCAATAAAAACTAGATTGCAATACCTTATGAGCGGTTCTGTCTCCCGCATGATGCCCTTCGTAAGCTTCGGAGTGACATTTCCATAGGATTTGATCTTGTTCATGCTCAAGTACACAACGTCTAATAATACCATCTACTCCTTCTTTATAAAGATGTGGGTCATCCCAAAAGTAATGTCTTAAATCATAGAAGAATTTTTTCTTTTGTTGGTATGTAAAGCTAGGTGGTATATATTTAGTAACAATATAATTAGCATAGTCAACATACCAAGGAGTGTTATGAGAAACATTTATTGCAGCTAGCTGTTCATCAGGAGGTTGTGGGTCATCAAGAATATTTTCAAGCCTAGACAAGTTATCAGCTATGGGGTTCTCCGCTCATTTTCTATCAATGATATGCAAATCAAATTCTTGTAGTAGAAGAACCCACCTAATGAGTCTAGGTTTAGCATCTTTATTTTCCATAAGATATTTTATAGCAGCATGATCATTGTGAACAATTACTTTTGAATTTACAATATAGGATCTAAATTTATCACAAGCAAACACAACTACTAAAAATTCCTTTTCAGCAGTAGCATAATTTTGTTGGGCGTTGTCTAAAGTTTTACTAGCATAGTGGATAACATTTAGTTTCTTATCAACTCTTTGTCCTAGAACAACACCAACAGCATAATCACTAGCATCACACATGATTTCAAAAGGCAAGTTCCAATCAGGTGGTTGAACAATAGGTGCAGAAATTAAGGCTTTCTTTAGTGTTTCAAAGGCTTCCAGACAATCATCATCAAAAACAAAAGGGATATCCTTTTGCAAAAGATTTGTAAGAGGCCTGGAAATTTTAGAAAAGTCTTTGATAAATCTCCTATAGAAACCAGCATGACCAAGGAAACTACGAATACCTTTGATATCTTTAGGACATGGCATTTTATCAATTGCATCAACCTTGGCTTTATCCACTTCAATACCTCTTTTAGAAATTTTATGGCCCAAAAAATACCTTCATTAACCATAAAGTGGCACTTCTCCTAATTCAAGACAAGATTTTTTTGCTCACATCTCTGCAAAACTCGATCAATATTGCCTAAACAATCATCAAAAGACTTCCCATAAACAGAAAAGTCATCCATGAAAACCTCAACAATCTTTTCACAAAAATCAGAGAATATAGCAGTCATACATCTTTGGAAGGTAGCAGGTGCATTGCATAAACCAAAAGGCATACGTCTATAAGCATAAGTTCCAAAAGGACAAGTAAAAGTGGTCTTTCTTGATCAGGTTGAGAAACAGGTATTTGTGAAAAACTAGAATGTCCACCAAGGAAGCAAAAATGTGTGTGCTTAGATAATCTGTCTAGCATTTGATCAATAAAAGGCAGAGGGTAATGATCTTTTCTAGTTGCTTTATTTAATTTTCTAAAATCAATTACCATTCTATAGCCTGTGACAATTCGTTGTGGAATGAGTTCATTCTTATCATTAGGAACAACTGTAATACCTCCCTTCTTAGGGACACAATGAACATGACTTACCCATCTACTATCAGCTATAGGATAGATTATACCTGCTTCCAGACATTTCAATATTTCCATTCTTACTACTTCTTTCATCTTCGGATTTAACCGACATTGGTGATCAACAACGGGTTTAGCATCAGGTTCCATATTAATCTGTGCTGGCATAGAGTGGGAGTAATGTCCTTAAGATCATCAAGAGTATATCCAATAGCAGCTCGATGCTTCCTTAGAACTTTCAATAATCTTTCTTCTTCATGTTCTGAAAGGTTAGCACTAATAATAACATGATATATTTTCTTCTCATCAAGATAAGCATATTTAAAAGTGTCTGTCAATTGTTTTAATTCAAACACAGGATCACCTTTAGGTGGAGGAGGACCTCCTAGAGTTTCAATAGGCAGATTGTGTTTAAGCAGAGGTTGTTGTTCGAACAAGATTCTATCTATTCCATTTCTTACATGCATATGCAAATCACTTTCATGGTCTAGCAAATATTGTTCCAAAGGATCAGTAGAACATACTGTTGGAAATATGCCCTAGAGGCAATAATAAAAGGATTATTATTATATTTCCTTGTTCATGATAATTGTCTTTTATTCATGCTATAATTGTATTATCCGGAAATCGTAATACACGTGTGAATACATAGACCACAATACGTCCCTAGTAAGCCTCTAGTTGACTAGCTCGTTGGTCAACAGATAGTCATGGTTTCCTGACTATGGACATTGGATGTCGTTGACAACGGGATCACATCATTAGGAGAATGATGTGATGGACAAGACCCAATCCAAAGCATAGCACAAGATCGTGTAGTTCGTTTTGCTAGAGCTTTTCCAATGTCAAGTATCTCTTCCTTAGACCATGAGATCGTGTAACTCCCGGATACCATAGGAGTGCTTTGGGTGTACCAAACGTCACAACGTAACTGGGTGACTATAAAGGTGCATTACAGGTATCTCCGAAAGTGTCTGTTGGGTTGACACGGATCGAGACTGGGATTTGTCACTCCGGATAACGGAGAGGTATCATTGGGCCCACTAGGTAGTGCATCATCATAATGAGCTCAAAGTGACCAAGTGTCTAGTCACGGGATCATGCATTATGGTACGAGTAAAGTGACTTGCCGGTAACGAGACTGAACGAGGTATTGGGATACCGACGATCGAGTCTCGGGCAAGTAACATACCATCTGACAAAGGGAATAGTATACGGGGTTGCTTGAACCCTCGACATCGTGGTTCATCCGATGAGATCATTGAGGAATATGTGGGAGCCAACATGGGTATCCAGATCCCGCTGTTGGTTATTGACCGGAGAGCCGTCTCGGTCATGTCTGCATGTCTCCCGAACCCATAGGGTCTACACACTTAAGATTCGGTGACGCTAGGGTTGTATGAATATGAGTATGCAGCAAACCGAATGTTGTTCAGAGTCCCGGATGAGATCCCGGACGTCACGAGGAGTTCCGGAATGGTCCAGAGGTAAAGAAAACTATATAGGAAGTGCTATTTCGGCCATCGGGAAAGTTTCGGGGTCACCCGGTATTGTACCGGGACCACCGAAAGGGTCCTGGGGGTCCACCGGGTGGGGCCACCTATCCCGGAGGGCCCCATGGGCTGAAGTGGGAGGGGAACCAGCCCCTAGTGGGCTGGTGTGCCCCCCTTTCCCCCCTGCGCCTTCCAACCCTAGGTGGGGGGGGGGGCGCACCACTTGCCTTGGGGGGCACTCCACCCCCCTTGGCCGCCGCCCCCTTGGGAGATTGCATCTCCCAGGGCTGGCGCCCCCCCCATGGGGGCCTATATAAAGGAGGGCAGGGGGGAGGGCAGCCGCACCCCAAGTCTTGGCGCCTCCCTCCTCCTGCTACACCTCGTCCTCCTCCCGCAGCAGCTTGGCGAAGCCCTGCCGGAGTTCTGCTGCATCCACCACCACGCCGTCATGCTGCTGGATCATCATCAACCTCTCCTTCCCCCTTGCTGGATCAAGACGGAGGAGACGTCACGCTGACCGTACGTGTGTTGAACGCGGAGGTGCCGTCCGTTCGGCGCTAGGATCTCCGGTGATAGGATCACGACGAGAACGACTACCTCAACCCCGTTCTTTTGAACGCTTCCGCTCGCGATCTACAAAGTGGTATGTAGATGCATCTCTCCTTTCACTCGTTGCTTAGATGAACTCATAGATGGATCTTGGTGAAACCGTAGGAAATTTTTATTTTCTGCAACGTTCCCCTACAGTGGCATCATGAGCTAGGTCTATGCGTAGTTCTCTATTGCACGAGTAGAACACAAATTTGTTGTGGGCGTAGATCTTGTCAACTTGCTTGCCGCTACTAGTCTTTTCTTGCTTCAGCGGTATTGTGGGATGAAGCGGCCCGGACCAACCTTACACGTACGCTTACGTGAGACAGGTTCCACCGACTGACATGCACTAGTTGGATAAGGTGGCTAGCGGGTGTCTGTCTCTCCTACTTTAGTTGGAGCGGATTAGATGAACAGGGTCCTTATGAAGGGTAAATAGAAGTTGACAAAATCACGTTGTGGTTATTCGTAGGTAAGAAAATGTTCTTGCTAGAACCCAATTGCAGCCACGTAAAAGATGCAACAACAATTAGAGGACGTCTAACTTGTTTTTGCAGCAATTATCATGTGATGTGATATGGCCAGAAGTTGTGATGAATGATGAATGATATATTGTGATGTATGAGATCATGTTCTTGTAATAGGAATCACGACTTGCATGTCGATGAGTATGACAACCGGCAGGAGCCATAGGAGTTGTCTTTATTTTTTGTATGACCTGCGTGTCATTGAAGAACGCCATGTAAATTACTTTACTTTATTGCTAAACGCGTTAGCTATAGAAGTAGAAGTAGTCATTGGCGTGACAACTTCATGAAGACACAATGATGGAGATCATGATGATGGAGATCATGGTGTCATGCTGGTGACGAAGATGATCATGGAGCCCCGGAGATGGAGATCGAAGGAGCTATATGATATTGGCCATATCATGTCACTACTATATAATTGCATGTGATGTTTATTGTGTTTTATGCATCTTGTTTACTTAGAACGGCGGTAGTAAATAAGATGATCCCTTATAATAATTTCAAGAAAGTGTTCCCCCTAACTGTGCACCGTTGCTAAAGTTCGTCGTTTCGAAGCACCACGTGATGATTGGGTGTGATAGATCCTTACGTTCACATACAACGGGTGTAAGACAGATTTACACATGCAGAACACTTAGGGTTAACTTGACGAGCCTAGCATGTACAGACATGGCCTCGGAACACAGAGACCGAAAGGTTGAACATGAGTCGTATGGAAGATACGATCAACATGGAGATGTTCATCGATGATGACTAGTCTGTCTCACGTGATGATCGGACACGGCCTAGTCGACTCGGATCGTGTAGCACTTAGATGACTAGAGGGATGTCTAATCTGAGTGGGAGTTCATTAAATAATTTGATTAGATGAACTTAATTATCATGAACTTAGTCTAAAACTTTTGCAAAATATGTCTTGTAGATCAAATGGCCAACGCTCATGTCAACATGAACTTCAACGCATTCCTAGAGAAAACCAAGCTAAAAGATGATGGCAGCAACTATTCGGACTGGGTCCGGAACCTGAGGATCATCCTCATACAGCCAAGAAAGACTATGTCCTAGATGCACCGCTAGGTGAAGCACCCATCCCAGAGAACCAAGACGTTATGAATACTTGGCAATCACGTGCTGATGATTACTCCCTCGTTCAGTGCGGCATGCTTTACAGCTTAGAACCGGGGCTCCAAAAGCGTTTTGAGAAGCACGGAGCATATGAGATGTTCGAGGAGATGAAAATGGTTTTCCAAGCTCATGCCCGGGTCGAGAGATATGAAGTCTCCGACAAGTTCTATAGTTGTAAGATGGAGGAAAACAGTTCTGTCAGTGAGCACATACTCAAAATGTCTGGGTTGCACAACCGCCTGTCCCAGTTGGAGATCAACCTCCCGGAAGAGGCGGTCATTGACAGAATCCTTCAGTCGCTCCCACCGAGCTACAAGAGCTTTGTGTTGAACTACAATATGCAGGGGATGGTGAAGACCATTCCTGAAGTATTCTCAATGCTGAAGTCAGCAGAGGTTGAAATCAAGAAAGAACATCAAGTGTTGATGGTCAATAAGACCACTAAGTTTAAGAAGGGCAAGGGTAAGAAGAACTTCAAGAAGGGCGGCAAAGATGTTGCCGCGCCCGGTAAGCCAGTTGCCGGGAAGAAGTCAAAGAATGGACCCAAGCCTGAGACTGAGTGCTTTTATTGCAAGGGGAAGGGTCACTGGAAGCGGAACTGCCCCAAATACTTAGCGGACAAGAAGGCCGGCAACACTAAAGGTATATTTGATATACATGTAATTGATGTGTACCTTACCAGTACTCGTAGTAACTCCTGGGTATTTGATACCGGTGCCGTTGCTCACATTTGTAACTCACAGCAGGAGCTGCGGAATAAGCGGAGACTGGCGAAGGACGAGGTGACGATGCGCGTCGGGAATGGTTCCAAGGTCGATGTGATCGCCGTCGGCACCCCACCTCTACATCTACCTACGGGATTAGTTTTAAACCTCAATAATTGTTATTTAGTGCCAAGTTTGAGCATGAACATTGTATCTGGATCTCGTTTGATACGAGATGGCTACTTATTTAAATCCGAGAATAATGTTGTTCTATTTATATGAGAGATATGTTTTATGGTCATGCCCCGATGGTCAATGGTTTATTCTTAATGAATCTCGAACGTAATGTTACACATATTCATAGTGTGAATACCAAAAGATGTAAAGTTGATAACGATAGTCCCACGTACTTGTGGCACTGCCGCCTTGGTCACATTGGTGTCAAGCGCATGAAGAAGCTCCATGCTGATGGACTTTTAGAGTCTCTAGATTATGAATCATTTGAAACATGCGAACCATGCCTCATGGGCAAAATGACCGAGACCCCGTTCTCCGGAACAATGGAGCGAGCAACCAACTTATTGGAAATCATACATACTGATGTGTGTGGTCCAATGAGCGTTGAGGCTCGCGGACGATATCATTATGTTCTCACTCTCACTGATGACTTGAGTAGATATGGGTATGTCTACTTGATGAAACACAAGTCTGAGACCTTTGAAAAGTTCAAGGAATTTCAGAATGAAGTAGAGAATCAACGTGACCGAAAGATAAAGTTCTTACGATCGGATCGTGGAGGAGAATATTTAAGTCACGAATTCGGTACACACTTAAGAAAATGTGGAATCATTTCACAACTCACGTCGCCTGGAACACCTCAGCGTAACGGTGTGTCCGAACGTCGTAATCGCACTCTATTGGATATGGTGCGATCTATGATGTCTCTTACCGATTTACCGCTATCATTTTGGGGATACGCTCTAGAGACAGCTACATTCACTTTAAATAGGGCACCGTCTAAATCCGTTGAGACGACACCGTATGAATTATGGTTTGGGAAGAAACCTAAGCTGTCGTTTCTAAAAGTTTGGGGATGCGATGCTTATGTCAAGAAACTTCAACCTGAAAAGCTCGAACCCAAGTCGGAAAAATGCGTCTTCATAGGATACCCTAAGGAAACCATTGGGTATACCTTCTACTTAAGATCCGAGGGCAAGATCTTTGTTGCCAAGAACGGATCCTTTCTGGAAAAAGAGTTTCTCTCGAAAGGAGTAAGTGGGAGGAAAGTACATTCGATGAAGTACTACCTCTTGAACCGGAAAGTAGTGCAGCTCAGGAAAACGTTCCTGTGGTGCCTACACCAACTGGAGAGGAAATTAATGATGATGATCAAGGTACTTCTGATCAAGTTGCTACTAAACTTCGTAGGTCCACAAGGACACGTTCCACACCAGAGTGGTATGGCAACCCTGTCCTGGAAATCATGTTGTTAGACAACGGTGAACCTTCGAACTATGAAGAAGCGATGGTGGGCCCAGATTCCAACAAATGGCTAGAAGCCATGAAATCCGAGATAGAATCCATGTATGAAAACAAAGTATGGACTTTGACTGACTTGCCCGATGATCGGCGAGCGATAGAAAACAAATGGATCTTTAAGAAGAAGACGGACGCGGATGGTAATGTCACCATCTATAAAGCTCGACTTGTCGCTAAGGGTTATCGGCAAGTTCAAGGGATTGACTACGATGAGACTTTCTCTCCCGTAGAGAAGCTAAGTCCGTCCGAATCATGTTAGCAATTGCCACATACTATGATTATGAGATATGGCAGATGGACGTCAAAACGGCATTCCTTAACGGGCATCTTAAGGAAGAACTGTATATGATGCAGCCGGAGGGTTTTGTCGATCCTAAGAATGCTAACAAAGTATGCAAGCTCCAGCGATCCATTTATGGGCTGGTGCAAGCATCTCGGAGTTGGAACATTCGCTTTGATGAGATGATCAAAGCGTTTGGGTTTATGCAGACTTATGGAGAAGCCTGCGTTTACAAGAAAGTGAGTGGGAGCTCTGTAGCATTTCTCATATTATATGTAGATGACATACTTTTGATGGGAAATGATATAGAATTCTTGGACAGCATTAAGGCCTACTTGAATAAGTGTTTCTCAATGAAGGACCTTGGAGAAGCTGCTTACATATTAGGCATCAAGATCTATAGGGATAGATCGAGACGCCTCATAGGTCTTTCACAAAGCACATACCTTGATAAGATTTTGAAGAAGTTCAAAATGGATCAGTCCAAGAAGGGGTTCTTGCCTGTATTGCAAGGTGTGAGATTGAGCTCGGCTCAATGCCCGACCACGGCAAAAGATAAAGAAGAGATGAGCGTCATCCCCTATGCCTCAGCCATAGGATCTATTATGTATGCCATGCTGTGTACCAGACCTGATGTAAACCTTGCCGTAAGTTTGGTAGGAAGGTACCAAAGTAATCCCGGCAAGGAACTCTGGACAGCGGTCAAGAATATCCTGAAGTACCTGAAAAGGACAAAGGACATGTTTCTCGTTTATGGAGGTGACGAAGAGCTCGTCATAAAGGGTTACGTCAATGCTAGCTTCGACACAGATCTGGATGACTCTAAGTCACAAACCGGATACGTGTATATGTTGAATGGTGGAGCAGTAAGCTGGTGCAGCTGCAAGCAGAGCATCGTGGCGGGATCTACATGTGAAGCAGAGTACATGGCAGCCTCGGAGGCAGCGCATGAAGCAATTTGGGTGAAGGAGTTCATCACCGACCTAGGAGTCATACCCAATGCGTCGGGGCCGATCAAACTCTTCTGTGACAACACTAGAGCTATTGCCCTTGCCAAGGAGCCCAGGTTTCACAAGAAGACCAGGCTCATCAAGCGTCGCTTCAACTCCATCCGTGAAAATGTTCAAGATGGAGACATAGATATTTGCAAAGTACATACGGATCTGAATGTCGCAGATCCGTTGACTAAACCTCTCTCGCGAGCAAAACATGATCAACACCAGAACTCTATGGGTGTTCAATTCATCACAATGTAACTAGATTATTGACTCTAGTGCAAGTGGGAGACTATTGGAAATATGCCCTAGAGGCAATAATAAAAGGATTATTATTATATTTCCTTATTCATGATAATTGTCTTTTATTCATGCTATAATTGTATTATCCGGAAATCGTAATACACGTGTGAATACATAGACCACAATACATCCCTAGTAAGCCTCTAGTTGACTAGCTCGTTGGTCAACAGATAGTCATGGTTTCCTGACTATGGACATTGGATGTCGTTGACAACGGGATCACATCATTAGGAGAATGATGTGATGGACAAGACCCAATCCCAAGCATAGCACAAGATCGTGTAGTTCGCTTTGCTAGAGCTTTTCCAATGTCAAGTATCTCTTCCTTAGACCATGAGATCGTGTAACTCTCGGATACCGTAGGAGTGCTTTGGGTGTACCAAACGTCACAACGTAACTGGGTGACTATAAAGGTGCATTACAGGTATCTCCGAAAGTGTCTGTTGGGTTGACACGGATCGAGACTGGGATTTGTCACTCCGGATAACGGAGAGGTATCATTGGGCCCACTAGGTAGTGCATCATCATAATGAGCTCAAAGTGACCAAGTGTCTAGTCACGGGATCATGCATTACGGTACGAGTAAAGTGACTTGCCAGTAACGAGACTGAACGAGGTATTGGGATACTGACGATCGAGTCTCGGGCAAGTAACATACCATCTGACAAAGGGAATAGTATACGGGGTTGCTTGAACCCTCGACATCGTGGTTCATCCGATGAGATCATCGAGGAGTATGTGGGAGCCAACATGGGTATCTAGATACCGCTGTTGGTTATTGACCGGAGAGCCGTCTCAGTCATGTCTGCATGTCTCCCGAACCCATAGGGTCTACACACTTAAGGTTCGGTGACGCTAGGGTTGTATGAATATGAGTATGCAGCAAACCGAATGTTGTTCAGAGTCCCGGATGAGATCCCGGACGTCACGAGGAGTTCCAGAATGGTCCGGAGGTAAATAAAACTATATAGGAAGTGCTATTTCGGCCATCGGGAAAGTTTCGGGGTCACCCGGTATTGTACCGGGACCACCGGAAGGGTCCCGGGGGTCCACCGGGTGGGGCCACCTATCCCGGAGGGCCCCGTGGGCTGAAGTGGGAGGGGAACCAGCCCCTAGTGGGCTGGTGCGCCCCCCCTTGGGCCCCCTGCGCCTAGGGTTGGAAACCCTAGGTGGGGGGGCGCACCACTTGCCTTGGGGGGCACTCCACCCCCCTTGGCCGCCGCCCCCTTGGGAGATTGCATCTCCCAGAGCCGGCGCCCCCCTGGGGGCCTATATAAAGGAGGGCAGGGCGGAGGGCAGCCGCACCCCAAGTCTTGGCGCGTCCCTCCCCCTGCTACACCTCGTCCTCCTCCCGCAGCAGCTTGGCGAAGCCCTGCCGGAGTTCTGCTGCATCCACCACCACGCCGTCGTGCTGCTGGATCATCATCAACCTCTCCTTCCCCCTTGTTGGATCAAGACGGAGGAGACGTCACGCTGACCGTACGTGTGTTGAACGCGGAGGTGCCGTCCGTTCGGCGCTAGGATCTCCCGTGATAGGATCACGACGAGAACGACTACCTCAACCCCGTTCTTTTGAACGCTTCCGCTCGTGATCTACAAAGTGGTATGTAGATGCATCTCTCCTTTCACTCGTTGCTTAGATGAACTCATAGATGGATCTTGGTGAAACCGTAGGAAATTTTTTATTTTCTGCAACGTTCCCCAACACATACAGCAATAGAAGAAAGACCAATAATTTCATCCTTACTAGGCAAATCTTTCTTATGAGGTTTCTATAAACTTAGGAAAATTAAACTCATGAGACTCATCACCAAAACTAACACCGACAATTTGTTTCTCACAATCTATTTTAGCATTAACGGTGTTCAAGAAAGGTCTACCAAAGATAATGGGACAAAATTCATCTTGTGGGGAACCTAGAACAAGAAAATCATTATGGTATTTTATTTTACCACACAAGACTTCAACATCTCTAACAATCCCAATTGGTGTTATAGTATCTCTATTGGCAAGCTTAATAGTAACATCTATGTCTTCTATTTCAGCGGGTGCTATATCATTCATAATTTCTTGATATAAGGTAAAAGGAATATCACTCACGCTAGCACCTATGTCACATCTCCTATCTTAATTGAGACAACGGGCATGCCAACACCAGGTCTATGTTTATCTTTTTCATCGGGTTTGGCAATTCTAGCAGCTTCATCACAGAAGTAAATAACATGCCCATCAATATTATCGACCAAGAGATCTTTAACGATAGCAACACTAGGTTCTACTCTGATTTGTTCAGCTCATTTAGGTGTTCTAATATAACTTTTGTTGACCATAGTTGAAACTTTAGCACGTTCCTTCATCCTAACAAGGAAAGGTGGTTTTTCAATATAAGCAGTGTGAACAACTGGATCAACATTATAAATGATAGTTTCATCTTTAGCTTTTACCAGTTCTTTAATTTCTTCTTTAATTGGTGGGTGATATTTGAACCACTTCTCTTTAGGAAGATCAACATGAGTAGCAAAAGATTCACAAAAGGAAGCTACTATCTCAGAGTCAAGTCCATATTTAGTGCTAAACTTTTGAAAAGCATCGGTATTCATAAAAGATTTAACACAATCAAACTTAGGCTCAATACTTGACTCTTTACCTTCATCGAGTTCCAAATCTTCAGAGTTGTGTTTAATTATTTCTAAAAGATCCAACCAGAATTCAATAGTCTTCTTCATAAAAAAAACCAATACAAGAAGTATCGAGCATGGATTGATCATTACGAGAAAGCCGAGCATAAAAATTATGAATAATAATTTCTCTTGAGAGCTCATGATTAGGGCATGAATATAACATTGACTTAAGCCTCCCCCAAGCTAGAGCGATACTTTCTCCTTCACGAGGCCAAAAATTATATATATAATTCCGATCATGATGAACTAGATGCATAGGATAATTTTTTTTGATGGAATTCCAATTTCAATCGATTCTAGTTCCAAGATCCAATATCATCTCATAGCCTATACCATGTCAATGCCTTTACCTTCAAAGATAAAGGGAAAACCTTCTTCTTAGCTTCATCTTCGGGTAAACCTGCAAGTTTAAATAATCCACAAATTTCATCCACATATATCAAGTGCATATAAGGATGTTCAGTTCCATCTCCCGCATAAGGATTAGCTAGCACTTGTTCTACCATACCCGAAGGAATTTCATATTCAATATTTTCAGTAGGTGCAGTAGGTTGAGGGGCAACTAATTGTGGTTCCGGCCGAGGTGAAGGTACACCGAACAAACCCCTTAAAGGATTTTTTTTCCATAGTAACACGTGACAATAAATTTCAGCACGTAGTAATAATTGTTCCTTACCAATTTCAACTTACCAAGAGCGCTTCACTCCCCGGCAATGGCGCTAGAAAATAGCCTTGATGACCCACAAGTATATGGGATCAATTGTAGCCTTTTCGATAAGTAAGAGTGTCGAACCCAACGACGAGCAGAAGGAAATGACAAGTGGTTTTCAACAAGAGTAATGTCTGCAAGTGCTGAAATTGTAAGTAATAGAGTAGTTTGATAGCAAGATAATTTGTAACGAGCAAGTAATGGTAGTAGTAACAAAAATGCAACAATTTAGCCCACTCCTTTTGAGGAAAAGGACAGGCCAAAACGGTCACTTATGATAAGCAAAGTGTTCTTGAGGGTACATGGGAATTTCATCTAGTCACTTTCATCATGTTGGTTCGATTCGTGTTCACTACTTTGATAATTTCATCTAGTCACTTTCATCATGTTGGTTCGATTCTCGTATGTGGGTGGACCGGTGCTAGGTGATGTTCTTACTGGAACCAACATCCTACTTATGATTAACCCCCTCGCAAGCATCCGCAACTACGAGAAAAGTATTAAGAATAAATTCTAACCATAGCATTAAACTTTTGGATCCAATCGGTCCCTTACAGAATAGCGCATAAACTAGGGTTTAAGCTTCTATCACTCTCGCAACCCATCATGTAATAACTACTCCACAATGCATTCCCTTAGGCCCAAATATGGTGAAGTGTCATGTAGTCGACGTTCACATGACACCACTAAGGGAATCACAACATACATATCATCAAAATATCGAACACATATCAAGTTCACATGATTACTTGCAGCATGATTTCTCCCGTGACCTCAAGAACAAAAGTAACTACTCACAAATGATAATCATGCTCAAGATAAGAGGGGGATTAAATAGCATAATGGTTCTGAACATATAATCTTCCGCCAAATAAACCATATAGTAATCAACTACAAGATGTAATCAACACTAGTAGTCATCCACAAGCACCAATCTATAGTTCCGGTACAAAGATTGAACACAAGAGATGAACTAGGGTTTGAGAGGAGATGGTGTTGTTGAAGAAGTTGATGGAGATTTCCCTCCCCAAGATGGGAGAGTTGTTGGTGATGATGATGACGATGATTTCCCCCTCCGGGAGGGAAGTTCCCCCGATGGAATCACTCTACCGGAGGGCAAAAGTGCTCCTGCCCAAGTTCTGCCTCAAGACGGTGGTGCTTCGTCCTGAAAGTCCTCTCCTTATTTTTTCTAGGTCAAAATGACTTATATACCAGAAGAGGGGCACCGAAGGTGTGCCGAGGGGATCACAACCCATCAGGGGGCACCTGGGCTTCCTGGCGCACCCAGGTCGGCTGTGCCCACCTGGTGGGCCCCCTCTGGTACTCATTGGATCCAATAATTCTCATTTATTCCATAGAAATTCCTTGTAAAGTTTTAGCTCATTTGGAGTTGTAAAGAATAGGTGGCCTGGCGTAGCTTTTTCAGGTCTAGATTTCCAGCTGCCGGGATTCTCCCTCTTTGTGTGAACCTTGCATACTATGAGAGAAAAGGCATTATAATTACTCCATAAAGAATTATTATGCAATGAAACAACATAAATTACAATAGGTAAACATGATGAAAAATGGACATATCATCTCCCGCGAGGTGTTCAGTTCGGCGGTGGCTTCGGTGTCTCACCTTTGGTTGGTGAGACTGTGGCTTTCTGATATGTCTCCAACGTATCTATATTTTTTTATTGTTCCATGCTATTATATTATATGTTTTGGATGTTTAATATGCATTTATATGTTATTTTATATTGTTTTTGGGACTAACCTATTAACCAAGGGCCAGTGCCAGTTTCTGCTTTTTTTGCCTATTTTAGAGTTTCGCAGAAAAGGAATACCAAACAGAGTCCAAACGGAATGAAACTTTCGCGATGATCTTTCTTGGACCAGAAGCAAACCGGGAGACTTGGATATGAAGTCGGAGACTCAACAAGGCGGCCACGAGGGTGGAGGGAACGCCCCCTACCTCGTGGGCCCCTCGTGGGCCTCCTGACCTAGTTCCTCCGCCTATATATTCTCTTATACCCCAAAAACATTAGAGGGAGCCACGAAAACACTTCTCCACTGCCGCAACCTTCTGTACCCGTGAGATCCATCTAGGGGCCTTTTCCGGCGTCCCGTCGTAGGGTGATTCGATCATGGAGGGCTTCTACATCAACACCATTACCCTTCCGATGAAGCGTGAATAGTTTACCACAGACCTACGGGTCCATAGCTAGTAGCTAGATGGCTTATTATGTCTCTTTGATTCTCAATACCATGTTCTCCTCGATGTTCTTGGAGGTCTATTCGATGTAATACTCTTTTGCAGTGTGTTTGCCGAGACCCAATGAATTGTGGATTTATGATCAGATTATCTATGAATATTATTTGAGTCTTCTCTGAATTCTTATATGCATGATTTGATATCTTTGCAAGTATCTTCGAATTATCGGTTTAGTTTGGCCTACTAGATTGGTTTTTCTTGCAATGGGAGAAGTGCTTCGCTTTGGGTTCAATCTTGCGGTGTCCTTTCCCAGTGACAGCAGGGGCAGCAAGGCACGTATTGTATTGTTGCCATCGAGGATAAAAAGATGGGGTTTTCATCATATTGCTTGAGTTAATTCCTCTACATCATGTCATCTTACTTAATGCATTACTCCGTTCTTTATGAACTTAATATTCTAGATGCATGCTGGATAGCGGTCGATGTATGGAGTAATAGTAGTAGATACGGAATCGTTTCGGTCTACTTGACATGGACGTGATGCCTATATTCATGATCATTGCCTTAGATATCGTCATAATTATGCGATCTTCTATCAATTGCTCGGCAGTAATTTCTTCACCCACGGTAATATTTACAATCTTGAGAGAAGCCACTAGTGAAACCTATGGCCCCGGGTCTATTTTACATCATATTAGTTTCCCATCAACTTGCCAATTTCTGTCACAGTTCCTTTAATTTGTAATCTTTACTTTCCAATCTATAAACCAAAAATACCAAACATATTTATTTTACCATTTATCTATCTCTATCAGATCTCACTTTTGCAAGTAACCGTGAAGGGATTGACAACCCCTTTATCGCGTTGGGTGCAAGTTTGTTGATTGTTTGTGCAGGTATTCGGTGACTTATGCATAGTCTCCTACTGGATTGATACCTTGGTTCTCAAACTGAGGGAAATACTTAGTCTACTTTGCTACATCACCCTTTCCTCTTCAAGGGAAAACCCAACGCAAGCTCAAGAGGTACCAGGAAGAATTTCTAGCGCTGTTGCCGGGGAGATCTACATCAAGTCAAGACATACCAAGCACCCATCATAAACTCTCATCTCTTGCATTACATTATTTGCCATTCGCCTCCCATTTTCCTCTCCCCACCTCTAAAATGATTTTCCAAAAGATTTGCCTTTTCTTCGCCTCTCTTCCATTCGTCTTCTTTGCTTGCTTCTTGTGTGCTTGTGTGTTGAATTGCTTGCTTTGTCACGATGGCTCAAGATAATACCAAACTGTGTGACTTTTCCAATACCAACAACAATGATTTTATTAGCACTCTGATTGCTCCCACTACTAATGTTGAATCTTGTGAAATTAATGCCGCTTTGCTAAATCTCGTGATGAAAGATCAATTTTCTGGCCTTCCTAGTGAAGATGCCACATCCCATCTAAACAATTTCGTTGATTTGTGTGATATGCAAAAGAAGAAATATGTGGATAATGATATTGTTAAATTGAAGCTATTTCCGTTTTCGCTTATAGATCATGCTAAAATTGGTTTTCATCTTTGCCCAAAAATAGTATTGATTCATGGAATAAGTGTAAAGATGCTTTCATCTCTACGTATTTTCCTCCCGCAAAGATCATCTCGCTTAGGAACAATATTATGAATTTTAAGCAACTTGATCATGAGCATGTTGCACAATCTTGGGAGCGGATGAAATTGATGATATGAAATTGCCCTACACATGGTTTGAATTTGTGGATGATTATACAAATCTTTTATGCCAGATTGAATTTTGCTTCTAGAAATCTTTTAGATTCGGCCGCGAGGGGCACTTTTATGGAAATTACTTTAGGGGAGGCTATTAAACTCCTAGATAATATCATGGTTAATTTTTCTCAATGGCACACCGAAATATCTACTCGTAAAAAGGGTTCATGCGATTGAAGAGATTAATATTTTGAGTGGAAAGATGGATGAACTTATGAAATTATTTGCTAATAAGAGTGCTTCTTCTGATCCTAATGATATGCCTTTGTCCACTTTGATTGAGAATAATAATGAATCTATGGATGTGAATTTTGTTGGTAGGAACAATTTTGGTAACAACGCATATAGAGGCAATTTTAATCCTAGGCCTTTTCCTAGTAATTCCTCTAATAATTATGGTAATTCCTACAACAATTCTTATGGAAATTTTAATAAGATGCCCTCTGATTTTGAGAATAGTGTTAAAGAATTTCTGAGTTTGCAAAAGAATTTTAATGCTTTGATTGAAGAAAAATTTCTCAAGATTGATGATTTGGCTAGGAACGTGGATATAATTTCTCTTGATGTTGATTCTTTAAAACTTAGATCTATCCACCTAAGCATTATATCAATGAGTCTCTCAAAGCCATGAGAATTTCCATTGACGAGTGCAAAGAAAGAACCGCTAAGATGCGTGCTAAAAAAGATTGGTTTGTAAAAACGTGTTCTTCTAGTTTTCATGATAATAATGATGAAGATCTAAAAGTGATTGATGTGACTCCTATTGAATCTTTGTTGGTCAAGACTTTAAGTAGCAATGAACCCACTATTTTGGATTTCAAGGAATTTAATTATGATAATTGTTCTTTAATAGATTGTATTTCCTTGTTGCAATCCGTGTTGAATCCTCCTCATGCTTATAATCGAAACAAAGCTTTTACTAAACATATCGTTGATGCCATGATGCAATCTTTTGAAGAAAAGCTTGAGTTAGAAGTTTATATCCCTAGAAAACTTTATGATGAGTGGGAACCTACTATTAAGATTAAGATTAAAGATCATGAATGCCATGCTTTGTGTGATTTGGGTGCTAGTGTTTCCACAATTCCAAAAACTTTGTGTGATGTGTTAGGGTTCCGTGAATTTGATGATTGTTCTTTAAATTTGCATCTTGTGGATTTCACTATTAAGAAACCTATGGGAAGGATTAATGATGTTCTTATTGTTGCAAGTAGGAATTATGTGCCCTTAGATTTCATTGTTCTTGATATAGATTGCAATCCTACATGTCCTATTATTCTTAGTAGACCTTTCCTTAGAATGATTGGTCCAATTATTTATATGAAAGAAGGAAACATTAGATTCCAATTCCCGTTAAGGAAAGGCATGGAACACTTTCCTAGGAACAAAATTAAATTGCCATATGAATCTATTATGAGAGCCACTTATGGATTGCATACCAAAGATGACAATACTTAGATCTATTCACGTTTTTATGCCTAGCTAAGGGCGTTAAACAATAGCGCTTGTTGGGAGCCAACCCAATTTTATTTTTGTTCTTTGCTTTTTGTTCCTGTTTAGTACTCCCTCCGTCCCATAATGTAAGACGCTTTTTGACTCTAGTGTAGTGTTAAAAAATGTCTTATATTATGGGATGGAGGGAGTAATAAATAATTCATCTAGGCTCTGGTTAGATGTGGTTTTATGTTTTGTGCCAAGTTAAACCTTTTGGATAGCTTACAGTGATAGTTGTGTTGATCCTGCTGAAAATCAGAAACTTTTGCGCCCAGTAAAATAATTTTCATAATTCAAAGAAACGTGCTTTTCATCTGATTCGTTTTTCTCTAGATTGGCACACAAATTTCTCAAGTTTTCCTATTTTTTCAGAATTTTTGGAGTTACAGAAGTATTCAAGGGTTACAGATTGCTACAGACTATTCTGTTTTTGACAGATTCTGTTTTTTGCGTGTTGTTTGCTTACTTTGATGAATCTATGGGTAGTATCGGGGGGTATGAACCATGGAAAAGTCGGAATACAGTAGATATTACACCAATATAAATAAAGAATGAGTTTGCAACAGTACCTTAAAGTGGTGATTTATTTTCTTATACTAACGGAGCTTATGAGATTTTCTGTTGAGTTTTGTGTTGTGAAGTTTTCAAGTTTTGGGTAAGGATTTGATGGACTATGGAATAAGGAGTGGCAAGAGTCTAAGCTTGGGGATGACCAAGGCACCCCCAAGGTAATATTCAAGGACAACCAAAAGCCTAAGCTTGGGGATGCCCCGGAAGGCATCCCCTCTTTCGTCTTCGTCTATCGGTAACTTTACTTGAAGTTATATTTTTATTCACCACATGATATGTGTTTTCCTTGGAGCGTCTTGTATGATTTGAGTCTTTGATTTTTAGTTTACCACAATCATCCTTGTTGTACACACCTTTTGAGAGAGACACGCATGAATCGTGATTTATTAGAATACTCCATGCGCTTCACTTATATCTTTTGAGCTAGGCAACATTGCTCTAGTACTTCACTTATATTGTTTAGAGCACGGCAGTGGCTTTATATTATAAAATTGATGAACTCTCATGCTTCACTTATATTATTTTGAGAGTCTTTTAGAACAGCATGGTACTTTGCTTTGGTTATATATTTAGTCCTAATATGACAGGCATCCAAGATGGATATAATAAAAACTTTCATATAAAGTGCATTGAATACTATGAGAAGTTTGATTCTTTATGATTGTTTTGAGATATGAAGATGATGATATTAGAGTCATGCTAGTGAGTGGTTGTGAATCTAAGAGATACTTTTGTTAAAGTTTGTGATTCCCGTAGCATGCACGTATGGTGAACCGTAATGTAATGAAGTCGGAGCATGATTTATTTTTTGATTGTCTTCCTTATGAGTGACAGTCGGGAACGAGCAATGGTATTTTCCTACCAATCTACCCCCCTAGGAGCATGCGCGTAGTACTTCATTTCGATAACTAATAGATTTTTGCAATAACTATGTGAGTTATTTTTGACTAATGTTGAGTTCATGGATTATACGCACTCTCACCCTTCCACCATTGCTAGCCTCTCTTGTGCCGCGCAACTTTCACTGGTACCAAACGCTCACCATATGCCTTCCTCAAAACAGCCACCATACCTACCTATTATGGCATTTCCATATCCATTCCGAGATATATTGCCATGCAACTTTCGACAGTTCCATTTATTATGGCATGCTTCATCATTGTCATATTGCTTTGCATGATCTTGTAGTTGACATAGTATTTGTGGCAAAGCCACCTTTCATAATCCTTTCATACATGTCACTCTTGATTCATTGCACATCCTGGTACACCCCCGGAGGCATTCACATAGAGTCATATTTTGTTCTAAGCATTGAGTTGTAATTCTTTGAGTTGTAAGTAAATAAAAGTGTGATGATCTTCATTATTAGAGCATTGTCCCATGTGAGGAAAGGGTGATGGAAGCTATGATTCGCCCACAAGTCGGGATGAGACTCCGGACGAAAAATAAAAAAAGGAGGAAAATAAAAAGAAAAAAGAGAAAGAAATAAAAGAAGAAAAAGAGAGAAGGGGCGATGTTACTATCCTCTTTCCACACTTGTGCTTCAAAGTAGCACCATGATCTTCATGATAGAGAGTCTCCTATTTTGTCACTTTCATATACTAGTGGGAATTTTTCATTATAGAACTTGGCTTGTATATTCCAATGATGGGCTTCCTCAAATTGCCCTAGGTCTTCGTGAGCAAGCAAGTTGGATGCACACCCACTTAGTTTCTTTTTGAGCTTTCATACACTTATAGCTCTAGTGCATACGTTGCATGGCAATCCCTACTCACTCACATTGATATCTATTTATGGGCATCTCCATAGCCCGTTGATATGCCTAGTTGATGTGAGACTATCTTCCTCCTTTTTGTCTTCTCCACAACCACCTTATTCTCTTCCACCGTAGTGCTATATCCATGGCTCACACTCATGTATTGCGTGAAGGTTGAAAAAGTTTGAGAACATCAAAAGTATGAAACAATTACTTGGCTTGTCATCGAGGTTGTGCATGATTTAAATATTTTATGTGATGAAGATAGAGCATAGCCAGAATATATGATTTTGTAGGGACAGCTTTCTTTGGCCATGTTATTTTGAGAAGACATAATTACTTTATTAGTATGCTTGAAGTATTATTGTTTTTATTGAAGGAAATATTCCCTAGAGGAAATAATAAAGTTATTATTTATTTCCGTATATCATGATAAATGTTTATTATTCATGCTAGAATTGTATTAACTGGAAACTTAGTACATGTGTGAATACATAGACAAAACAAAGTGTCCCTAGTATGCCTCTACTAGACTAGCTCGTTAATCAAAGATGGCTATGTTTCCTAACCATAGACATGTGTTGTCATTTGATGAACGGGGTCACATCATTAGGAGAATGATGTGATGGACAAGACCCATTCGTTAGCTTAGCGTTATGATCGTCACAGTTTCATTGCTACTGCTTTCTTCATGACATATACATGTTCCTCAGACTACTCATTGATCTTCACTTATATCTTTTTGGAGTAGTTTGTCATTTACTCGTGTGCTTCACTTATATCCTATGAGTAAATGGTTGAATGAGTTGAATGTCCTAAATCTGAGATTATATATGTTTCATATGCTTACCCCGTTGGGAGTAATGACTTCACATCTAAGAAGTAGAGGTAGTAAATTTATTGAAGGTTAGCAAGCATTGTATTGGTCACTTGAACAATTCATGAAAGAATATTTAAGGAAGAGAAATTTCACATATAAATATACTATCTTAGACATCTTCTATGATTGTGAGCCCCATTAATTATTTTCAAACCTGAGCAAATTAGTTGAAGTTGGACAAAGAAGACAACGTAATGAGTTATGCTTGGGTGTATTTGTATAGAAGTTATATTGTTATAGATCCTCCAACATGTGGTGCTTGCTTTTTAGAATCCTTTGCTAGCCAAAATATCTGTACTAAGTGGGAATACTGCTTGTGCATCCATACCTACCCATATGCGGTATTTACCTTCCGTTCCAAGTAAATTTGCATGTGCCAAACTCTAAACCTTCAAATAATAATCTGTTTTGTATGCCCGAATCGCTCCTGTAGCGACTAGGGGTTGTCATTATCTTCCATGCTAGGTGGGTTATTCTCACGATGAGTGGACTCCGCTCATCATTCACCAGAAAAATGGCTAGTAACTGGGATGCCTAGCCCCATGATCAAAAGATCAAAATCAAATCAAAAATAATTGCAAACAAAACTCCCCCAGGATTGATGTTAGTTGGAGGCACCCGTTGTTTCGAGCAAGCCATGGATTGATGATTGTTGGTGGAGGGGGAGTAAAAAAATTTACCATTATGTTTGGGAACCGCCTATAATGTATGTAGTATGGAAGATATTGGGAACTCTTGGTTGTTATGTTGACAATGAAAGCATACCTCTCAAAATTATTTTCATCTCTATTTCAAAATCGAGCTCTGGCACCTCTGCAAATCCCTGCTTCCCTCTGCGAAGGGCCTATCTTTTACTTTTACGCAAGAGTCAGTAGTATTCCTTCTCATTCCTACCCACTCTTTAGTTGGCAAGCATCATGTGATGGGGAAAGATCTAAGCATATATGGCCATTCAAATATATTTGATCATGAATTATTATTGTTGACAATTATCTATATGATAAGTAAGTTGGGAGGCGAAACATTAAGCCCCTATCTTTCTCTGTGTTCGATCGATGCTATTTGTTCTAAAAATATGCTTTGAGTGGTAGCAATCATGGAAGACTATATAATAGTTGAGTATGTGGAGTTTGCTAAATCAAAGCTCTGACATATACCCTTCCTGAAAATAAGATGAATTGTAATTGTTTGATGACAAAGAATGAAGTTTGCTAGTTTTCAAGAAACTTTATGATCTATGCTTTAACATGTGAATAGCTTGTTACTTCATCTTGAGAAGTTTTATGAGATGAACTACTGTTATGACATATAATGATGCTAGAAAAGGTGACTGAAATTATCATTGATCAAACTTGTGCACCTGCTAGCATTCACACTTCATAAATTATTTCTTTTATCATTTACCTACTTGAGGACGAGCAGGAATTAAGCTTGGGGATGCTGATACGTCTCCAACGTATCTATAATTTATGAAGCATTAATGCTATTATATTATCTGTTTTGGATGTTTATGGGCCTTACTAAGCACTTTTATATTATTTTTGGGACTAACCTATTAACCGGAGGCCTAGCCCATATTGTTGTTTTCTTGCATATTTCAGTGTTTCGAAGAAAAGGAATATAAAACAGAGTCCAAACGGAATGAAACCTTCGGGAAAGTTATTTTTGGAAAGGAAGCAATCCAGGGGACTTGGAGTGCACGTAAGGGAAGCTTCGAGGTGGCCACGAGGCAGGGAGGCGCGCCCACCTCCCCTGGGCGCGCCCCCACCCTCGTGGGCCGCTCATGGCTCCCCTGACCGACTTCTTTCGCCTATATATCTCCATATACCCTAAAAACATCGATAACAATATAGATCAGGAGTTCTGCCGCCGCAAGCCTCTGTAGCCACCAAAAATCTCTCGGGAGCCCGTTCTAGCACCCTACCGGAGGGGGGGATCCCTCACCGGTGGCCATCTTCATCATCCCGGTGCTCTCCATGACAACGAGGGAGTAGTTCACCCTCGGGGCTGAGGGTATGTACCAGTAGCTATGTGTTTGATCTCTCTCTCTCTTGTTCTTGAGATGATATGATCTTGATGTATCGTGAGCTTTGCTATTATAGTTGGATCTTATGATGTTTCTTCCCCTCTACTCTCTTGTAATGGATTGAGTTTTCCCCTTTGAAGTTGTCTTGTCGGATTGAGTCTTTAAGGATTTGAGAACACTTGATGTATGTCTTGTCGTGCTTATCTGTGGTGACAATGGGATATTCACGTGATCTACTTGATGTATGTTTTGGTGATCAACTTGCGGGTTCAATGAACTTATGCATAGGGGTTGGCACACGTTTTCGTCTTGACTCTCCGGTAGAAACTTTGGGGCACTCTTTGAAGTACTTTGTGTTGGTTGAATAGATGAATCTGAGATTGTGTGATGCATATCGTATTATCATGCCCACGGATACTTGAGGTGACAATGGAGTATCTAGGTGACATTAGGGTTTTGGTTGATTTGTGTCTTAAGGTATTATTCTAGTACGAACTCTATGATAGATCGAACGGAAAGAATAGCTTCGTGTTATTTTACTACGGACTCTTGAATAGATCAAGCAGAAAGAATAATTTTGAGGTGGTTTCGTACCCTACCATAATCTCTTCGTTTGTTCTCCGCTATAGTATGACTTTGGAGTGACTCTTTGTTGCATGTTGAGGGATAGTTATATGATCCAATTATGTTATTATTGTTGAGAGAACTTGCACTAGTGAAAGTATGAACCGTAGGCCTTGTTTCCTAGCATTGCAATACCGTTTGCGCTCACTTTTATCATTAGTTACCTTGCTGTTTTTATATTTTCAGATTACAAAAACCTATATCTATCATCCATATTGCACTTGTATCACCATCTCTTCGCCGAACTAGTGCACCTATACAATTTACCATTGTATTGGTTGTGTTGGGGACACAAGAGACTCTTTGTTATTTGGTTGCAGGGTTGCTTGAGAGAGACCATCTTCATCTTACGCCTCCCACAGATTGATAAACCTTAGGTCATCCACTTGAGGGAAATTTGCTACTGTCCTACAAACCTCTGCACTTGGAGGCCCAACAACGTCTACAAGAAGAAGGTTGCGTAGTAGACATCAGTGTCTCCGAAGGTGTTTGTTGGGTTGGCATAGATCGAGATTAGGATTTTTCACTCCAAGTATCAGAGAGGTATCTCTGGGCCCTCTCGGTAATGCTCATCACTATAAGCCTTGCAAGCAATGTGACTAATGAGTTAGTTGCGGGATGAAGTATTACGAAACGAGTAAAGAGACTTGTTGGTAATGAGATTTAACTAGGTATGATGATACCAACGATCGAATCTTAGGGCAAGTAACATACGACGACAAAGGGAACAACAGATGTTGTTATGCGGTTTGACCGATAAAGATCTTCATAGAATATGTAGGAGACAATATGAGAATCCCGGTTCCGCTATTGGTTATTTATTGGAGATGTGTCTCGATCATGTCTACATAGTTCTCGAACCCGTAGGGTCCGCACGCTTAACGTTCAATGACGATTTGTATTATGAGTTATGTGTTTTGATGACCTAAGTTTGTTCGAAGTCCAGGATGAGATCACAGACATGACGAGGAGTCTCAAAATGGTCGAGACATAAAGATTGATATATTAGAAGGCTATATTCGGTCGGAATGGTTCCAGAGAAGTTCGGGTATTTTTCGGAGTACCGGGAGGTTACCGGAACCCCCCGGGGAGTTGTTGGGCCTTAGTGGGCCTTAGTGAGAGGAGGAGGCAGCGGCCAAGAGGTGGCGCCCCCCAAGCCCAGTCCGAATTGGACAAGGGGTTGGGGGCGAGGCCCCCCTCTCCCTTCCTTTCCCCCTCTCCTTTAGGTGGAATCCTACTAGGACTTGGAGTCCTAGTAGTTCTCCCCTCTCCTGGTGTGCCCTGCAAGGGCCAGCCGGCCTCCCCCTCCCTCCTTTATATACGAGGGCACGGGGGCACCCTAGGAAAAACCAAGTTTTGCCTTAGCCGTGTGCGGTGGCCCCCTCCACAATTACACATGTCGATCATATCGTCATAGTGCTTAGGCGAAGCCCTGCGCCGGTAACATCATCATCACTATCGCCACGCTGCCGTGCTGACAGAACTCACCCTCGTCCTCAACTACATCAAGAGCACGAGGGACGTCATCGAGCTGAACGTGTGCTGAATGCGGAGGTGCCGTACGTTTGGTACTTGGATAGGTTGGATCGCGAAGACGTTCGACTACATCAACCGCGTTACTAAATGCTTCTGCTTTCGGTCTACGAGGGTACGTGGACACACTCTCCCGTCTCGTTGCTATACATCTCCTAGATAGATCTTGTGTGATCGTAGGAATTTTTTTGAAATACTACGTTCCCCAACAGTGGCATCCGAGCCAGATCTATGCGTAGATGTTTTATGCACGAGTAGAACACAAAGAGTTGTGGGCGATAATAGTCATACTGCTTACCACCAATGTCTTACTTTGATTCGGCGGTATTGTTGGATGAAGCTGCCTGGACCGACAATACATGACCGCGTTCATGAGACTGGTTCTACCGACGTGCTTTTGCACATAGGTGGCTGGCGGGTGTCTGTTTCTCCAACTTTAGTTGAATCGAGTTTGACTACAAGCCAGTCCTTGTTGAAGGTTAAAACAACACACTTGACGAAAAATCATTATGGTTTTGATGCATAGGTAAGAACGGTTCTTGTTAGAAGCCCGTAGCAGCTGTCGTGGTTCTAAGTCTGACAATAGTGTAGGGGGTACTAAAGGAGAGGCAAGATCGTAGCTATGGAGTAGTTATTCACGCAAGTGTTTTATGAGTCCAGGCCCTTCTCGAAGGAAGTAACAGCCCTACGTCTCGGTGCCCAGAGGCGGTCGACTGGATTATATGCGTGAGAGTTACAGGGGTGCGAACCCTTCTGCTAGTGGAGGGGGTGGCTTATATAGAGGACGCCAAGACCCCAGCCAGCCCACGTAGCAGAGGGCTTAAAGTACATTAAGGCCATGCGTTACTGGTAAGGCCTTACATAAAGTGTCATCATGATCATAAAGACTACTTAATTACAGACCATTTGGATACAGAGTGGCTCTGGAACTCCTGGTGGTCGAGTGAGTCTTCATGGTCGAGTGTCTTCAAGTCCGTCGAGTGGAATCCCTCTAGGTCGACTGGAAGACGATTTCTTCTAAAGATGTCCTTGGGGAGGGTACCTTGGACAGGTCCATGACCCTACCCTAGGTACATGACTTCATCATTAGCCCCCGAATGGATCGAGGTTTGAGTGAGGAAGGAGTTGATAATCTTTCCGACCTGTTTTCTGGTGCTGTGAATGTGTTTTACTCTGTATCAATGACTTTTTAGCGATGGCGTCAACTTCTCTTTCAATCGCCTTGATCCATTCTTCATATCTGTCGAGTGAACTTTATGAACTTGGAGATTTCCGAGCGACGGATCGCAGGAGATCTTCCGTCTGACGAGTTGCCCTACGATTAGCGGATTTAGTGGGATCCGAATTTCGGGAAGCGCGCGAAGCGGAGAAGGATGCGGTACTCGGATGGGATAAGGCAGAGACGCCTCGATTTCCGTGCCGCCTTTTTCGCCACGTATCGCTCGTGCGACTGTTTCGGGATTTGATAGGATTGCCCAGGCCTACCAGTCAGCCACTCGGAAGCGACTCCATATAAGGCACCGGGCGGAGGTTTTTGAACAGTGCTCCCTCATTTTCCCCTCCCCCGTCTTCAGATTCATCCGATGCGCTTGCTATTTGTTCAGCGCCGCTGCTCCATACCAGCCTCGTCGGCAACAATGGTGAAGGAGAAAACGGCGGCTTTGGAGCGGGCGAAGAAGGCGACGGCGAAGGCGAAGGGGAGAGCGACCAGTCGGGGTGGATCCTCATCGCGGTCCCGCCTGCCGCAAGGTTGGATCCAGGGGGATTGGATCCGCTCGACCATCACCCAGAAGGATCTCGACGACCTGGCCAATGAAGGGCTGGTCGAGCACGGGGCAGCTAGGCTTCCGGGGACGGAGTGGCAGCCACAGCCTCAGGAGGGTGAGTGTGTCCTCTTAGCGACCCATGTCGATCGTGGGTTTTCTCTGCCGCCGCATCTTTTCTTTTGGGGGTTTCTGAACTTCTTCGGGGCACAGCTCCATCACTTCACACCCAATTCCATTGCCTATCTCGCCGCTTTCGTGTCTTTGTGCGAAAACTTGTTGGGTTGTCGGCCGCACTGGGGCCTTTTCAAACACATATTCAGTTGTCGCTCTCAGACGGTGAAAAAGGCTAATCCGAATGACGAGTGAACCCAAGTAATCCAGATGTGCGGGGGTCTTGGGATCCAGATGAGGAGTAAGAGTGCTTTTCCAGCTATGACCCTTACCGAGTCAGTTAGAGGGTGGCAGTCGACCTGGTTCTATTGCCAAGACCAGTCGACGCCAGGGCAGTCGACTGGGCTCCCTCCCTTCTGCATGAGTCGAGTGAACAAGCTGTCTTCTCTGAAAGTGCTACCGGAGGAGAAGGCTCAGGTTAAAATGTTGATGGAGCGTGTAGTCCAACTCATTCGCGACGGTGTGACTGGCATGGATCTTCTGGAGGTTTTCCTTCGACGGCGCATCCAACCACTCCAGTACCGGGGCCACCCGATGTGGTTGTACTCTGGTACTGAAGACACCACTCGGGTCCACCCAGAGGAGGTCGACGACGTCACACTGGAGAGGTGGATGACTGCCATCACAGGGAACAAGGACAACCCTCGTGGGGCCAGGAGGATCCCGCCACTCGACCAGTCTTATGAACCAGACAAGGTATGACCACTTATCTCCGACTGTAATCATGTTTCGTCCATTCTGTTTTGCTGCGGATCAGTCGATCGACTTTTGTCTTGTTTGTTGTCTTTCAGGCTACCACTGGGTTGTATTCGATGCCCAACGGGGCGCAAGCACAGACCGAGGAGGAGGAAGGAAGTGGAGGTGAAAGTCAAGAGGAGTGGGAATCGGATGGTGATGAGGGTGATGAAGATGCTGGCTCCGATGAGGAGGAGGAGGAGGAAGAGGAGGAGGAAGTTGCGCCTCCCCATTCTGAAAGAAGGTCCAAGCTTGCCCATGACCCTGCAGTCGAGCGCGGCAAGGGGGCCGCGCCTGTTGTGCAGTCGACCAAGCGTCCTTGGACGACCTCTCTGGCGCCGACTGAGAAAGCGCTGAAGCAATCTCGAGTGGTGCCGTCAAAGCTGACGAAGGCCTTGCCGAAGATGAAGATGGTGATTCCCACTATTTCTGGGTAATGACATAACTTGTGTCCTCTTGTTTCTCATGGATTTATTCTTGGTCGATTCGTTAGCTGACCGACTGATTTCTGAAATTGCAGTGCTGCTACTTCTGATACCTCGGCCAGACCTGAAGATCAAGAAATGGAGGATGCCGTCACTTCCAACCCTGGTATGACCTTTGAGGTTTCGTTTTCAGTCGGTGGGATCTTCGTTTTTAACTTTGACTCTTTTCTGCAGCTCCATCTAATATCATCATTGATCTTCCTGACGATGATGAAGACGAGGAACCACTAAGGCAGAGGAGGAATAGGAGAGCATCTGCTGGCAAGACAGCTCAGATCGTATCAGCACCTGAGATGTTGGTTGCGGAGGGGGACAACGTCACTCGACCTACCGTATCCTTTGCGGTGCCGCTGACGAGTGCTCGCCCTTCATCGTCGACTGCTGGTCAGCCTTCACTTTTCTCTACCCACCACGTCCCCGAAGACCAAGCAGGGCGCTGCTAAAGAAGCCATACGCCAGGCGGGGGTCATGATGGAGCAAGTGAAGGCGATCCGAGACGCCAGTCAAGCGGCTTATGACGCCAGTTTAGCCCTTTAGAGCAATGTCCAGGTTGGTCGTTCACTGCCTATTCTGTTAGGATATGGTACCTGAAAACTTTTCTTTCTGAAAATCTTAGTATCTGTCGTACGCCCACTGGGTGTGTCGATTGAGATTCTGGATTGGTGGGGGCACGCTGAGTGCACCCACTGGGTGTAGTCCCCAAGGCTATGGTCGACTGCTGGCAGTTGACCATAGTCTTTATGTCTTGAGCTTTTTTCTCATTACTGTCTTCACTCGATCTGGTCGAATGGAATCATAAACCGGTGGGGGCACGCTGAGTGCACCCACTGGGTGTAGTCCTCGAGACTGTGGTCGACTGCTGGCAGTCGACTACAGTCTGAAGAACACCTTCTCTTTTTGCGGGGGTCGACTGACCGACTCTAGCTGATAGAACTAGTGGGGGCACGCTGAGTGCACCCACTGGGTGTAGTCCCCGAGACTACAATTGAATGTTTAGATTTGGCTGTAGTCTTAGAAATACTACGATTTTTCTCTTAGTCACTCGGAAGTGACCTATCTTTGACGTCTGTCGATTGGTTCTTCGCAGAAATCTTGCGAGCTTACAGCTCGTTATACTGAATTGGAGAACAAGCATATCCAGCTCAAACTTGATCTGAAGCTTGTCCAGGAGAACTTCACGAAGGCGAAGGAGGAGGCAAAAGGTATGTTTGGTGAGAATCTTGACGACTGCCTTTGCTTCTTGTCCATCCCCGAGTATGATCTTACTGTGATTTTACAGATAAACTGAGGGATTATCTGCAGAAGAAGGATCTTGAGCTCGCTGAGGCGCAGAAAGCAGCTTCCGAGAAGACCAGGCTCACAGAAGAAAAGTTGGCTTCAATCAGCAAACTTGAAGAGGAAAATACTAATCTGAAAGCTGCTCTCGACGTGGCCAACCAGGAGGTCACTCGACTGAAGAATGACAAGATGGCCCTGAGTGACAAAGCTAGCGAACTGGTGGGAAAGAAGAATGATCTGGAGGCTTATCTGGGAGGACTCGCCAAGAAGCTATTCCTCATGCTTGAAGGTAACCCTTTGTATCTGACAGGCTTTTTAATTTTGGCCTCACCACCAAACTGCTGTCTTAACTTTGGGGTTGTGTCTACAGAGTTCTGCCAGAACTTTGAGGAGGAGACTGGTCGACTGGAGACGAGCCTAGATCCCATCAACTCTCCTGTGAAGGATGAAACTGCCATGAACGTGCTCCGACTCGAGTCTCGCGTTGCTACCGTTGTCGACTATCTTGCAAGGCTGAAGGTTGCGACGTCACGCATCGATACGGCGCTCTGGCCAGGAGAAGCACTTCAGAATGACCTTGAGTCTCTGATGACTCGACTGAACGAAGTTCCAAGTCGAGTGCTGTCACATCCCTAGCTGCTGGTAGTGCTCTAGGCTAGCTTCATGTTTGCATCATGTTTAAATTTTGCCTAAGATTGAAATGGGGATGTTCAAACCCTAGCATTAAATCAACTCAACTAGGGTGAATTAAAATCTTTTCAATAAACCCAAAAGGTTCCTAAGAAAAGTTCATGATTTCTGGTTAAGGTGGAAACCTCTGCCAAAAATGATGATTTTATTCTTAGGTCATTTTTGGATTTTTGAATTAAATCATATTGTATTTGACTTTGGGCATTTAAATACTATAAATAATTTAAATGCTCAAATAAATGTTGGAAATTGATAAGGGTCACTGAAATAATTCAGTAAGTACCCATAATTATTTCCAGGATTTTATAAAATGATTTGATATTTTAAAACAAATCAAAAACAAATTGCAGAAATAGAAAAATATAAAACAGAATAGAAATAAAAGAGAGGAGAGAAACCTTACCTGGCGCTCACCTGGTAGCCCACCTGGCCCAGCAGCACGGCCCAGCCCGCCACCGCTACTCCCCTGTCGTCTTCCTCCTCGCCAGAAGGACGCGGACACCGCGACGCCGCCGTGCGCGCCACCTCCACCCTGCTCTGGCCACCTCCTGCTTCCTCCCCGAGCCCTCTGGTGACGCCACGCACTTCCCCTCGCCCCCTGCACCTCCCCTCTCCTCCCCTGGACCCCGTTCCCTCCTCTGCTTCCCTCCCTGCACGCGCCCGAGCGGAGCCCATCGCCGCCGACGCCGTTACCGGGGCCACAGCCACCCCCTCGCTCCCACTATGCATCCCTGAGCTCCGCCCTGACCCCGTGAAGCTACCCACGCGACGCACGCGACCAGAGGAGGCCGCAGTCGACCGGAGCATCGTCGTCTTCACCTCCGGTGCCCGGAGATCGACTCCACCGATTCGGCGCGTCCAGAGCTTCCCCGACTTCGTCGTCTCCTCCGCTAGCCCCTCCGTGAGCTCTCCTGCGTTTCCCCTCTCTCCCCGTTGGTCTCCCGTGCAGTAGCCATGCTAGCCACCGTACCGAGCGCCGCCGTCCGCCATGGACGCCGGGCATGGCACTGACGTGCTGTTGCGGCCAGTCCGACGAGCCTGGCGTGCTCCTAGCTGCTCCAGGAGTCCGCATAGCCCCCCTCAGCCAGCCCCCTAGCGCTCCGTAACCTCGCTCCGCCCAAACCCGAGCTCCGGCAGCCGCCGCGGCCTCCACTCCGGCGAGCCCCGGCGTCCCCGCAGCCTCCCACCTACTCCATCAGTTGCGGGAGAGCCCGGGCTACGCCCCGGTGCCCTCAGCGCGCGAATCCGAAGCCCCTAGCGCAAGTCCGGCGTGCTCCGCCGTGCTCTGTGGTCACCGCCGGCCAAACTCCGGCGGGCCGATGTGGCCACTTAATTAGGGGCTAATCACCCTATGAGCCACTGCCATGTGGGCCCCTGCGCCTAATTAGGATTAGTATTTTTTCTGTTTAGTTTAACTAACCACATGGGCCCCACCCGTCAGCTTTGACCACGCTGACATGGACGTTGACCGACCCCACACGTCAGTATTGACCTGCTGACGTGTCTGTTGACCCGGCCCCACCTGCCATTGACACTAACCAGCCTCAGTCACTGACCAGTGGACCCCACTGGTCAGGTTTGACCACCAGCAGCGTCTGTTGACCTGCTGACGTCATAGTGACGCAATGCTGACGCCATAATTCATTTTCTGGAATTATTTTAATTCTAAATATTCAGGAAATTCCAGAAAATACCTAAAACTTCTAAAAATCATAGAAAATTAACCGTAACTCCAAATGAAATAAATTATATATGAAAAATTATCAGAAAAATCCAAGGAATCCATCTGTACCATTTTCATGCATGTTAGAACAACTTATAGATGCTGTTTAGCACAAATCATACTAATGGCATTTAAATATCCACATATGGAGTTTGAATTTGAATCTTGGATTCAAACCAACTTCATTTAATCTGGTTTTAGGTGCATTAGCCCAAAACACATTCATATTGCCATGTCATAGCATGCATCATTTTTTGCATTGCATTGATCGTGTTTTTCTGTATTTGCAGGTATCTGTCCCCTCTCGATAGACGTGATACCGATGATGTGATCGTTGACACTGATGAAGACTCAATGTTATCTTCAGAAGTGCCAGGCAAGCAAAACCCCTTGTTCATTCCGATAAAATCCCACTCTCTCGCTCCTGCTCTCTTTTACTGCATTAGGACAACATCGATTCATCTGTTACTTGGTGCGGTAGCTGAACCCCTTTATCCTTCGCATGACCTGTCATTCCACAGTAAATAGATGAAACCCACTAGTATGAGTAGGAATTGTTTGAGCCCTGTTGTGCCTACTCATTCATGCTTGTTTGTCATGCCTGCTACTGCTTAGAGTTGAGTCAGGTCTGATTCATCGGGGATGAATCAGAGGCGTGTGAACATGTCCTACTATGTGTGAGCTAAGTGTGTGAACACGATTTGGTAAAGGTAGCGGTGAGAGGCCATGTAGGAGTACATGGTGGGTTGTCTCATTTCAGCCGTCCTCAGGAACTGAGTTCTGTGTTTGTGATCCATGATTCAGCTACTACCATACATTGGGCCCTGAAATATGACCCCGCTCGACTTCTTATTCACCCTAGTCCTCTGTCCAGGAGTTGCAAGTAGTTTCTGGTGTTTGTAGTATGCTGGAGGCCGTGGACAGCGCTGACCGTAGGGGTGGGCTGTGATGCGGTAGGCACGTGGCCGGGTATACCGGGCGCCCGTTTGGTGTCACGGAACCCTGTTCACATCGTTTGGGGCTGTGAGCGAAACTCCGGCCGGATCTCCTCATGGATGGAACCCGAATAGGCGATAAACCTGGACTAGAGACTTGAGTGTTTAGGTAGGTCGTGGTCCACACCCACGTCGGCTTTCGCTTGAAGTCTGCCGAGCACATGTCGTGTGCAGACGCTAAGTGGTGGAAACATGTATGAAGAAGTACACCCCTGCAGGGTTAATATCATCTATTCGAATAGCCGTGTCCGCGGTAAAGGACTTCTGGGTTGCTTATATCAGTTCATAGACAAGTGAAAGTGGATACTTTAAAATGCGCAAGATAAGCATGAGTGCTATGGATGGCGTTCTCGTAGGGAGACGGGAGCGGATCCATAGTGGTGTATTGATATGGTGAATATGTGGACTCGTGTGCGCCACCTCAAAAGAGTTACTTGCAGTTGTAGTTCAGGATAGCCACCGAGTCAAAGCTGGCTTGCTGTAGTTAAACCCCACCATCCCCTTTGTTGATAATGATGCATACGTAGATAGTTCTGATGTAAGTCTTGCTGGGTACATTTGTACTCACGTTTGCCTATTTTATGTTTTTGCAGAGAGACTTCAGTCTCACTAGTATTTCCGCGTGGTCTTCGACGTTTAGCTTGTTACCTCAGCTACGATCTTGTGCCTCGGCAGGATTTGGTAGATAGTCAGGCTTCTCAGCCTTTTTCATTTATAGATGTCTGTACTCAGACATGATAGCTTCCGCTTGTGCTTGATTTGTATGCTCTGAATGTTGGGTCATGAGACCCATGTTTGTAATATCTCGCTCCTCGGAGCCTAATGAATAAATACTTGATTTGTAGAGTCATGTTGTGATGCCATGTTGTATTTGCACATATCGAGCATATTGTGTGTATGTTATTGAAATGCTTGGTATGTGTGGGATCTGACCATCTAGTTGTTTATCTTTAGTAGCCTCTCTTACCGGGAAATGTCTCCTAGTGTTTCCACTGAGCCATGGTAGCTTGCTACTGCTCCGGAACACTTAGGCTGGCCGGCATGTGTCCTTCTTCGTTCCCGTGTCTGTCCCTTCGGGGAAATGTCACGCGATGAATACCGGAGTCCTGTTAGCCCGCTACAGCCCGGTTCACCGGAGTCCTGCTAGCCCAGTGCTACAGCCTGGATTCACTCGCTGATGACCGACACGTTCGATGCTGGGTCATGGATGCCTGTCCCTGTAAGTCTGTGCCACTTTGGGTTTACGACTAGCCATGTCAGCCCGGGCTCCTTATCATATGGATGCTAGCGACACTGTCATATACGTGTGTCAAAAGGCGCAAACGGTCCCGGGCAAAGGTAATGCGACACCCGTGGGGATACCGTGCGTGAGGCCGCAAAGTGATATGAGGTGTTACATGCTAGATCGATGTGGCATTGAGTCGGGGTCCTGACAGCGTTGGTATCAGAGCTTGACTGCCTGTAGGATTACCAAGCCAAACTGGTCGAAGTTGAGTCTAGAAATGCTTTAGTTATATAAGGGAATTGATTGTGGGATGGAACGTAAGGCTCTTTTTACTTCTTATACCTTATGCCTTCTGATCTGAGTCATCTTATCTTTCCTGCGGGGATTAAGAACTAGGCTATCTCTTCTTTCTATTAGGATCACGTGTTACTAATCAGTAGACTTATAAGATTGTTGGATTTAAGTCTCAGTTCAGTTCCTACTACTTCCGTATGTTAATTGTTGATCTCGGAACCTTGATATTGTGCTTCTGAGTGGTTATGCCACCATTTTTGTGATTGTCTCAAATCTTTTTGAGCAATTATAGCCGTTATGCTGTCCGAGTCATCCCAGGTTTCTAAATAGTCCGATGCATTTGCAAATCCCTTCCTTCTGTTTCCGATGTTCCCATGGACCAGATTAACCACACTAATCGGTGTGTTGAGGTAATTATTGCCTCGACATATATGTTGGAATTATTATTATGACCCTAAGTGCTTAGGGGATCATCTAGTGGTCTAGCCATGATTTGTGTCCTAGTGTGAAGATTCTGGCCTTTATTCTCGGAAGCATCCCGTGATGCTACTTAGTAGTAGGTATTCTACTCCTGGGTTCTGAACCCGAGATTCACTCTACCTACTTCATGTTGATAGTAATTGCTAGTGCCTTTAGGATATTAGTAACCTTTGCGATAGTCCTTAAAGTCCGTGGTATCTTCTTCTTCCAAATACCATGAACTACTTATGGCAGAAGTTCCTCGTTGAACTGAAATATCACAACAGGATTATTCTTGATGAGTTCTCCGTTATATATTGTGGCTCTGCCAGTTCTACCTTTCTGCATGGGTTATCCGGAAGAAATATGTTGAACTTCGTTCAACATGCTAAACCATGCATCCACAACTCAGAAAATCGCATGTTCCTTTGAGTTGCTCTCTTTAGTTGCATTCTGACCCTCGTCTATCAATTGATACCAAGGGTATGCATGCATTCGTTTATCAATGCCTATTACCCTTGTGGTACGTCAAGCCATTCTGTCCTGAATGACTTGGAAACAAACTCCAGTACCTCATCCATATCTAGGATTGGGTCAAAGTAGTTGTGTTCTGCAGATCAAGTTACAATCCAGCTTCTGGTCTGCTCTACCCTGAAGTATTACCTTCTTTATGACAGGAATTTCATGAGAATTGCACCACCTTTTGTGAATTCTTGACATAGTGATACTTCTCGTCATCCTTTTTCATTCCTCGGTTCCGTGTTGTTGCAGCCGGAGTGCCGACAAGTGAATCATGACGTGTGAAATCAATACTGCTAGCAACTCTATTGCTTGGTAGTTAAATGGACGATAATTTCATTCTTAGCGTGTTGGTTTTGAATCATCGTTCTAAGGTTGATCATGCTACCTAGTCCTTGTTCTCGGTGCACTCCTCGATCGATGAGTTAGGATTATTTCAAATCTTCGCTCTACTGATCATATCGTCTTGCCTCAAAAGGCAAGATTGCTCTCGAGCCTAGTAACATATCGGTGGTTCGTGATTTTCTGAATATCTTCTCAGAAGTATTACCAGGTTGTCACCTGACCGCTATGTTGAGTTCGTGATCAAGTTGGTTTATTCCTGTAAACCACCCTTTTCTCCAAGAATCGGTGTTAGATATCCCTGAGCTAGTTGGCTAAGCTGAACAACAACTTGGAAAGTTGGAAGATGGAAGCTTGCCCGACTTAGTTCGTTCCAAAGGGATATTCTTGTGTAGTGTGTGTTGAAGAAAGATGATATCTTCATCAATTGGTCCTTGTGATCAATTGTTCGATCTATTATCTTACCCAAACCTCTGATTTGAGTATGGGCTATCGTCAAATCAAATCCGAACCAACGATGTTCGTAGTGTTGTCTTACTCGTGGATTTTCCTCGAGCATACACCATTATATCGTTTGGGTCTGACTAGTGCTATCACTCGTTCACATAATTATGGAACTCCTTCTTCATGGAAACCAGGATGAGTTGTTGTTGAGCCCATCAGCAATATATTTAACCTCTCCATGATTATGTTGAACATCCAGCTAGTACTGGAAACTTTTCTAAGCATTATCTTCATGACCCGCTCATGGAGCATATGTCCGGATGAAAGATGTGACTTTCTCTAATTCACGTGCACTTGGTGTAAGTTGCCGCCGTGTATCCGAGAAAGATTGTTTTTGCTTCCTTGGAATCATCCCAAGTCAGTTATGCATGTGTGAAGTATACATTGGATTGTGAGATTAGCTACCTCCATTCTATATGTGTCCCGAGCACACCAAGCCACTGACTGATTTGTTCAAGGAGAAGAAGTTCCTTCTTAAGAGTATACCTTATGCAAGGACTTCGATATCCTCGTTGATGGTTCCCCCTCCTGAACTCGGTAGTGTTTTATTATAAGACTACCACGTGGTCATGCTTGTCTGGGACAACGTGTTCACATGTTTGTAGCAGAACCAGCTCATGTTTTGGAGCTTGCTATCGTAGTTCATTTCCCGAGAATCTCGCAACGTCATCTCGTCGATTTGTGTTGCAAACTGCCGTTTTTCTTCCTAGACTTGATGAGTCTGGAATATCCTGACACCAACCAGATCTGAATCTCAGGCAGATATGATGGTTGGAATATTTCCCAAGAATTATAATATTGGTCGCGCGATAATCGGTAAAGTGGATGTCGTGGCCAACACACCCAGCCGGAAGACCTGTTGTTATAATATCTTGATTGATGAAGTTGACCACCTCCCCATAGGGATTTCGTAGGATTTACTCCCTAGTTGCCCCTATGGATTTCTGTGTTCCGAAGTCCGACCTTTTACTTGATGTTCTAGATATCAAACCATATCTATGGGTGGATTACGCTAGCACATCAAGGAGAACATTGGAAGCGGAGTGCTACATGTCTCACGGTCGATCATCCAGATTTTATTTCCTTGGCCCTGCCAAGGGTGAAATCTGAGAAGGTGTTATCTTCCTTTGCATCTGCATCCTCCATCACCATTCATCATGGAAGTTGTGTTTACCGGACCCTTGACACGGATGTTGATAAAACCTTGATGGTTGTGGAAATGCTCAAGTTCTTGAGAGCACGCACAAGCACTACGTGTTATCATCATCTCTAACTGGGATTCCTCTCAGTTTCCTCGGTTATGCTATAACCACTCCAACAGTGAATTCACTCTCTATTGTTGGGTTCTTCCCCAGTTACCAGAATCATTCCCAGCATTTGCATTTTGTTCCCAGCTTGCACCGCCAATGTGCCATTCTACCATGGGTCTCTTCCATTTCCGGTGATAAGCAAATTCATCCATTGCGTTGTCTTCAACAAGGTAATCCACATCATCCAAGTCCAAGTATGCCATTCTACCGACCCCGCCAATCGATTGCTGTGATTCGCCTTCGGATGATATAGAGAGTCTCAATGATCTCTATATCAAAGGTAATTCTTTTTGCCACTTAAGGAAATAACCTACGAATCACCCTCCTCCAGGATGTTTCGTCGTGGTATCATGGCAACTCTACTCCTCGCTACGTTGACAATCGTTTACCACCTTCTTAGGTGTGGAATTGTTGTCTACCTAGTGAACCTCGTCACCTGCTCCACTCCATCCCTCTAGAGGTATGCTTCATCTCTCAGCTCGAGAGATGTTGCTATGTCTCATTCTGTGAGTTAATCCTGAGTTGTTCGACCTTCAAGAAGATCGATCCTTCTAGAGTCTCCTTCTCCTCTCATTGTCATAGTAACTGGAGTTCTCAGAACAAGACATCAAGACAATGATGGTGAATGAATCAACGTTCAACTGAAGTGCACCCTGGATCGTGAAGATTGTACTAGTTTGCGTTTCCCCTTCATCCTACCCCACGCTTGAATCTTGAGACGAGATTCTTGTTTAGTGGGGGTGAGTTGTCACATCCCTAGCTGCTGGTAGTGCTCTAGGCTAGCTTCATGTTTGCATCATGTTTAAATTTTGCCTAAGATTGAAATGGGGATGTTCAAACCCTAGCATTAAATCAACTCAACTAGGGTGAATTAAAATCTTTTCAATAAACCCAAAAGGTTCCTAAGAAAAGTTCATGATTTCTGGTTAAGGTGGAAACCTCTGCCAAAAATGATGATTTTATTCTTAGGTCATTTTTGGATTTTTGAATTAAATCATATTGTATTTGACTTTGGGCATTTAAATACTATAAATAATTTAAATGCTCAAATAAATGTTGGAAATTGATAAGGGTCACTGAAATAATTCAGTAAGTACCCATAATTATTTCCAGGATTTTATAAAATGATTTGATATTTTAAAACAAATCAAAAACAAATTGCAGAAATAGAAAAATATAAAACAGAATAGAAATAAAAGAGAGGAGAGAAACCTTACCTGGCGCTCACCTGGTAGCCCACCTGGCCCAGCAGCACGGCCCAGCCCGCCACCGCTACTCCCCTGTCGTCTTCCTCCTCGCCAGAAGGACGCGGACACCGCGACGCCGCCGTGCGCGCCACCTCCACCCTGCTCTGGCCACCTCCTGCTTCCTCCCCGAGCCCTCTGGTGACGCCACGCACTTCCCCTCGCCCCCTGCACCTCCCCTCTCTTCCCCTGGACCCCGTTCCCTCCTCTGCTTCCCTCCCTGCACGCGCCCGAGCGGAGCCCATCACCACCGACGCCGATTGCCGCAGCCACCGTGCTCCCCACGCCTCACCGACGCCCCAGGGAGCTCCGCCTCGACCCCCTCCTTCCTCCCCACCGACCCACGGCCCTCCGGAAGCCCTGCAACGCCGCCACCATCGCCGTTCCGTCGCCGGCCACCGAAGCTCCCCTCCGTCGATTCGCCGGACCCCGTGCCTCCCCTGCCTCGCCAGCAGCACCAGAAGAACCGCGGTGAGCCGCTGCATCGTTTCCCCCATGCCTCTTTGCTTAATTCACCCCCTAGCCGCTCCCTCCACCGGAGCCGAGACGCTCCGCCGCACGGGCTCGTCGCCGGTGAAGCCCCGGTGACCAAATGGTCCCACGCCTGCGTCCGTTGCACTCGTTGCGTCCCGTAGAGTAAAACTAGCGCGACCACTATCTTGTTTGCACACCGCAGCACCGGTCCCGCGAACCCCCGAGCTCCGGCCGCCGCCGGGGTCGATGCCGCGCTCAACTCCGACCACCCCACGCCCTCTCGTGGGTCCCCCTAGATGCGCGGGAGCACGGGCTTCCTCTTGGTGCCCTCAGCGCGACCAGCCGCGGGCTGTAGCACCGTCCCGAGCAACTCCGGCGAGGTCTCGCCGTCGCCGTGGTCGCCGGCGTCATTCGCCGATGTGGCCACTTAATTAGGGGCTAATCACCCTATGAGCCACTGCCATGTGGGCCCCTGCGCCTAATTAGGATTAGTATTTTTCTGTTTAGTTTAACTAACCACATGGGCCCCACCCGTCAGCTTTGACCACGCTGACATGGACGTTGACCGACCCCACACGTCAGTATTGACCTGCTGACGTGTCTGTTGACCCGGCCCCACCTGCCATTGACACTAACCAGCCTCAGTCACTGACCCCACTGGTCAGGTTTGACCACCAGCAGCGTCTATTGACCTGCTGACGTCATAGTGACGCAATGCTAACGCCATAATTCATTTTCTGGAATTATTTTAATTCTAAATATTCAGGAAATTCCAGAAAATACCTAAAACTTCTAAAAATCATAGAAAATTAACCGTAACTCCAAATGAAATAAATTATATATGAAAAATTATCAGAAAAATCCAAGGAATCCATCTGTACCATTTTCATGCATGTTAGAACAACTTATAGATGCTGTTTAGCACAAATCATACTAATGGCATTTAAATATCCACATATGGAGTTTGAATTTGAATCTTGGATTCAAACCAACTTCATTTAATCTGGTTTTAGGTGCATTAGCCCAAAACACATTCATATTGCCATGTCATAGCATGCATCATTTTGTGCATTGCATTGATCGTGTTTTTCTGTATTTGCCGGTATCTGTCCCCTCTCGATAGACGTGATACCGATGATGTGATCGTTGACACTGATGAAGACTCAATGTTATCTTCAGAAGTGCCAGGCAAGCAAAACCCCTTGTTCATTCCGATAAAATCCCACTCTCTCGCTCCTGCTCTCTTTTACTGCATTAGGACAACATCGATTCATCTGTTACTTGCTGCGGTAGCTGAACCCCTTTATCCTTCGCATGACCTGTCATTCCACAGTAAATAGATGAAACCCACTAGTATGAGTAGGAATTGTTTGAGCCCTGTTGTGCCTACTCATTCATGCTTGTTTGTCATGCCTGCTACTGCTTAGAGTTGAGTCAGGTCTGATTCATCAGGGGATGAATCAGAGGCGTGTGAACATGTCCTACTGTGTGTGAGCTAAGTGTGTGAACACGATTTGGTAAAGGTAGCGGTGAGAGGCCATGTAGGAGTACATGGTGGGTTGTCTCATTTCAGCCGTCCTCAGGAACTGAGTTCTGTGTTTGTGATCCATGATTCAGCTACTACCATACATTGGGCCCTGAAATATGACCCCGCTCGACTTCTTATTCACCCTAGTCCTCTGTCCAGGAGTTGCAAGTAGTTTCTGGTGTTTGTAGTATGCTGGAGGCCGTGGACAGCGCTGACCGTAGGGGTGGGCTGTGATGCGGTAGGCACGTGGCCGGGTATACCGGGCGCCCGTTTGGTGTCACGGAACCCTGTTCACATCGTTTGGGGCTGTGAGCGAAACTCCGGCCGGATCTCCTCATGGATGGAACCCGAATAGGCGATAAACCTGGACTAGAGACTTGAGTGTTTAGGTAGGTCGTGGTCCACACCCACGTCGGCTTTCGCTTGAAGTCTGCCGAGCACATGTCGTGTGCAGACGCTAAGTGGTGGAAACATGTATGAAGAAGTACACCCCTGCAGGGTTAATATCATCTATTCGAATAGCCGTGTCCGCGGTAAAGGACTTCTGGGTTGCTTATATCAGTTCATAGACAAGTGAAAGTGGATACTTTAAAATGCGCAAGATAAGCATGAGTGCTATGGATGGCGTTCTCGTAGGGAGACGGGAGCGGATCCATAGTGGTGTATTGATATGGTGAATATGTGGACTCGTGTGCGCCACCTCAAAAGAGTTACTTGCAGTTGTAGTTCAGGATAGCCACCGAGTCAAAGCTGGCTTGCTGTAGTTAAACCCCACCATCCCCTTTGTTGATAATGATGCATACGTAGATAGTTCTGATGTAAGTCTTGCTGGGTACATTTGTACTCACGTTTGCCTATTTTATGTTTTTGCAGAGAGACTTCAGTCTCACTAGTATTTCCGCGTGGTCTTCGACGTTTAGCTTGTTACCTCAGCTACGATCTTGTGCCTCGGCAGGATTTGGTAGATAGTCAGGCTTCTCAGCCTTTTTCATTTATAGATGTCTGTACTCAGACATGATAGCTTCCGCTTGTGCTTGATTTGTATGCTCTGAATGTTGGGTCATGAGACCCATGTTTGTAATATCTCGCTCCTCGGAGCCTAATGAATAAATACTTGATTTGTAGAGTCATGTTGTGATGCCATGTTGTATTTGCACATATCGAGCATATTGTGTGTATGTTATTGAAATGCTTGGTATGTGTGGGATCTGACCATCTAGTTGTTTATCTTTGGTAGCCTCTCTTACCGGGAAATGTCTCCTAGTGTTTCCACTGAGCCATGGTAGCTTGCTACTGCTCCGGAACACTTAGGCTGGCCGGCATGTGTCCTTCTTCGTTCCTGTGTCTGTCCCTTCGGGGAAATGTCACGCGATGAATACCGGAGTCCTGTTAGCCCGCTACAGCCCGGTTCACCGGAGTCCTGCTAGCCCAGTGCTACAGCCTGGATTCACTCGCTGATGACCGACACGTTCGATGCTGGGTCATGGATGCCTGTCCCTGTAAGTCTGTGCCGCTTTGGGTTTACGACTAGCCATGTCAGCCCGGGCTCCTTATCATATGGATGCTAGCGACACTGTCATATACGTGTGCCAAAAGGCGCAAACGGTCCCGGGCAAAGGTAAGGCGACACCCGTGGGAATACCGTGCGTGAGGCCGCAAAGTGATATGAGGTGTTACATGCTAGATCGATGTGGCATTGAGTCGGGGTCCTGACAAGTGCAAGAATGGAAGAAGTCTTTTGCCAGGTGCGGTGCCGACGTTGCTCTATCTCTGGTCCGTGTTCACTGCAAGGATGCGCGAGAGGACAAGCTGGCAGCTCTCAAGGTGGCCAATACCAAGAAGCATGACTTCCGATCCTTCATGGAGACCTTCATCGCTGCTGCCACTCGGATCACAGATGGAATCGACCTGGATGAGTTCGTTGCGCCTTCCAGCCCTCCACAGGAGGGGTAAAAAACTTCTATGCTTGATGCTTTAAATTTGCCTCGGAATGCCGAGTGGTTTTTGTAACCGATAAACTTTAACAGCTTGGTGCCTAAGCACTTCTGGATCCGTAAGACGTTATCTGAACTTAGGTTTGCCGTTGAATATGTTTGCTTCTGCCTTCGAATGATCATCATCCTTTGCTTGGAATATATACTAGTGTTTGTGATGCTCTTCTGCAGGTAGGGACGAAGCACAAATTGCAATCAACTTGTACTCGTCATGCTTAGGCGAGCGCTGGGCTGCAGCTAAGCCCCCGAGTGGGAGGTTTGCTCTCCACTCGATAGGATTTTCAAAAACTTAGGCGAGCACTTGGCTGCAGCTAAGCCCCCGAGTGGGAGGTTTGCTCACCACTAGGTAGGATTTTTAAAAACTTAGGCGAGCACTGGCTGCAGCTAAGCCCTCGAGTGGGAGGTTTGCTCTCCACTCGGTAGGATTTCAGAAACTTAGGCGAGCACTGGGCTGCAGCTAAGCCCCCGAGTGGGAGGTTTGCTCTCCACTCGGTAGGATTTTTAAAAACTTAGGCGAGCACTGGGCTGCAGCTAAGCCCCCGAGTGGGAGGTTTGCTCTCCACTCGGTAGGATTTCAGAAACTCAGGCAAGCACTGGGCTGCAGCTAAGCCCCGAGTGGGAGGTTTGCTCTCCACTCGGTAGGATTTTTTTTAAAATCTTAGGCGAGCACTGGGCTGCAGCTAAGCCCCCGAGTGGGAGGTTTGCTCTCCACTCGGTAGGATTTCAGAAACTTAGGCGAGCACTGGGCTGCAGCTAAGCCCCCGAGTGGGAGGTTTGCTCTCCATTCGGTAGGATTTTCATGGCGCGGCACTGAAGGAGAAGGTAGCAGTCGACCTGCGCTTCGTCCTCCTTGCGGAGCGCATGTTGTATTTGTGGCGTAGCTCGGAAGGAGAAGGTAGCAGTCGACCTGCGCTTCGTCCCCTTGCAGGGCGCATGTTGTATTTTATACTTAGGCGAACACTAGGTTGCAGCTAAGCCCCTGAGTGGGAGGTTGGCTCACCACTCAGCAGGATTTTGTTTGAACTTAGGTGAGTACTTGGACTGTAGCTAAGCCTCCGAGTGGAAGGCTGGCTTACCACTCGGTAGGATTTTGTTTTAAACTTAGGCGAAACAGATTCGCGGCTAAGCCTTCGAGTGGAAGGCTGGCTTACCACTCGGTAGGATTTTGTTTAAACTTAGGCGAAACGGATTCGCAGCTAAGCCCTTGAGCAGGAGGCTGGCTCACCACTCGGTAAGGATTTTTTTTTACAAACTTAGGCGAAACAGATTCACAGCTAAGCCACCCACTGGGGGACTGATTTGTGTGCACAAAAGTAACAACAATCACTTGGAAAATTATAAAACTCTTGTCTTTGATAAATAAACTACAGAAGTACTTTTATTACAACTCATCTGAGTGAATACTTAAGTATAAAAGGGGCGGAGCAGATCCGCATTCCAAGCTCGTGGCTCATCAATCTGGCGATCGACGTTGTAAATACTGTATGCTCCGTTGTGGAGAACTTTGGTAACAATGAAGGGGCCTTCCCAAGTAGGGGCGAGTTTGTGCGGCTTCTGTTGGTCCACTCGGACGACCAAGTCTCCTTCCTGGAAGGCTTGGCTCTTCACATTTCTGGCGTAGAATCGGCGCAAGTCTTACTGATAGATGGTCGACCGGATCATGGCCATCTCTCTTTCTTCATCCAGAAGGTCGACTACGTCCTGTCGGGCTTGTTCTGCTTCGACATCAGAGTAGAGCTCGACTCGCGGTGCATTGTGAAGCAGGTCACTTGGCAGAACCGCTTCAGCTCCGTAGACCAGAAAGAACGGAGTTCTCCCAGTCGACCGATTTGGAGTAGTCCTCAATCCCCAAAGAACTGATGGAAGTTCGTCGACCCACACGCCTGCTGCGTGCTTGAGGTCACGCATCAACCGGGGTTTCAGTCCCTTGAGAATTAGGCCGTTTGCTCTTTCTGCTTGTCCATTCGACTGGGGGTGGGCGACTGAAGCATAGTCGACTCGAGTGCCTTGAGAAGTGCAGAAGGCTTTGAACTGATCGGAATCAAAGTTTCACCCATTATTAGTGATGATGTTATGCAGAACTCCATATCTGAATATCAATTCTCTGATGAAGCTGATGGCAGTGCCAACATCAAGATTTTTGATGGGCTTGGCTTCGATCCACTTGGTGAACTTGTCGTCTGCCACCAGTACATGGGTGAAGCCGCTCCTGCCACTTCTCAGTGGTCCAACCATATCTAACCCCCAAATAGCAAAAGGCCAGACGATTGGAATGGTCTTCAAGGCTGAGGCGGGCTTGTGTGACATATTGGAGTAGAACTGACATCCTTCACATTTGTCGACTATCTCTTTCGCCATTTCATTTTCTCTGGGCCAGTAAAAGCCTGCTCGGTATGCTTTAGCCACGATGGTCCGAGAGGACGCATGATGGCCACAGGTCCCCGAGTGGATATCGTTGAGAATCATTCGACCCTCTTTCGGTGTTATGCATTTCTAGCTGACTCCAGTCGCGCTTTCTCTGTACAACTGTCCCCTCATGACAGTAAAGGCCTTGGATCGACGGACGATCTGCCGAGCCTCTTCTTCATTCTCTGGGAGCTCTTTCCTTAGGATATACGCGATGTAAGGCACTGTCCAGTCGGGAATGATAACCAGAACTTCCATGATTAAGTCAACCATGGCCGGGACCTCAACTTCAGTTGGATCCATGGCACTTTTTGGCTGCGGGGCTTCTTCGGTGAAAGGATCTTCTTGAACTGACGGCGTGTGAACATGCTCCAAAAATATGCCTGTCACATCCCTAGCTTCTGGCATTGCTCTAGGTTAGCTTCATGTGTGCATCATGTCTATATTTTTGAAACTTGAATTGAGGAATATTGGAAGCCTCAAAACCCTAAATAAAAGAGGGGCAAAAACCCTGGAAATCTCATTCATTGCTCCAAAGTGCTCCTCTTAAATGTTTGATAAATTTTGGTAAGGGTTCTGGTCCCAACCAAAATATTGAACATTTTTAAGGATTTATTCTTGGGACTTTGAATTTAAATCTTTAGCTATTTGAATTTGAATTATATTCATATAATTAGAATATAATTTAAATACCCCTGAAATATTTTATAAGCTTTTGGAAAAGTCCATCTAGCATTATAAAATATTCAGAGGAGTTTTTGGCATTGTTTGAATTATTTTAAAATTCAAAACAGTGGCAAAATAATTTAAATAAAACAAAAACAGAATAAAAACAGAAATAAAAAGAGAGAGAGAGACTACCTGGGCCACTTACCTGTAGCCGGCCCAGCTGGCCAGCTCCTCCCGCTGGCCCAGCCCACCGCCGCCTCCCTCCCCTGTCGCCTTCCTCCTCTGCCAGGAGGACGGGCACGCGCCCGGCGCGCGCGGCCACGCGCCCCGGCCACCTCCTCCCTGCCTGGCTGCCTCCTCCTCCCCTGGTCGCCTCCCGCGACGCCACGCAGCCCCTGGCCCTTCTCACTCCCTCTGGACCGCTCCCCCTCCCCTGGCTCTCTCTTTCCCTCTCTTCCTGTGATCCCCGAGCGCACCGCAGCACGCCGCCAAGCACCACCGCGGCCACCGCCTTCCCCACGCCTCTCCGACGCGCCCCCGAGCTCCGCCGTGACGTTCCCGTCCCTACCACGGAGCCACAAGACGCCGGACGCCCTGGAGCACCGTCACCGACGCCATCTTCTTCCTCTGCACCGACGGCCGTCGTCGCTTGATTCGCCGGCCACAGAGCGTCCCCGGCCTCGCCCCCGCGCTCGTTGGACTCGCGGTGAGCCACTGAACCGTTCCCCCCTTCTTCCCATGCCGTTGGGCCGCTCTAGCCATTGCTTCCGCCGGAGCCGAGACGCTCCGCCGCACGGACTCGTCGCCGGCGAAATCCCGGTGACCATTTGGTCACGGGCGTGCACCGTTGCGCTAGCCGTGACCCGTAGAGCCCCTCCAGCGCCTAAGCTCCCTCCTTTGTGAGCTGCAGCGCCAGTCCCGCGAACCCCCGAGCTCCGGCCGCCGCCTCGGGCTTCATTCCGGCGAACCCCGGCCACCCCCCCACCTCCCGTTGGTCCCCCTAGATGCGCACGGGCACGGGCTACCTCCTGGTGCCCTTAGCGCGTCGATCCGTCGCCTCTGGCGTAACTCCGGCGAGCCACCGCCGCTCTGGGTCGTCGCCGTCGTCCAACCACCGGCAAATCCGACGTGGCGGGTCATTAGGGCCTAACCACCCCGCTAACCCAGGCCTAGGGCCACTGACAGGTGGGCCCTACCCTTTAATTAACCCGGCTAACCATTTAGTTAAGTTAATTAAACTCTGTTAAATCACTGTGCAGCTGACATGTGGGTCCCATAGGTCAGATTTGACCTGGACAACGCCGTTGACTTGCTGACGTCACTGTGAAGTCATGCTGACGCAGTAAATTCATTTCTGGATTTTTTATTATTCAGGAAATTCCAGAAAATGCCTAAAACTTCAATAAATCATAGAAATTCAACCGTAACTCCAAATTAAATAATTTATATATGAAAAATTATCAAAAAAATTCAAGGAATCCATCTGTACCATTTTCATGCATGTTTGAACAATGTTTGTCCTCTATTTTGGACAAAACAAATAAATGGCATTTAAATAATCACATATGGAGTTTAAATTTGAATCTTGTATTCAAACCAACCCCATTTAACTTGTTGCTAGATGCATTAGCCCAAAACACATTCATTTTGCCATGTCATGATCATGCATCATATTGTGCATTGCATTGATTGTGTTTCTTTCTGTGTTGCCGGTATTTGTCCCCTCTCGATAGACGTGATACCGATGATGTGATCGTTGACACTGATGAAGACTAAATGTTATCTTCAGAAGTGCCAGGCAAGCAAAACCCCCTTGCTCATTCCGATAAAATCCCACTCTCTCGCTCCTGCTCTCTTTTACTGCATTAGGACAACAACGACATGTTTGATACTTGCTGCGGTAGCTGAACCCTTTATCCTTTGCATGACCTGTCATTGCCACAGTAAATAGATGAAACCCATTAGCATGAGTAGGAGTTGTTTGAGCCCTGTTGTGCCTACTCATTCATGCTTGTTTGTCATGCCTGCTACTGCTTAGAGTTGAGTCAGGTCTGATTCATCGGGGATGAATCAGAGGCGTGTGAACATGTCCTACTATGTGTGAGCTAAGTGTGTGAACACGATTTGGTAAAGGTAGCGGTGAGAGGCCATGTAGGAGTACATGGTGGGTTGTCTCATTGCAGCCGTCCTCAGGAACTGAGTTCTGTGTTTGTGATCCATGATCAGTTACTACCACACATTGGGCTCCGGGCGCTCCAAGCCCTCTCGACTTATTAATCAACTTGATCTCTGTCCAGGAGTTGCAACTAGTTTCTGGTGTTTGTAGGCAGTGTTAGTAGTCTACCAAGTGGCACCCGATACAGGTGGGCTTGGGACAGACTAGGCACAGTGGCACGGTGTACCAAGTGGCACCCGGTTGGTGGGCTTGGGAACCCTGCACACATCGTTTGGGGCCGTAAGCGACACCCCGGCCGGATCTCCTTGCGGATGGAACCCGAATAGGCGATAAACCTGGACTAGAGACTTGTTTGGTTAGTCAGGTCGTGGCCGACTCCCTCGCCCGGCTTCCGCTTGAAGGTTGCTGAGGTACATGACGTGTACAGGGCGATAAGTGGCGAAAGCGTGTGTGAAGAAGTACACCCCTGCAGGGTTAACATCATCTATTCGAATAGCCGGATTCCTCGGATATGGAAACTTGGACCCCATTGCATAGTTCATAGACAAGTGAAAGTGGATACTCTAAAATGCGCAAGATAAGCGTGAGTGCTATGGATGGCGTTCTCGTAGGGAGACGGGAGCGGATCCATAGTGGTGTATTGATATGGTGAATATGTGGACTCGTGTGCGCCACCTCAAAAGAGTTACTTGCAGTCGTAGTTCAGGATAGCCACCGAGTCAAAGCTGGCTTGCTGCAGTTAAACTCCACCACCCCCTTGTTGATAATGATGCATATGTAGATAGATCTGATGTAAGTCTTGCTGGGTACATTTGTACTCACGTTTGCCTATTTTATGTTTTGCAGAGAGACTTCAGTCTCACTAGTAGTTCCGCTTGGACTTCGACGTTTAGCTTGATACCTCAGCTACGATCTTGTGCCCTCGGCAGGATCTGATAGATAGTCGGGCTTCTCAGCCTTTTTCATTTATAGATGTCTGTACTCAGACATGATAGCTTCCGCTTGTGCTTTGACTTGTATGCTCTGAGTGTTGGGTCATGAGACCCATGTTTGTATATCTCGCTCCTCGGAGCCTATTGAATAAAATACTTGAGTCGTAGAGTCATGTTGTGATGCCATGTTGTATTTTGCACATATCGAGCATATTGTGTGTATGTTATTGAAATGCTTGGCATGTGTGGGATCTGACCATCTAGTTGTTTATCTTTAGTAGCCTCTCTTACCGGGAAATGTCTCCTAGTGTTACCGCTGAGCCATGGTAGCTTGCTACTGCTCTGGAACACTTAGGCTGGCCGGCATGTGTCCTTCTTCGTTCCTGTGTCTGTCCCTTCGGGGAAATGTCACGCTTTGAGTACCGGAGTCCTGTTAGCCCGCTACAGCCCGGTTTACCGGAGTCCTGCTAGCCCAGTGCTACAGCCCGGACCCACTTGCTGATGACCGACACGTTCGAAGCTGGGTCATGAATGCCTGTCCCTGTAAGTCTGTGCCACTTTGGGTTTACGACTAGTCATGTCAGCCCGGGCTCCTTATCATATGGATGCTAGCGACACTATCATATATGTGAGCCAAAAGGCGCAAACGGTCCCGGGCAAAGGTAAGGCGACACCCGTGGGGATACCGTGCGTGAGGCCGCAAAGTGATATGAGGTGTTACCGGCTAGATCGATGTGACATCGAGTCGGGGTCCTGACAGCGTTGGTATCAGAGCTTGACTGTCTGTAGGATTACCAAGCCAAACTGGTCGAAGTTGAGTCTAGAAATTCTTTAGTTATATAAGGGAATTGATTGTGGGATGGAACGTAAGGCTCTTTTACTCCTTATACCTCATGGCCTTCTGATCTGAGTCATCATCTTCTCTTCTACGGGGATTAAGAACTAGGCTTTCTCTTCTTTCTATCAGGATCACGTGTTACTAATCCGTAGACTTATAAGATTGTTGGATTTAAGCTTGAGTTCAGTTTCTACTACTTCCGTATGTTAATTGTTGATCTCGAAACCTTGATATTGTGTTTCTGAGTGGTTATGCCACCATTTTTGTGAATGTCTCAAATCTTTTCTGAGCATTTACAGCCGTTATGCTGTCCGAGTCATCCCAGGTTTCTAAGTAGTCTGATGCAATTGCAAATCCCTTCTTCCCGTTTCAATGTACCCATGGGCCAGATTAACCACACTAATCAGTGAGTTGAGGTACTCCGTTGCCTTGACATATATGTTGGAGATATTATTATGACCCTAGGTGTCTTAGGGGATCATCTAGTAATTTAGCCATGATTTGTGTTCCCAGTGTGATGATTCTGGCCATCAGTCTCGAAAGCATCCCGTGATGCTACTTAGTAGTAGGTATTCTATTCCTGGGTTCTTAAACCCGATATTCACCCTACTTACATCATGTTGATAGTGTTGCTAGTTCCTTTAGTATATCAGTAACCTTTGCGATAGTCCTCGAGGTCCGTGGTATATCGTTCTTCCAAATACCATGAACCATTATGGCAGAAGTTTGTTGGATCAAAAGATCACAACAGGCCCTCTATGAGTTCTCCATGCTATATTGTGACTCTGCCAGTTCTACCTTTCTGCATGGGTTATCCGGAAGAAATATGTTGAACTTCGTTCGACATGCTAATCCATGCATCCACAACTCAGAAAATCATATGTTCTTTTGAGTTGTCCCATCTTAGTTGTTTCTGACCCTCGCCTATCAATTGATAGTCAAGAGTATGCATGCATTCGTTATCGATGCCTATTACTCTTGTGGTCCGTCAAGCCATTCTGTCCTGAATGACTTGGAGAAACAAACTCCAGTACCTCATCCATATCTAGGATTGGGTCAAAGTAGTTGTGTTCCGCAGATCAAGTTACAATCCAGCTTCTGGTCTGCTCTACCCTGAAGTATTACCTTTTTTATGACAGGAATTTCATGAGAATTGCACCACCTTTTGTGAATTCTTGACATAGTGATACTTCTCGCCATCCTTTTCCATTCCTCGGTTCCGTGTTGTTGCAGCCGGAGTGCCGACAAGTGAATCATGATGTGTGAACTCAATACTCATAGCAACCCCATTGCTTGGTAGTTAATGGACAATAATCCTATTCTCAGTATGTTGGTTATTGAATCACCATTCTAAGATTGATCGTGCTACCTAGTCCTTATTTCCTGGTGCACTCTTTGATTGATGAGTTAGGATTTTGTCAAGACCTCGCTCATTTGATCATATCATCTTGCCCTGAAAGGCAAGATTGTTCTCGAGCTTAGTAACATATCGGTGGTTGTGATCTTCCGATTATCTTCTCGGAAGTATCACCGGGTCGTCACCGACCGCTATGTTGAGCTCGTAATCAAGTTGGTTTATCCTTGTAAACCACCCCTTCTCCGAGAGTCTGTGTTGGATACCCCTGAGCTAGATGGTTAAGCTGAACAGCAACTTGGAGAGTCGGAAGATAAAAGCTTGCCTAATTTAGTTCGTTCCAAAGGGATATTCTTGTGTAGTGTGTGTTGAAGAAAGGTGATATCTTCATCGATTGGTCCCTGTGATCAGTTGCTGGATCTATTATCTTATCCAATCTTTGATTTGAGTATGGGCTATCGTCAAATCAAATCAGAACCAACGATATTCGTAATGTTGTCTTACTCGTGGTTTTCCTCGAGCATACACCATTATATTCTTATGGGTCTGACCAATGCTATCACCGTGTTCACATGATGGTGGAAGTCCAGTGATATGGAAATTCCGATGAGTTGTTGTTGAGCCCATTTACAACATTCTTATCTCCTCCATGATGTTGTTGAACATCAAGTTAGTGTTGGAAACTTTTGAAAGCATTTCCTTCATGCTAGCTCATGAAGTACTTGTTTGATAAAAGGAGTGACTTCCTTTGATTCACGTGCATTTTGATGTAAGTTGCCGTCGTGAATTTGAGAAAGTTTGTTTTTGCTCCTTTGGAATCATCCCAAGTCGGTCATGCACGTGCGAAGAATTCTGTGGTCTGTTAGACTGATCATCTTCATTCCATATGTATATCCTAGCACACCAAGCCACTGACTGATTTGTTCAAGGAGAAAGAGTATCTTCATAAGAGCTAATCCGGACTTATGAAAGAACTTCGATATCCTCGCTGATGGTTCCCAACCAGAACTCGGTAGTGTTTTATTGTAAGACTACCATGTGGGCATGCTTGTCTAGGACAACGTGTTCACATGTTTGTAGCAGAACCAGCTCATGTTTTGGAGCTTGCTATCGTAGTTCATCTCCCGAGAATCCCGCAACGTCATCTCGTCGATTGGTGTTGCAAACTTCCGTTTTTCTTCCTAGACTCGATGAGTCTGGAATATCCTGACACCAACCAGATCTAAATCTCAGGCAGATATGATGGTTGGAATATTTCCCAAGAATTATAATATTGGTCGCGCGATAATCGGTAAAGTGGATGTCGTGGCCAACACACCCAGCCGGAAGACCTGTTATTATAATATCTTGATTGATGAAGTTGGCCACCTCCCCATAAGGATTTCGTAGGATTTACCTCCGTAACTGTTTCTTATGGATTCTATTGCTCCCGAAGTCCGACCTTTACTTGATGTTCTAGATATCAAACCATATCTATGAATGGGTTACCCTAGCACATCAAGGAGAACATTAGAAGCGGAGTGCTAAATGTCTCTCGGTCGATCATCCAGATTTTATCTCCTTGGCCCCGCCAGGGGTGAAATTTGAGAAGGTGTTATCTTCCTTTGCATCTGCATCCTCCATCATCATTCATCATGGTAGCAAGTTGTGTTGCCAGGATCCTTGACACGGATATTGGTAAAACCTTGATGAATGTGGAAATGCTCAAGTTCTTGAGAGCACGCACAAGCGCTACGTGTTATCATCGGCACTAACTGGGTTTGCTCTCAGTTTCCTCGGCAATGCTATGATCTTTTCAAACGGTGAATTCACTCTCTGTTGTTGGGTTCTTCCCCAGTTACCAGAATCATTCCTAGCATTTGCATTCTGTTCCTAGCTTGCACCGCCAATGTGCCATTCTACCATGGGTCTCTTCCATTTCCGGTGATAAGCAAATTCATCCATTACGTTGTCTTCAACAAGGTAATCCACATCATCCAAGTCCGAGTATGCCATTCTACCGACCCCCTCCAAACGATCACTCGAGAATTGCCTTAGGCTAGTTTAAAGAGTTTCAATGATCTCTGAATCAAAAGTAATTCTTTTTGCCACTTAAGGGGATATCTCTACGAGTCACCTTCCCTAAGGTGTATCGTTATGGTATCATGGCAACTCAACTCCTCGCTACGTTGGCAATCGTTTACCACCTTTTTAAGCGTGAAATTGTTGTCCACCTAGTGAACCTTCGTCATCCGTTTCTCCCACCCCTCTCGATGTGTATCTCGTGTCTCAACCCGAGAAATGGTCCTATGTCTCATTCCGTGAGTTGTTCGACCTTCGAGAAGACCGATCCTTCCAGAGTTTTCCTTTCCTCTTCTTGTCATGATTAGCTGAAGTTCTCAGAGCAATACGACAAGACAATGATGGTGAATGAATCAACGTTCAACTGAAGTGCACCCTGGATCGTGAAGATTGTACTAGTTTGCGTTTCCCCTTCATCCTACCCTACGCTTGAATCTCGAGACGAGATTCTTGTTTAGTGGGGGTGAGTTGTCACATCCCTAGCTTCTGGCATTGCTCTAGGTTAGCTTCATGTGTGCATCATGTCTATATTTTTGAAACTTGAATTGAGGAATATTGGAAGCCTCAAAACCCTAAATAAAAGAGGGGCAAAACCCCTGGAAATCTCATTCATTGCTCCAAAGTGCTCCTCTTAAATGTTTGATAAATTTTGGTAAGGGTTCTGGTCCCAACCAAAATATTGAACATTTTTAAGGATTTATTCTTGGGACTTTGAATTTAAATCTTTAGCTATTTGAATTTGAATTATATTCATATAATTAGAATATAATTTAAATACCCCTGAAATATTTTATAAGCTTTTGGAAAAGTCCATCTAGCATTATAAAATATTCAGAGGAGTTTTTGGCATTGTTTGAATTATTTTAAAATTCAAAATAGTGGCAAAATAATTTAAATAAAACAAAAACAGAATAAAAACAGAAATAAAAAGAGAGAGAGAGACTACCTGGGCCACTTACCTGTAGCCGGCCCAGCTGGCCAGCTCCTCCCGCTGGCCCAGCCCACCGCCGCCTCCCTCCCCTGTCGCCTTCCTCCTCTGCCAGGAGGACGGGCACGCGCCCGGCGCGCGCGGCCACGCGCCCCGGCCACCTCCTCCCTGCCTGGCTGCCTCCTCCTCCCCTGGTCGCCTCCCGCGACGCCACGCAGCCCCTGGCCCTTCTCACTCCCTCTGGACCGCTCCCCCTCCCCTGGCTCTCTCTTTCCCTCTCTTCCTGTGATCCCCGAGCGCACCGCAGCACGCCGCCAAGCACCACCGCGGCCACCGCCTTCCCCACGCCTCTCCGACGCGCCCCCGAGCTCCGCCGTGACGTTCCCGTCCCTACCACGGAGCCACAAGACGCCGGACGCCCTGGAGCACCGTCACCGACGCCATCTTCTTCCTCTACACCGACGGCCGTCGTCGCTTGATTCGCCGGCCACAGAGCGTCCCCGGCCTCGCCCCCGCGCTCGTTGGACTCGCGGTGAGCCACTGAACCGTTCCCCCCTTCTTCCCATGCCGTTGGGCCGCTCTAGCCATTGCTTCCGCCGGAGCCGAGACGCTCCGCCGCACGGACTCGTCGCCGGCGAAATCCCGGTGACCATTTGGTCACGGGCGTGCACCGTTGCGCTAGCCGTGACCCGTAGAGCCCCTCCAGCGCCTCAGCTCCCTCGTTTGTGAGCTGCAGCGCCAGTCCCGCGAACCCCCGAGCTCCGGCCGCCGCCTCGGGCTTCATTCCGGCGAACCCCGGCCACCCCCGCACCTCCCGTTGGTCCCCCTAGATGCGCACGGGCACGGGCTACCTCCTGGTGCCCTTAGCGCGTCGATCCGTCGCCTCTGGCGTAACTCCGGCGAGCCACCGCCGCTCTGGGTCGTCGCCGTCGTCCAACCACCGGCAAATCCGACGTGGCGGGTCATTAGGGCCTAACCACCCCGCTAACCCAGGCCTAGGGCCACTGACAGGTGGGCCCTACCCTTTAATTAACCCGGCTAACCATTTAGTTAAGTTAATTAAACTCTGTTAAATCACTGTGCAGCTGACATGTGGGTCCCATAGGTCAGATTTGACCTGGACAACGCCGTTGACTTGCTGACGTCACTGTGAAGTCATGCTGACGCAGTAAATTCATTTCTGGATTTTTTATTATTCAGGAAATTCCAGAAAATGCCTAAAACTTCAATAAATCATAGAAATTCAACCGTAACTCCAAATTAAATAATTTATATATGAAAAATTATCA
>NC_041389.1:482865295-482897497 GCF_002162155.2 Triticum dicoccoides | reverse complement strand
TACCATTTTCATGCATGTTTGAACAATGTTTGTCCTCTATTTTGGACAAAACAAATAAATGGCATTTAAATAATCACATATGGAGTTTAAATTTGAATCTTGTATTCAAACCAACCCCATTTAACTTGTTGCTAGATGCATTAGCCCAAAACACATTCATTTTGCCATGTCATGATCATGCATCATATTGTGCATTGCATTGATTGTGTTTCTTTCTGTGTTGCCGGTATTTGTCCCCTCTCGATAGACGTGATACCGATGATGTGATCGTTGACACTGATGAAGACTAAATGTTATCTTCAGAAGTGCCAGGCAAGCAAAACCCCCTTGCTCATTCCGATAAAATCCCACTCTCTCGCTCCTGCTCTCTTTTACTGCATTAGGACAACAACGACATGTTTGATACTTGCTGCGGTAGCTGAACCCTTTATCCTTTGCATGACCTGTCATTGCCACAGTAAATAGATGAAACCCATTAGCATGAGTAGGAGTTGTTTGAGCCCTGTTGTGCCTACTCATTCATGCTTGTTTGTCATGCCTGCTACTGCTTAGAGTTGAGTCAGGTCTGATTCATCGGGGATGAATCAGAGGCGTGTGAACATGTCCTACTGTGTGTGAGCTAAGTGTGTGAACACGATTTGGTAAAGGTAGCGGTGAGAGGCCATGTAGGAGTACATGGTGGGTTGTCTCATTGCAGCCGTCCTCAGGAACTGAGTTCTGTGTTTGTGATCCACGATCAGTTACTACCACACATTGGGCTCCGGGCGCTCCAAGCCCTCTCGACTTATTAATCAACTTGATCTCTGTCCAGGAGTTGCAACTAGTTTCTGGTGTTTGTAGGCAGTGTTAGTAGTCTACCAAGTGGCACCCGGTACAGGTGGGCTTGGGACAGACTAGGCACAGTGGCACGGTGTACCAAGTGGCACCCGGTTGGTGGGCTTGGGAACCCTGCACACATCGTTTGGGGCCGTAAGCGACACCCCGGCCGGATCTCCTTGCGGATGGAACCCGAATAGGCGATAAACCTGGACTAGAGACTTGTTCGGTTAGTCAGGTCGTGGCCGACTCCCTCGCCCGGCTTCCGCTTGAAGGTTGCCGAGGTACATGACGTGTACAGGGCGATAAGTGGCGAAAGCGTGTGTGAAGAAGTACACCCCTGCAGGGTTAACATCATCTATTCGAATAGCCGGATTCCTCGGATATGGAAACTTGGACCCCATTGCATAGTTCATAGACAAGTGAAAGTGGATACTCTAAAATGCGCAAGATAAGCGTGAGTGCTATGGATGGCGTTCTCGTAGGGAGACGGGAGCGGATCCATAGTGGTGTATTGATATGGTGAATATGTGGACTCGTGTGCGCCACCTCAAAAGAGTTACTTGCAGTCGTAGTTCAGGATAGCCACCGAGTCAAAGCTGGCTTGCTGTAGTTAAACTCCACCACCCCCTTGTTGATAATGATGCATATGTAGATAGATCTGATGTAAGTCTTGCTGGGTACATTTGTACTCACGTTTGCCTATTTTATGTTTTGCAGAGAGACTTCAGTCTCACTAGTAGTTCCGCTTGGACTTCGACGTTTAGCTTGATACCTCAGCTACGATCTTGTGCCCTCGGCAGGATCTGATAGATAGTCAGGCTTCTCAGCCTTTTTCATTTATAGATGTCTGTACTCAGACATGATAGCTTCCGCTTGTGCTTTGACTTGTATGCTCTGAGTGTTGGGTCATGAGACCCATGTTTGTATATCTCGCTCCTCGGAGCCTATTGAATAAAATACTTGAGTCGTAGAGTCATGTTGTGATGCCATGTTGTATTTTGCACATATCAAGCATATTGTGTGTATGTTATTGAAATGCTTGGCATGTGTGGGATCTGACCATCTAGTTGTTTATCTTTAGTAGCCTCTCTTACCGGGAAATGTCTCCTAGTGTTACCGCTGAGCCATGGTAGCTTGCTACTGCTCTGGAACACTTAGGCTGGGCGGCATGTGTCCTTCTTCGTTCCTGTGTCTGTCCCTTCGAGGAAATGTCACGCTTTGAGTACCGGAGTCCTGTTAGCCCGCTACAGCCCGGTTTACCGGAGTCCTGCTAGCCCAGTGCTACAGCCCGGACCCACTTGCTGATGACCGACACGTTCGAAGCTGGGTCATGAATGCCTGTCCCTGTAAGTCTGTGCCACTTTGGGTTTACGACTAGTCATGTCAGCCCGGGCTCCTTATCATATGGATGCTAGCGACACTATCATATACGTGAGCCAAAAGGCGCAAACGGTCCCGGGCAAAGGTAAGGCGACACCCGTGGGGATACCGTGCGTGAGGCCGCAAAGTGATATGAGGTGTTACCGGCTAGATCGATGTGACATCGAGTCGGGGTCCTGACAATGCCACTCGGGATGGCTTCTCTTTTGGAACCTATCTTCGCCAAGTCATCAGCTGCTTGGTTTTTCAGTCGGGGAACATGATGGAGCTCTAATCCCTCGAATTTCTTCTCCAGCTTTCTGACTGCATTGCAGTAACCAGTCATAGTTGGGCTTCTGATGTCCCACTCCTTCATCACTTGGTTAACCACCAAATCCGAGTCACCGTAGACCATGAGGCACCGGACGCTGAGTGAAATGGCCATATGCAACCCATACAAAAGTGCTTCGTATTCTGCTTCGTTGTTGGAGGAGTCAAAGTGAATCTGGAGTACGTATCTGAGCTTATCTCCTTGGGGAGAAACCAACACTACCCCGGCACCGAAACCATTCAGCATTTTAGAGCCATCAAAGAACATAGTCTAGTGCTCCGAGTGAACTTGAGTCGGTAACTGCTGTTCAGTCCACTCGGCGAGGAAATCTGCTATTGCTTGGGAATTGATAGCTTTCTTTGCCTCAAATCTGATATCAAGGGGAAGGAGTTCAATCACCCATTTTGCCACTCGACCAGTTGCATCTCTGTTGTGCAGAATCTCTGATAAGGGGGCGTCGCTGACAACTGTGATGGTATGGTCAGAGAAGTAGTGAGCAACTTTCTTTGTGGTCATATAAATCCCATATACAAGCTTCTAATAATGAGGATATCGTTGCTTTGATGGGGTCAGGACTTCAGAAATATAGTATACTGGGCGCTGAACTTTGAAGGTTTTCCCTTCTTCTTCCCGCTCGACCATAAGTACTGTACTGACGACTTGTCCTGTGGCTGCAATGTAAAGCAGCAAAGGCTCTTTGCTGATCGGGGCAGCAAGCACCGGCTAGGTGGAAAGCAGGGTTTTTAACTCTGCAAACGCTGCGTCAGCTTCAGGAGTCCACTCGAACTTGTCTGACTTCTTCATCAGTCGGTAAAGAGGCAATGCCTTCTCACCGAGACGAGAGATGAATCGACTTAAAGCGGCCAAGCAACCAGTAAGCTTCTGAACATCGTGCACACGCACAGGTCGTTTCATTCGGAGTATAGTGCCCACTTTCTCTGGGTTTGCATCGATTCCTCGTTCAGAAACGAGAAAACCGAGTAACTTTCTGCCAGGAACTCCGAATGTGCACTTGGATGGATTAAGCTTGATATCATACCTCCTGAGGTTGGCAAATGTTTCAGCGAGGTCAGTCAGCAGGTCGGAACCTTTCCGTGACTTGACCACAATGTCATCCATGTATGCTTCCACATTCTGACTGATTTGAGTGAGCAAACACTTCTGAATCATCGTCATGAACGTGGCTCCGGCATTCTTGAGGCCGAATGGCATGGTGACATAACAGAAGCACCCAAATGGGGTGATGAAAGCTGTCTTGATCTCATCGGGTCCATACAAACGGATCTGATGGTACCCAGAATAGGCATCTAAAAAAGACAGTCGCTCAAATCCCGCAGTCGAGTCGACTATTTGATCGATGCGGGGAAGAGGAAAATGATCTTTCGAGCAGGCTGATTGATATGTTTAAAGTCAATGCACATGCGAAGTGAGTTGTCCTTTTTGGGGACCATGACAACATTGGCGAGCCACTCGGAGTGGTAAATCTCTCGGATAAACTCTGCTGCTAAGAGCCGAGCCACCTCTTTGCCAATAGCCTTTCTTTTCTGGACAGCGGACCGTCGCAGATGTTCCTTGACAGGTTTTGCCTTTGAATCGACTTGCAGACGATGCTCAGCTAGCCCCCTGGGTACACCTGGCATGTTAGAAAGTTTCCATGTAAAGATGTCCCAGTTCTCACAAAGGAACTGGATGAGCGCTTCTTCCTATTTGGGATCGAGTGTTGTGGAGATGTGAGTCAGAGCAGCGTTGGGGTCGGTCGGGTGGATGTGAATTGGTTTTGTCTCACCGGACAACTGAAATGCTGATTCCGTAGCGGGCTTCTTGGCTCGCAACAAATCACTCGGATCCGCATTCCTCTGGTGTTCCTGCCACTCTTCTGCCACCATCTGAGCATTGGCGATCTTTGAGCCTTTCTGGAAGCACTCTTCTTCCATCTTGCGATTACCAGTAACAGTGATGACGCCCTTAGGGCCAGGCATCTTCAATTTGAGGTACACGTAACATGGTTGAGCCATAAAATGTGCATAAGCTGGCCTGCCCAACATAGCGTGGTAGGCACTCTGGAAGTCTACAACCTCAAATGTCGGCTTTTCTTTGCGGAAGTTCTTGGAATCACCAAAAACCACATCGAGAGCAATCTGGCCGAGTGATGCGGCCTTCTTGCCAGGAATGACTCCATAGAAACTCATGTTGCTTGTGCTGAGTCTGGACATCGGAATGCCCATCCCTTTCAGCGTCTCAGCGTACAGTATATTCAAACTACTGCCACCATCCATCAACACTTTAGTCAGTCGAGTGCCCTCAACGACTGGGTCGATCACTAGAGCTTGCCTCCCAGGGGTGGCTATGTGCGTCGGGTGATCAGACTGGTCGAATGTGATGGCTGTCTGAGACCACTTCAGATAATTGGGTGTTGCTGGAGCAACCATATTCACCTCTCGGTTTATAACTTTCAGTCGACTTTTGCTCTCAACGTCAGCAAAAATCACCAGAGTAGAATTAACCTGAGGGTATTCCTCGTCACTATCTCCCTTGTCCTCAGCTTTGTCTGACTCCTTTTCCTTATCCTTGGGTTGTTTCCCCTGGAACTGCTGTATCAGAAGTCGACACTGTCGAGTGGTATGCTTCGGGTAAATGAAATTACCCTCTTCATCTTTCTTCATGTGGATGTGACACGGAAAATCCATCACGTCATTTCCCTCTTTATCCTTCACTTTCTTGGGGTTCCAAGGTCCTTTGGGCTTTCCTTTGAACTTTCCTTGAGTCACGGCCAAGGTTTCTCCAGGAGCAGCTGGCTCAGCTTTTCGCTTTTGCTTCCGATTGGAGTTCCCTCCTCCGGTTTCTTGGGAGACTGACTTGTGCTTGCTGCTCCGGAGTCGATCCTCTTCCTCACCATTGGCATATTTGGTGGCTATCTCCATCATTCGACTCAGAGACATGTCTCCGGTTCGACCAAATTTCAGGCTTAGCTCTCTGTACTTTACGCCTTCCTTGAAGGCGTAGACTGCCTGGTGATCAGATACATTCTCCACTGTGTGATGCAACGTGATCCATCTCTGGATGTAATCTTTCAGAGTCTCATTCGACTTCTGCACACAAGATTGCAACTCTGTCAGTCCTGCTGGTCGCTTGCACGCTCCTTCGAACGTTCTGACAAACACTCGGGAGAGGTCTTCCCATGTGTAAATGCTGCTGGGTGTCAACTGATTCAGCCATGCCCTGGCTGACCCTTCCAACATAAGAGGCAGATGTTTCATGGCCACCTCGTCATTTCCGCCGCCGATCTGGACAGCCACTCGGTAGTCTTCAAGCCAAGTATCGGGCTTAGACTCATCGTTGAACTTGCTGACTCCAGTCGCCAACCTGAAGTTGGGAGGAATCACTGCGGCTCGGATGGCTCTGCTGAAACACTCTGGTCCGGAGACATGCACTCGGCTGCTGGTGGGCACATCTCTGTCGTTGCCCTCTCTGTGAGCTCTGTTCCGGTCGACCAGACCTTGAACGATGATGGATCTCGCATCAAAGCCTGGTTCCCTGGGGTCGACTGGGATTCTTCGTCCGCCACTGTGCTGGCGCCTATCATCCTGTTGTCGAGGCACATAGGATCCACCCCTTGGAGGAGGAATGGGCGCTCGAGTCGATCGTTGCGATCTAATCGGTGATCATACTGCTCATGGTTCCTGTACTGATCGTGCTGGTCACCACGCCCTTCACGCCTCGGGGGCGATCTAGGGCTATGAGCCGACTGGACCGTATTCACTGCCACGGATCTGCTGTGAATCCTGTTCCGCGGCTGCGATACAGCTGAATTTTGATCTCCTGCTGCCCGGAGCAAATCTCTGATCTGCATCAAGCGTCTGCCAGCCTCCGACTGGGAAGGCTGAATTGACTCTGCTATACGGGCTGCAGCTGCTAAATTCTGAATCGGAGTTCGGTATACATGAGTCGGAGGTGGGAAGAGCTGACGTCGACTGGAGTCAGGGACTCGTTGTCGCGCACGCTCGTCGAGTGCTCGCTGAAGGTTCTCCGGTCAAATGCGCTCAGCCAGGTTGGCCAAGCGCGCGTCCTCCAAGGCGCGAGCCTCAGGGGTTTCTCCAATGATAGGAGTATGAAGGGCATCCATGTTCCGGTGGCAAAGTTCTTCCCTCTGCAGCGAATTAAGGGGCTTGGGGAGGTATTCGTCATGGGGATGCGACGGATCGCCTCCGTCATTACCTCCCTCAGCACCAGAAAAGCCGGGGGGACCGTGTGGTCCATTAACCATCAGGACCTCCACCGTTGGATCACTGCTGTCGCACTCGGATGCAGTCTCTGCGGAGCCAGTCGACAGGTCGAACAGGCCGTAGAGAGATTCGTCGGGCTCGATTGCCCCGACTTGGGCGGTGGTCGACTGGCGAGCCACTGCGTGCCTCACCCACCGCTGAAGCCTCGACCGACCGGAGAGCTTGCATCAACGGGAAGCTGGGAGGGAGGATGACACAAAAATCGGTCGATACTGGGTTGACGGTTGCCGCAGGAGGACACCGCGGACGCATGCACGAAAGTGCGTCGCTCCGCGGACTGGGAGCGCGTTGACGTCGAGCGGAGCCTCCTGAAGCCAGGCAGAGTCGTCGGCGATGAACGTGAGCGCGCCGAGACGGATCTCGCGACCCTCGACCAAAACTCCGCCTGAAACCATGACGAAGGCTATCGGAAAAATTGCAACTTCTCCAATAAATCACTAAGACACCTGCCCCACGGTGGGCGCCAACTGTCGTGGTTCTAAGTCTGACAGTAGTGTAGGGGGTACTAAAGGAGAGGCAAGATCCTAGCTATGGAGTAGTTGTTCACGCAAGTGTTTTACGAGTTCAGGCCCTTCTCGGAGGAAGTAACAGCCCTACGTCTCGGTGCCCGGAGGCGGTCGACTGGATTATATGTGTGAGAGTTACAGGGGTGTGAACCCTTCTACTAGTGGAGGGGGGTGGCTTATATAGAGGACGCCAAGACCCCAGCCAGCCCACGTAGCAGAGGGCTTAAAGTACATTAAGGCCAGGCGTTACTAGTAACGCCTTACATAAAGTGTCATCATGACCATAAAGACTACTTAATTACAGACCGTTTGGATACAAAGTGGCTCTGGAACTCCTGGTGGTCGAGTGAGTCTTCATGGTCGAGTGTCTTCAAGTCCGTCGAGTGGAATCCCTCTAGGTCGACTGGAAGACGATTTCTTCTAAAGATGTCCTTGGGGAGGGTACCTTGGAAAGGTCCATGACCCTACCCTAGGTACATGACTTCATCAGCAGCCACGTAAAATTTGCACCAACAAAGTAGAGGACGTCTAACTTGTTTTTGCAGGGCTTGCTGTGATGTGATATGGTCAAGACATGATGTGATATAAATTGTTGTATGAGATGATCATGTTTTGTAACAGAGTTATCGGCAACTGGCAGGAGCCATATGGTTGTCACTTTATTGTATGCAATGCAATCGCCATGTAATTGATTTACTTTATCACTAAGCGGTAGCGATAGTTGTAGAAGCAATAGTTGGCAAGACGACAACGATGCTACGATGGAGATCAAGGTGTCGCACCGGTGACGATGGAGATCATGACGATGCTTCGGTGATGGAGATCATGAGCACAAGATGATGATGGCCATATCATGTCACATATTTTGATTGCATGTGATGTTTATCTTTTATGCATCTTATTTTTCTTAGTACGGCGGCAGCATTATAAGATGATCACTTACTAAATTTCAAGGTAAAAGTGTTCTCCCTGAGTATGCACCATTGCTACAGTTCGTCGTGCCGAGACACCACGTGATGATCGGGTTGTATGGTAACGCAGTAATTTCAAAAAAATTCCTACGCACACGCAAGATCATGGTGATGCAAAGCAACGAGAGGGGAGAGTGTTGTCTATGTACCCTTGTAGACCGAAAGCGGAAGCGTTAGAACAACGCGGTTGATGTAGTCGTACGTCTTCACGGCCCGACCGATCAAGCACCGAAACTACGACACTTCTGAGTTCTAGCACACGTTCAGCTCGATGACGTCCCTTGAACTCCGATCCAGCCGAGTGTCGAGGGAGAGTTCCGTCAGCACGACGGCGTGGTGACGATCTTGATGTTCTACCGTCGCAGGGCTTCGCCTAAGCACCGCTACGATATTATCGAGGTGGACTATGGTGGAGGGGGCACCGCACACGGCTAAGAGATCCAAGGGATCAATTGTTGTTATGCCTAGAGGTGCCCCCCTGCCCCCGTATATAAAGGAGCTAGGGAGGAGGCGACCGGCCAAGGTGTAGGGCGCGCCAAGGGGGGAGTCCTACTCCCACCGGGAGTAGGACTCCTCCTTTCCTAGTAGGAGTAGGAGAGAAGGAAGGGGAAGAGAGAAAGGAAGGAAGGAGGGGGCGCAGCCCCTCCCCCTAGTCCAATTCGGACTAGGCCTTGGGGCGGCATGCGGCCTGCCCTAGGCAGCCCCTCTCTCTTTCCCGTATGGCCCAATAAGGCCCAATACTTCTCTCCGGCGAATTCCCGTAACTCTCCGGTACTACGATAAATACCCGAATCACTCGGAACCTTTCTGAAGTCCGAATATAGTCGTGCAATATATCAATCTTTACGTCTCGATCATTTCGAGAATCCTCGTCATGTCCCCGATCTCATCCGGGACTCCTAACTCCTTCGGTACATCAAAACTCATAAACTCATAATATAACTGTCATCCAAACCTTAAGCGTGCGGACCCTACGGGTTCGAGAACAATGTAGACATGACCGAGACACGTCTCCGGTCAATAACCAATAGCGGAACCTGGATGCTCATATTGGCTCCCACATATTCTACGAAGATCTTTATCGATCAAACCGCATAACAATATACGTTGTTCCCTTTGTCATCGGTATGTTACTTGCCTGAGATTCGATCGTCGATACCTTAACACCTAGTTCAATCTCGTTACCGGCAAGTCTCTTTACTCGTTCCGTAATACATCATCCCGCAACTAACTCATTAGTTGCAATGCTTGCAAGGCTTATAGTGATGTGCATTACCGAGAGGGCCCAGAGATACCTCTCCGACAATCGGAGTGACAAATCCTAATCTCGAAATATGCCAACCCAACATGTACCTTCGGAGACACCTGTAGAGCTCCTTTATAATCACCCAGTTACGTTGTGATGTTTGGTAGCACACAAATTGTTCCTCCGGTAAACGGGAGTTGCATAATCTCATAGTCATAGGAACATGTATAAGTTATGAAGAAAGCAATAGGAACATACTAAACGATCAAGTGCTAAGCTAACGGAATGGGTCAAGTCAATCACATCATTCTTCTAATGATGTGATCCCGTTAATCAAATGACAACTCATGTCTATGGTTAGGAAACTTAACCATCTTTGATTAACGAGCTAGTCAAGTAGAGGCATACTAGTGACACTATGTTTGTCTATGTATTCACACATGTATTATGTTTCCGGTTAATACAATTCTAGCATGAATAATAAACATTTATCATGAAATAAGGAAATAAATAATAACTTTATTATTGCCTCTAGGGCATATTTCCTTCAGTCTCCCACTTGCACTAGAGTCAATAATCTAGTTCATATTGCCATGTGATTTAACACCAATATTTACATCTGTATGTGATTAATACCCATAGTTCACATCGTCATGTGATCAACACCCAAAGGGCTTACTAGAGTCAATAATCTAGTTCACATCGCTATGTGATTAACACCCAAAGAGTACTAAGGTATGATCATGTTTTGCTTGTGAGAGAAGTTTAGTTAACGGGTCTATCATATTCAGAGTCGTATGTATTTTGCAAATATTCTATGTCCACAATGCTCTGCACGGAGCTACTCTAGCTAATTGCTCCCACTTTCAATATGTATCCACATTGAGACTTAGAGTCATCTGGATTGGTGTAAAAGCTTGCATCATTGTAACTTTTATGACGAGCTCTTTTATCACTTCCATTATCGAGAAATATTTCCTTAGTCCTCACTAAGGATATTCTTGACCGCTGTCCAGTGATCTACTCTTAGATCAAAATTGTACTCCCTTGCCAAACTCAGAGCAAGGTATACAATAGGTCTGGTACATAGCATAGCGTACTTTATAGAACCTATGACTGAGGCATAGGGAATGACTTTTCATTATCTTTCTATTTTCTGCCATAGTCTGGTTTTGAGTCTTACTCAACTTCACACCTTTGCAACATAGGCAAGAACTTCTTTCTTTGACTGTTCCATTTTGAACTACTTCAAAATCTTGACAAGGTATGTACTTATTGAAAAACTTATCAAGCGTCTTGATCTATCTCTATAGATCTTGATGCTCAATATGTAAGTAGCTTTACTGAGGTCTTTCTTTTTAAAGAACTCCTTTCAAATACTCCTTTATGCTTTCCAGAAAAAATTCAACATCATTTCTGATCAACAATATGTTACTCACATATATTTATTAGAAAGGCGGTAGTGCTCCCACTCAATTTATTGTAAATACAGGCTTCACCGCAAGTCTGTATAAAACTATATGCTTTGATCAACTTATCAAAGCGTATATTCCAACTCTGAGATGCTTGCACCAGTCCATAGATGGATCGCTGGAGCTTGCACATTTTGTTAGCATCTTTAGGATTGACAAAACCTTCTGGTTGCATCATATGCAACTCTTCTTTAATAAATCCATTAAGGAATGCAGTTTTGACATCCATTTGCTAGATTTCATAAAATGTGGCAATTGCTAACATGATTCAGACAGACTTAAGCATCGATACGAGTGAGAAAATCTCATCATATTCAACACCTTGAACTTGTCGGAAAAAAAATTGCGACAAGTCGAGCTTTGTAGATAGTAATACTATTATCAGCGTCCGTCTTCCTCTTGAAGATCCATTTATTCTTAATGACTCACTGATCATCAGGCAAGTCAATCAAAGTCCATACTTTGTTCTCATACATGGATCCCATCTCAGATTTCATGGCCTCAAACCATTTCGCGGAATCTGGGCTCATCATCGCTTCCTCATAGTTCATAGGTTTATCATGGTCTAGTAACATGACTTCCAGAATAGGATTACCGAACCACACTGGCGCGAACCGTACTCTGGAATACCTACGAGGTTCTGTAGTAACTTGATTTGAAGTTTTATGATCATCATCATTAGCTTCCTCGCTAATCAGTGTAGCAATCACTGGAACTGATTTCTGTGATGAACAACTTTCCAATTTGGGAGAAGGTACAATTACCTCATCAAGTTCTACTTTCCTCCCACTCACTTCTTTCGAGAGAAACTCCTTCTCTAGAAAAGATCCATTCTTAGCACCGAATGTTTTGCCTTCGGATCTGTGATAGAAGGTGTACCCAACAGTTTCCTTTTGGGTATTCTATGAAGACGCACTTCTCCGATTTGGGTTCGAGCTTATCAGGTTGAAAACCTTTTTCATATAAGCATCGCAACTCCAAACTTTAAGAAATGACAGCTTAGGTTTACTGCTAAACCATAGTTCATATGGTGTCGTCTCAACGGATTTAGATGGTGCCCTATTAAACGTGAATGCAGCTGTCTCTAATGCATAACCCCAAAACGATAGTGGTAAACCGATAAGAGACATCATAGATCGCACCATATCTAGTAAAGTACGATTACGACGTTCCGACACACCATTACATTGTGGTGTTCCAGGTGGCGTGAGTTGCGAAACTATTTCACATTGTTTCAAATGAAGACCAAACTCGTAACTCAAATATTCGTCTCCACGATCAGATCATAGAAACTTTATTTTTCTTGTTATGATGATTTTCCACTTCACTCTGAAATTCTTTGAACTTTTCAAATGTTTCAGACTTATGTTTCATCAAGTAGATATACCCATATCTGCTCAAATCATCTGTGAAGGTCAGAAAATAACGATACACACGCCGCGAGCCTTAACACTCATCGGATCACATATATCGGTATGTATTATTTCCAATAAGTCAGTAGCTCATTCTATTGTTCCAGAGAACGGAGTTTTAGTCATCTTGCCCAAAAGGCACGGTTCGCAAGCATCAAATGATTCATAACCAAGTGATTCCGAAAATCCATCTTTATGGAGTTTCTTCATGCGCTTTACACCGATATGACCCAAACGGCAGTGCCACAAATAAGTTGCACTATCATTATCAACTTTGCATCTTTTGGCATCAATATTATGAATATGTGTATCACTACGATCGAGATCCAACAAACTATTTTCATTGGGTGTATGACCATCGAAGGTTTTATTCATGTAAACAGAACAACAATTATTCTTTGACTTTAAATGAATAACTGTTTTGCAATAAACATGATCAAATCATATTCATGCTCAACGCAAACGCCAAATAACATTTATTTAGGTTTAACACTAATCCCGAAAGTATAGGGAGTGTGCGATCATGATCATATCAATCTTGGAACCACTTCCAACATACATCATCACTTCACCCTCAACTAGTCTCTGTTTATTCTGTATCTCCTATTTCGAGTTACTAATTTTTAGCAACTGAACAAGTATCAAATACTCAGGGGCTACTATAAACACTAGTAAGGTACACATCAATAACCTGTATATCAAATATACCCTTCTTCACTTTGCCATCCTTCTTATCCACCAAATATTCGGGGAATTTCTGCTTCCAGTGACCATTTCCTTTGCAGTGTAAGCACTCAGTTTCAGGCTTTGGTTCAGCTTTGGGCTTCTTCGCGGGAGTGACAACTTTCTTGCCATTCTACTTGAAGTTCCCTTTCTTTCCCTTTGCCCTTTTCTTGAAACTAGTGGTCTTGTTAATCATCAACACTTGATGCTCTTTCTTGATTTCTACCTTCGTCGATTTCAACATCAGAAGAGCTCAGGAATCGTTTTCGTCATCCCTTGCATACTATAGTTCATCACAAAGTCCTACTAACTTGGTGATGGTGACTAGAGAACTCTGTCAATCACTATCTTATCTGGAAGATTAACTCCCACTTGATTCAAGCGATTGTAGTACCCAGACAATCTGAGCACATGCTCACCAGTTGAGCGATTCTCCTCCATCTTTTAGCCATAGAACTTGTTGGAGACTTCATATCTCTCAACTTGGGTATTTGCTTGAAATATTAACTTCAACTCCTGGAACATCTCATATGGTCCATGACGTTCAAAACGTCTTTGAAGTCCCGATTCTAAGCTGTTAAGCATGGTGCACTAAACTATCAAGTAGTCATCATATTGAGCTAGCCAAACGTTCATAACGTCTGCATCAGCTCCTGCAATAGGTCTGTCACCTAGCGATGCATTAAGGACATAATTCTTTTATGCAGCAATGAGGATAAACCTCATATCACGGATCCAATCCGCATCATTGCTACTAACATCTTTCAACACAATTTTCTCTAGGAACATATCAAAATAAACATATGAAAGCAACAACGCAAGCTATTGATCTACAACATAATTTGCAAAATACTACCAGGACTAAGTTCATGATAAATTTAAGTTCAATTAATCATATTACTTAAGAACTCCCACTTAGACACACATCTCTCTAGTCATCTAAGTGATCATGTGATCCAAATCAACTAAACCATGTCCGATCATCACGTGAGATGGAGTAGTTTTCAATGGTGAACATCACTATGTTGATCATATCTACTATATGATTCACGCTCGACCTTTTGGTCTCCGTGTTCCGAGGCCATATCTGTATATGCTAGGCTCGTCAAGTTTAACCTGAGTATTCCGCGTGTGCAACTGTTTTGCACCCGTTGTATTTGAATGTAGAGCATATCACACCCGATCATCATGTGGTGTTTCAGCACGAAGAACTTTCGCAATGGTGCATACTCAGGGAGAACACTTCTTGATAATTAGTGAGAGATCATCTTAAAATGCTACCGTCAATCAAAGCAAGATAAGATGCATAAAGGATAAACATCACATGCAATCATTATAAGTGATATGATATGTCCATCATCATCTTGTGCTTGTGATCTCCATCTTCGAAGCACCGTCGTGATCACCATCTTCACCGGCGCGACACCTTGATCTCCATCGTAGCATCGTTGTCGTTACGCCATCTATTGCTTCTACGACTATCGCTACCGCTTAGTGATAAAGTAAAGCAATTACAGGGCGTTTGCATTTCATACAATAAAGCGACAACCATATGGCTCCTGCCAGTTGCCGATAACTTCGGTTACAAAACATGATCATCTCATACAATAAAATATAGGATCACGTCTTGACCATATCACATCACAACATGCCCTGCAAAAACAAGTTAGACGTCCTCTACTTTGTTGTTGCAAATTTTACGTGGCTACTACGGGCTGAGCAAGAATCATTCTTACCTACACATTAAAACCACAACGATAGTTTGTCAAGTTAGTGTTGTTTTAACCTTCGCAAGGACCGGGCGTAGCCACACTCGGTTCAACTAAATTTGGAGAAACAGACACCCGTCAGCCACCTGTGTGCAAAGCACATCGGTAGAACCAGTCTCGCGTAAGCATATGCGCAATGTCGGTCCGGGCCGCTTCATCCAACAATACCGTCGAACCAAAGTATGACATGTCAGTAAGCAGTATGACTTGTATCGCCCACAACTCACTTGTGTTCTACTCATGCATATAACATCTACGCATAAAACCAGGCTCGGATGCCACTGTATGGTAACGCAGTAATTTCAAAAAAAATCCTACGCACACGCAAAATCATGGTGATGCATAGCAACGAGAGGGGAGAGTGTTGTCTACGTACCCTCGTAGACCAAAAGTGGAAGCGTTAGAACAATGCGGTTGATGTAGTCGTACGTCTTCATGGCCCGACCGATCAAGCACCGAAACTACGGCACCTCCGAGTTCTAGCACACGTTCAGCTCGATGACGTCCCTCGAACTCCGATCCAGCCGGGTGTCGAGGGAGAGTTCCGTCAGCACGACGGCGTGGTGACGATCTTGATGTTCTACCATTGCAGGGCTTCGCCTAAGCACCGCTACGATATTATCGAGGTGGACTATGGTGGAGGGGGGCACCGCACACGGCTAAGAGATCCAAGGGATCAATTGTTGTTATGCCTAGAGGTGCCCCCCTGCCCCCGTATATAAAGGAGCTAGGGGGGAGGCGGCCGGCCGAGGTGTAGGGCGCGCCAAGGGGGGAGTCCTACTCCCGCCGGGAGTAGGACTCCTCCTTTCCTAGTAGGAGTAGGAGAGAAGGAAGGGGAAGAGAGAAGGGAAGGAAGGAGGGGGCGCAGCCCCTCCCCCTAGTCCAATTCGGACTAGGCCTTGGGGGCGTGCGGCCTGCCCTAGGCAGCCCCTCTCTCTTTCCCGTATGGCCCAATAAGGCCCAATACTTCTCTCCGGCGAATTCCCGTAACTCTCCGGTACTCCGATAAATACCCGAATCACTTGGAACCTTTCCGAAGTCCGAATATAGTCGTCCAATATATCAATATTTACGTCTCGACTATTTCTAAACTCCTCGTCATGTCCCCGATCTCATCCGGGACTCCGAACTCCTTCGGTACATCAAAACTCATAAACTCATAATATAACTGTCATCGAAATCTTAAGCGTGCGGACCCTACGGGTTCGAGAACAATGTAAACATGACCGAGACACGTCTCCGGTCAATAACCAATAGCGGAACCTGGATGCTTATATTGGCTCCCACATATTCTACGAAGATCTTTATCGGTCAAACCGCATAACAACATACGTTGTTCCCTTTGTCATCGGTATGTTACTTGCTCGAGATTCGATCATTGATACCTTAATACCTAGTTCAATCTCGTTACCGGCAAGTCTCTTTACTCGTTCGGTAATACATCATCTCGCAACTAACTCTTTAGTTGCAATGCTTGCAAGGCTTATAGTGATGTGCATTACCGAGAGGGCCCAGAGATACCTCTCCGACAATCGGAGTGATAAATCCTAATCTCGAAATATGCCAACCCAACATGTACCTTCGGAGACACCTGTAGAGCTCCTTTATAATCATCCAGTTACGTTGTCACGTTTGGTAGCACACAAAGTGTTCCTTCAGTAAACGGGAGTTGCATAATATCATAGTCATAGGAACATGTATAAGTTATGAAGAAAGCAATAGCAACATACTAAACGATCAAGTGCTAAGCTAACGGAATGGGTCAAGTCAATCACATCATTCTTCTAATGATGTGATCCCGTTAATCAAATGATAACGCATGTCTATGGTTAGGAAACTTAACCATCTTTGATGAACGAGCTAGTCAAGTAGAGGCATACTAGTGACACTATATTTGTCTATGTATTCACACATGTATTATGTTTCCGGTTAATACAATTCTAGCATGAATAATAAACATTTATCATGAAATAAGAAAATAAATAATAACTTTATTATTGCCTCTAGGGCATATTTCCTTCACGGGTGTGATAAGCTCTACGTTCACATACAACGGGTGCAAGTCAGTTTTGCACACGCATAATACTCGGGTTAAACTTGACGAGCCTAGCATATGCAGATATGGCCTCAGAACACTAAGACCGAAAGGTCGAACGTGAATCATATAGTAGATATGATCAACATAGTGATGTTCACCATTGAAAACTACTCCATCTCACGTGATGATCGGACATGGTTTAGTTGATTTGGATCACGTGATCATTTAGATGACTAGAGGGATGTCTATCTAAGTGGGAGTTCTTAAGTAATATGATTAATTGAACTTTAATTTATCATGAACTTAGTCCTGATAGTTATTTTGCATGTCTATGTTGTTGTAGATCAATGGCCCGTGCTACCGTTCCTTTGAATTTTAATGCGTTCCTAGAGAAACCTAAGTTTAAAGATGATGGTAGCAATTACACGGACTGGGTCCGTAACTTGAGGATTATCCTCATTGCTGCACAGAAGAATTACGTCCTGGAAGCACCGCTAGGTGTACCACCCGCGCCAGCAACTATAGACATTGTGAATGCCTAGCAGATGCATGTTGATAACTACTCGATAGTTCAGTCTGCCATGCTTTACGACTTAGAATCAGGACTTCAAAGATGTTTTGAACATCATGGAGCATATGAGATGGTTCAAGAGTTGAAGTTAATATTTCAAGCAAATGCCCGAGTTGAGAGATATGAAGGCCCTGTTCGGAACTTCCCCGCTCCGTGGAGTTGGGGAGTTGGGTTTTGGTAGCTCCGCCTAATTAAGCTAAAGGATGGTCCACTCCAGGAGCAGAGTTAATGGAGCAGAGAGAAACCTAACACAGCTGAAGTCTCCAACAAGTTCTATAGCTGCAAAATGGAGGAGAATAGTTCTGTCAGTGAACACATACTCAGAATGTCTGGGTATCATAATCACTTGACTCAGCTGGGAGTTAATCTTCCTGATGATAGTGTCATTGACAGAGTTCTTCAATCACTGCCACCAAGCTATAAAGGCTTCATGATGAACTATAATATGCAAGGGATGACGAAAACGATTCCCGAGCTCTTTGCAATGCTAAAGGCTGCGGAGGTAGAAATCAAGAAGGAGCATCAAGTGTTGATGGTCAACAAGACCACTAATTTCAAGAAAAAAGGCAAAGGGAAGAAGGGGAACTTCAAGAAGAACGGCAAGAAAGTTGTTGTTTAGGAGAAGAAACCCAAGTCTGGACCTAAGCCTGAAACTGAGTGCTTCTACTGCAAGGGACTGGTCACTTGAAGCGGAACTGCCCGAAGTATTTGGCGGATAAGAAGGATGGCAAAGTGAAAGGTATATTTGATATACATGTTATTGATGTGTACCTTACTAATGCTTGTAGTAGCGCCTGGGTATTTGATACTGGTTCTGTTGCTCATATTTGCAACTCAAAACAGGGCTACAGATTAAATGAAGATTGGCTAAGGACAAGGTGATGATGCACGTCGAAAATGGTTCCAAGGTCAATGTGATCACCGTCGGCACACTACCTCTACATCTACCTTCAGGATAAGTTTTAGACCAGAATAATTGTTATTTGGTGCCAGTGTTGAGCATGAACATTATATCTGGATTTTATTTGATGCGAGACGGTTATTCATTTAAATCAGAGAATAATGGTTGTTCTATTTATATGGGTAATATCTTTTATGGTCATGCACCCTTGCTGAGTGGTCTATTTTTGTTAAATCTCGGTCGTGGTGATACACATGTTCATAATATTGAAGCCAAAAGATGCAAAGTTGATAATGATAGTGCAACTTATTTGTGGCACTGCCATTTAGGTCATATTGGTGTAAAGCGCGTGAAGAAACTCCATGTTGATGGACTTTTGGAATCACTTGATTATGAATCGCTTGGTGCTTGCGAACCATGCCTCATAGGCAAGATGACTAAAACTTCATTCTCCGGAACAATGGAACGAGCTACTAACTTATTGGAAATAATACATACCGATGTATGCGGCCCAATGAGTGTTGAGGTTCGTGGCGGGTATCATTATTTTCTTACCTTCATAGATGATTTGAGCAGATATGGTTATATCTACTTAATGAAGCATAAGTCTGAAACATTTGAAAAGTTCAAAGAATTTCAGAGTGAAGTGGAAAATCATCGTAACAATAAAATAAAGTTTCTATGATCTGATCGTGGAGGAGAATATTTGAGTTACGAGTTTGGTCTTCATTTGAAACAATGTGGAATAATTTCGCAACTCACGCCACCTGGAACACCACAGCGTAATGGTGTGTCCGAACATCATAACCATACTTTATTGGATATGGTGCGATCTATGATATCTCTTACTGATTTACCGCTATCGTTTTGGGGTTATGCTTTAGAGATGGCTGCATTCACTTTAAATAGGGCACCATCAAAAACCGTTGAGACGATGCCTTATGAACTATGGTTTGGCAAGAAACCAAAGTTGTCATTTCTTAAAGTTTGGGGCTGCGATGCTTATGTGAAAAAGCTTCAACCTGATAAGCTTGAATCCAAATCGAAGAAGTGCATCTTCATAGGATACCCAAAGGAAACTGTTGGGTACACCTTCTATCACAGATCCGAAGGCAAAATATTTGTTGCTAAAAATGGATCCTTTCTAGAGAAGGAGTTTCTCTTGAAAGAAGTGAGTGGGAGGAAAGTAGATCTTGATGAGGTAATTGTATCTTCTCCCGAATTGGAAAGTAGTTCATCACAAAAATCAGTTCCAGTGATTCCTACACCAGTTAGTGAGGAAGCTAATGATGATGATCATGAAACTTCAGATCAAGTTACTACCAAACCTTGTAGGTCTTCCAGAGTGCGATCCACACCTGAGTGGTACGGTAATCCTGTTCTGGAAGTCGTGTTACTAGACCATGATGAACCTATGAACTATGAGGAAGTGATGATGAGCCCAGATTCCGCGAAATGGCTTGAAGCCATGAAATCTGAGATGGGATCCATGTAAGAGAACAAAGTGTGGACTTTGGTGGATTTGCCCGATGATCGGCAAGCCATAGAAAACAAATGGATCTTCAAGAAGAAGACAGACACTGACGGTAATGTTACTGTCTACAAAGCTCGACTTGTTGCGAAAGGTTTTCGACAAGTTCAAGGAGTTGACTACGATGAGACTTTCTCACCCGTAGCGATGCTTAAGTCTGTCTGAATCATGTTAGCAATTGCCGCATTTTATGATTATGAAATTTGGCAGATGGATGTCAAAATTGCATTCCTGAATGGATTTTTGGAAGAAGAGTTGTATATGATGCAACCAGAAGGTTTTGTCGATCCAAAGTGTGCTAACAAAGTGTGCAAGCTCCAGCGATCCATTTATGGACTGGTGCAAGCCTCTCGGAGTTGGAATAAACGTTTTGATAGTGTGACCAAAGCATATGATTTTATATAGACTTTTGGAGAAGTCTGTATTTACAAGAAAGTGAGTGGGAGCTGTGTAGCATTTCTAATATTATATGTGGATGACATATTGTTGATTGGAAATGATATAGAATTTCTGGATAGCATAAAGGGATACTTGAATAAGAGTTTTTCAATGAAATACCTCGGTGAAGTTGCTTGCATATTGGGCAAGATCTATAGAGATATATCAAGACGCTTAATTGGACTTTCACAAAGCACATACCTTGATAAAGTTTTGAAGAAGTTTAAAATAGATCAGTCAAAGAAAGGGTTCTTGCCTGTGTTACAAGGTGTGAAGTTGAGTTAGACTCAATGCCCGACCACTGCAGAAGATAGAGAGAAAATGAAAGTCATTACCTATGCTTCAGCCGTAGGTTCTATCATGTATGCAATGATGTGTACCAGACCTGATGTGTGCCTTGCTATAAGTATAGCAGGGAGGTACCAAAGTAATCCTAGAGTGGAGCACTGGACAACAGTCAAGAACATCCTGAAATACCTGAAAAGGACTAAGGATATGTTTCTTATTTATGGAGGTGACAAAGAGCTCGTCGTTAATGGTTACGTCGATGCAAGCTTTGACACTGATCCGGATAACTCTAAGTCACAATCCGGATACGTATTTTTATTGAATGGTGGAGCTGTCAGTTGGTGCAGTTCCAAGCAAAGCGTCGTGGCGGGATCTACGTGTGAAGCGGAGTACATAGCTGCTTCGTAAGCAGCAAATGAAGGAGTCTGGATGAAGGAGTTCATATCCGACCTAGGTGTCATACCTAGTGCATCGGGTCCAATGAAAATCTTTTGTGACAATACTGGTGCAATTGCCTTGGCAAAGGAATCCAGATTTCACAAAAGAACCAAGCACATCAAGAGACGCTTCAATTCCATCCGTCATCAAGTGTCGGGGGGAGACATGGAGATTTGCAAGATACATATGGATCTGAATGTTGCACACTCGTTAACTAAGCCTCTTCCACGAGCGAAACATGATCAGCACCAAGACTCCATGGGTGTTAGAATCATTACTTTGTAATCTAGATTATTGACTCTAGTGCAAGTGGGAGACTTAAGGAAATATGCCCTAGAGGCAATAATAAGGTTATTATTTATTTCCTTATATCATGATAAATGTTTATTATTCATGCTAGAATTATATTAATCAGAAACTTAGTACATGTGTGAATACATAGACAAAACAAAGTGTCCCTAGTATGCCTATACTAGACTAGCTCGTTAATCAAAGATGGTTATGTTTCCTAACCATAGACATGTGTTGTCATTTGATGAACGAGATCACATCATTAGGAGAGTGATGTGATGAACAAGACCCATCTGTTAGCTTAGCATTATGATCGTTACAGTTTCATTGCTACTGCTTTCTTCATGACTTATACATGTTCCTCAGACTATGAGATTACGCAACTCCCGAATACCAGAGGAACACCTTGTGTGTTATCAAACATCACAACATAACTGGGTGATTATAAAGATGCTCTACAGGTGTCTCCGAAGGTGTTTGTTGGGTTGGCACAGATCGAGATTAGGATTTATGACTCCATGTATCGGAGAGGTATCTCTGGGCCCTCTCGGCAATGCTCATCACTATAAGCCTTGCAAGCAATGTGACTAATGAGTTAGTTGCGGGATGAAGTATTATGAAATGATTAAAGAGACTTTTCGGTAATGATATTGAACTAGGTATGATGATACCGACGATCGAATCTCAGGGCAAGTAACATAATGATGACAAAGGGAACAACGTATGTTGTTATGCAGTTTGACCGATAAAGATCATCATAGAAATGAGCCAATATGAGCATCCAGGTTACGCTAATGGTTGTTGATCGGAGATGTGTCTCGATCATGTCTACATAGTTATCGAACCCGTAGGGTCCGCACGCTTAATGTTCGATGGCGATTTGTATTATGAGTTATGTGTTTTGATGACCAAAGTTTGTTAGGAGTCCCGGATGAGATCATGAACGTGACGAGGAGTCTCGAAATGGTCGAGACATAAAGATTGATATATTGGAAGGCTATATTCGTACATCGGAATGGTTCCGGAGAAGTTCGGGTATTTTCCGGAGTACCGGGAGGTTACCGGAACCGCCCGGGGAGTTGTTGGGCCTTAGTGGACCTTAGTGAGAAGAGGAGGCAGCGGCCCGAAGGTGGCTCCCCCCCCCTCCCAGCCCAGTCCGAATTGGACAAGGGGTTGGGGGCGCGGCCCCCCTCTCCCTTTCTTTTCCCCTCTCCTTTAGGTGGAATCCTACTAGGACTTGGAGTCCTAGTAGGACTCCTCTCTCCTGGCGCGCCCTGCAAGAGCCGGCTGGCATCCCCCTCCCTCCTTTATATACGGGGGCATGGGTGCACCCTAGGACACACCAAGTTTTGCCTTAGCCATGTGCGGTGCCCCCCCCCCCACAGTTACACACCTCGATCATATCGTCGTAGTGCTTAGGCGAAGCCCTGCGTTGATAACATCATCATCACCGTCACCATGCCGTCGTGCTGACCGAACTCACCCTCGTCCTCAACTAGATCAAGAGCATGAGGGATGTCATCAAGCTGAACGTGTGCTGAACGTGGAGGTGTCGTACGTTCGGTACTTGGACCGGTTGGATCGCGAAGACATTCGACTACATCAACCGCGTTATTAAACGCTTCCGCTTTCGGTCTACGAGGGTATGTGGACACACTCTCCCGTCCCTTTGCTATGCATCTCCTAGATAGATTTTGCTTGATTGTAGGAAATTTTTTGAAATACTACGCTCCCCAACATTTATGTCAATATTAAACTTTTGTTTTGAATCTGACGAATCTGAACATTCATGCCACAATAAAGAGAATTACATGGATAAATACGATAGGTAGCATTCAACATCAAAAATGCTATTTTTATCATTTACCTACTCAAGGACGAGCAGGAATTAAGCTTGGGGATGCTTGATACGCCTCCAACGTATCTATATTTTTTTTATTGTTCCATGCTATTATATTATCTGTTTTGGATGTTTAATATGCATTTATATGCTATTTTATATTATTTTTGGGACTAACCTATTAACCAAGGGCCCAGTGCCAGTTTTTTGTTTTTTTGTGTGCCTATTTTAGAGTTTCGCAGAAAAGGAAAACCAAACGGAGTCCAAAAGGAATGAAACTTTCGCGATGATCTTTCTTGGACCAAAAGCAAACCAGGAGACTTGGAGATGAAGTCAGAGACTCAACGAGGCAGCCATGAGGGTGGAGGGCGCGCCTAGGGGGGTAGGACGCGCCCCCTACCTCATGGGCCCCTCATGGGTCTCCTAACCTAGTTCCTTCGCTGATATATTCTCTTATACCCCAAAAACATCAGGGGGAGCCACGAAAACACTTTTCCACCACCGCAACCTTTTGTACCTGTGAGATCCCATCTAGGGGTCTTTTCCGGAATCCTGCCGGAGGGGGATTCGATCATGGAGGGCTTCTACATCAACACCATTACCCTTCCGATGAAGCGTGAGTAGTTTACCACAAACCTACGGGTCCATCACTAGTAGCTAGATGGCTTCTTCTCTCTCTTGGATTCTCAATACCATGTTCTCCTCGGTGTTCTTGGAGATCTATTCGATGTAATACTCTTTTGTGGTGTGTTTGCCGAGATCCGATGAATTGTGCATTTATGATCAGATTATCTATGAATATTATTTGAGTCTTCTCTGAATCCTTATATGCATGATTTGATATCTTTGCAAGTCTCTTCGAATTATCGGTTTAGTTTGGCCTACTAGATTGGTTTTTCTTGCAATGGGAGAAGTGCTTAGCTTTGGGTTCAATCCTTCGGTGACCTTTCCCAGTGACAGCAGGGGCAACAAGGCACGTTGTATTGTTGCCATCGAGGATAAAAATATAGGGTTTTCATCATATGGCTTGAGTTAATTCCTCTACATCATGTCATATTACTTAATGCATTACTCTGTTCTTTATAAACTTAATAATCTAGATGCATGCTGGATAGTGGTTGATGTGTGGAGTAATAGTAGTAGATGCAGAATCGTTTCGATCTACTTGACATGGACGTAATGCCTATATTCATGATCATTGCCTTAGATATCATCATAATTATGCGCTCTTCTATCAATTGGTCAGCAGTAATTTGTTCACCCACCGTAATATTTACTATCTTGAGAGAAGCCACTAGTGAAACCTATGGCCCCGGGGTCTATTTTACATCATATTAGTTTCCCGTCAACTTGCCAATTTCTGTCGGCGTTCCTTTAATTTGCAATCTTTACTTTCCAATCTATAAACCAAAAATACCAAAAATATTTATTTTACCATTTATCTATCTCTATCAGGTCTCACTTTTGCAAGTAATCGTGAAGGGATTGACAACCCCTTTATCGCGTTGGATGCAAGTTTGTTGATTGTTTGTGCAGGTATTCGGTGACTTGTGCGTAGTCTCCTACTGGATTGATACCTTGGTTCTCAAACTGAGGGAAATACTTACTCTACTTTGCTGCATCACCCTTTCCTCTTCAAGGAAAAAACCAATGCAAGCTCAAGAGGTAGCACTTTCTCGACATCAATGTTCACCTGGGAGGTCGGCTTGCTGTCAACACCCTCATGATCAAAGAGCGAGAGTAGGTCGGTCGTGTCGATATTGTAGCCCAAAATTGTCTCGTCAAGGAAACAATCTTCTAGTGTTTGGTTACAATGGGTTACAATGGAGGTTGATGGAGCTCCTACTGGTATGCAGGTCCCGCGTTCCATAGTCCGAACGGGGAGAGGCGACCTAGGCAGGATGGCAAGGTCGTTGAGATCGGAAAGTTATCCCGAGCCTCGGGATTGATCGGTGGAAAGCATAATCGCAGATCGCCGTGAGCGTTGGTGGTGAAGGTGATGATGTCGATGTCGATGGTGCATACGGGGTAGGCCGGTGGGTTGATGTCGACTCGACCTGCCCCATCAGTTATGAATTTAAAGGAGCCAAAGGTTAGGCTCTCTCCCAGCGGAAGGGAAGCAAAAGAATATCTGTTCCAAGATTGGTCTCCAGCCGACGCTGCCCGTGCCTGGCGCCAACTGACGGTGTAAAATCCTGTCAGATCTCTCGGTAGGGTCCGAGCACAGCTGGAAGTCTTGTATCGAAGATCGTGCACATGGTTTATCCAGGTTCGGGCCTCCACAGAGTAATACCCTACATCATGCTTGTTTTCGTTAGTCATGGTGGATGGATACTTCATGCGAGGGGTTACAATGGGGTATGAGATTGCTACCGAGAGTTTGCCTATCTGATGGTAGATGACCTAGGAGGGGCCCCTGACCTCCCTTTATATAGGCAAGGAGGTCTAGGGTTTACATAGCAGTAGATGTGATCTGGGGGTCGTCGTCCTTTGCCTTGGAGGGCACAAAGATCTCTAGCGCTCCCCTAGGGCTTCCTTCATTTGTGGGCCAAGTGGCCCACCTGGCGGGCACTGAGGCCAGGCTCCCCTAGGAGAGTCACCCTTGGTACAGGACCCCGTCAGACGTCCTCGCACGGGCGGTTCAAAATAAGATACTTGGCGCATAAGGATTTCCAGGTTGGACGCCTGCTGTGTAGCGCATGAGGTTTCTAGGCTGGACGACTGTTGTGTAGTGCATGAGGATTTCCAGACTGGATGCATGCTATGGACAGCCTGCTGGTTGAGTGGCGTACCTCTCACGCACCCACAAAGTGCCAGGCGAAAGGACTTCAATGCAGTGTCACGTGGGAGCTCTCGCAACATAGGAATGACTTTGTCTTTAATGGCGCATCAACCTCCACCTCATGTCCTCGAGAAAGTGCTCGAGGAAGGTAGGTTGTGGGCCATGGCGTGACTGCTACGTAATTTCATTTGCATCGTTCTTTAGGTGGACGGTTGGTGAGTAGTAGCTCCTTCGACGGTGGATGTGTGACCACCGCATTTGTAGCGTGATGATGTAGCATGGACGGGCTCTTTACCCACTTCCCCTTTAATAGACGATACGCACGTGTGTGTGCGTGTGTGCGTATTCTAGAAGAAAAAGATTATGCCGTGGCACACTTATCTAAAAAGAACTGATCATCGGCATCCGCACACGCATGGGATGCGTTCGTAAACGACGACAAGATGATTTCGGCAGTATGCCCTTGCATGGTGTGCGCCAGCTGTGTGTCCACCTTTCCTTGTTGCCCTCGCCTTCTCTCGTTTTCAAGCGTTCACGGCTACCATGACACGTAGATCTTAGAGCGCGGAAAACCATAGACATATAGAAGGCCCACCGCCCCCCAGATGAACAGCAATTTGCGATACTCCCCTCGTGGCCGCCGAGCCGAGGACTTGCGCGCATATTTCACAGAAAGCCAGGGTCCGGCGTGCAAAAGGCGCAGGCAGCATGTAAAAACTGCCCGCAGGGCCGATTCCCAGCCCAGGATTCTGGGGGCAGGGGCAGAGAGAGGAAGGGAAGCGCCGTGCCCAACAACTGCAAGAGGGTGAGCGAGAGGGGGCCAGCCATTCCTCTCTTCTCTACCACCTACTCCCCTCTCTCTCCTCCCCTTCTCTCTAGGATCGCCAGCCAGCCAGCCAGCGCCAGCCAATCGCGCACCCACAGCGCGCGCGCCTCCCAACTGAGCCCCGAGAAAGAAGAAGAAGAAGCAGCAGAGGAACAGAGACAGAGAGGGAGCAATCACTCGTCGGAAAGTGAAGAAGAAGTGTTCTTGGCCTCCGGTCCTCTCCGCCCGCCATGTCCATTGGTAACCCGTCTTCTTCCTCCTCCGCCGGCCGCCTCGAAACTGCTTTCCTCCCTGCGGCGGCACTCTGCTTTTCCGGTCCCCTTCCATTTCGTCGCTGCACCTCTGCCTCCATTTCCCTGTTAATCTCCTTGATGGCTAGGGTTCTGGTTCTGTTTCTGCTTGCCCTGTTTGTTCCTGATTCTTGGAATACATTTTTTTTAGAAAAAAACATTCTTGGAATATATTCAGCTGTTCCATCCCCGGCCCTCCATGGCCCTCGATCGCCGCTGCACAGATTCGAAATAAAAATCGTAGTACTAATTAACTCTGATTTGCTGGTTCCTGTTGTGTCCCCCTTCGATTTCCACACGTTTCTTGCCGCGTCGCCAACGCCGAAGGCCGTACCGTGATTAATTAATGGTTCCATGTGACAGATGAAGGCTATGGCCCTACCTGGGACAGCGACGACGAGTACGACAACTTCATACGCAAGATGAACCCGCCAAGGTGAGGCGCATCCACATTCACATGCTGCTGTCTCTGCTTCTGCTTCTGCACCCCCAAAAAGATTACCCTCCAGTTTTTACCATCAGGTCTTGTTTCTTAATCCCGGTCTGTATGTCTCGTTAACTGCAGTATCATCATCGACAACGATTCGTTGGCGGACGCGACGATTGTCAAGGTATGTTTAATTTCCTACTAGTTCATGGTTTTCTGTGACAGAGATTGCAGTCAGGTGTGCTGGTTTGATTTATTTCTTTCTTTATTGGTGGTTGCAATTGTAGGTTGGCAGTGCAAACGAGTATGGGATTCTGCTGGAAGTGATCCAAGTCCTCATGGATCTCAATCTTGTGATAAGCAAGGCATACATAACCTCAGATGGGGGGTGGTTCATGGATGGTAAGGTGTTACACCAAATAAAATCTAATAAATGGTACCCTCGATTTCCTTGCCCCTTTTTGCTGATTTGGTAAAAACTCGTGCTGTTTCAGTTTTCAATGTGACTGATAAGGAAGGGCTGAAATTGAAAGACAAGGCTGCTATTGCGGAGATTGAGGGCTACATCCGGAAGGTATGTAATCCTGAGAGCAATCTTGCCATTTTCAGTTCACCAGTCATGTATGATTATCCAACATTCCAGCTCACTGACAATTGAAACATTCTTCGAACGTGTAGTCCTTGGGCGCAGATTCAAGATACATGCCTGCTAAACGGAGATCGGTGGGTGTCGCCGCTTCAACCGACCACAATGTCATTGAGCTGACAGGGAGCGACCGTCCAGGCCTGCTCTCTGAAGTCAGCGCGGTGCTCGCGAGCCTCAAATGCAATGTGGTCAGTGCTGAGATTTGGACCCATAACACCAGAGTTGCAGCCGTGATGCGGGTGACCGATGAGGACACCATGCTAGCCGTCACCGATACCGTGAGGCTTGAAATGATCAAGGAGCGACTGTCCTACCTTCTCCGAGGAAACAATCTCTCGCGAGGAGCTGCCATGGCAGAAGCATCGGGGACTTCTGCCACACATACCGACAGAAGGCTGCACCAGATGATGCTTAGTGACGGGGACTGTGAAGAGTTTCATGGGCATGTCCCAGCTCAACCTCAGAGGCCTAAGGTCACTGTTCGGAATTGGAAAGACAAGGACTACTCGGTGGTGACCATCCGGTGCAAGGACAGGCCGAAGCTTCTGTTCGATACTGTTTGCACCTTGACAGACCTGCGCTATGTTGTCTACCATGCAAACATTGACGCCAACAATAATCAGGCGTACCAGGTGAATACACACAACCCGACATATCCGGACCGGGCAGTCGCTGCTACCATGTAGGCTCATAAGATTTCATACAAGAAAATGTGTGACCTTGATACACTTTTCTGCAGGAATTCTATGTAAGACATGTGAATGGATCTCCAATGAACACTGAAGCTGAAAGATTGAGAGTCATCCAGTGCCTTGAAAGTGCAATTGAGCGCAGGGTATCTGAGGTAACGATCCATGAACTTATCAAAGGTAACTTTGCCAGAATTATTTTCTTACGAAGCCCAAATTTTGGCTTTCCAGGGTGTGAAACTTGAGCTGTGTTCAAATGACAAGGTCGGCCTCCTATCTGAGGTCACGCGCATCTTCCGGGAGAACAGCCTGACTGTCACAAGAGCAGAGGTGAGCACCAAGGGCAGGACAGCCGTCAACACATTCTACGTCCGCAGTTCTGCGGGGGAGGTAGTTGACCAGAAGACCATTGATTCCATCAGGGAAGCCATAGGACATAACATTCAGGTGAAAGGCCACCCTGAGGCACCAGCACCTCAGCAGAAAGAGTCCCCGACATGGTTCCTCTTCGCAAACTTATTCCGGCCAAGGTCTCTCTCTAGTCTTGGCTTGTTTGTGCGTTAATGCTCTCATCGGAGAACTTCTCTGGCAAGCAAGCCTTAACTGCTGAAGCGGTCCATGAGAATTGGAGCCTACATTTGGCTCCAGTAGTGCAGAGTTAGTTTACATACATTATATTGTGTTGCTTATAGACCATCATCACCTGTAAATATGCATTGTACATAGAGTGTAAATACAAGTGTAGGAAGCATTACCAATAAGGAATCCGGAGCCGTTGAACATGTCCTCTTTTCCGAAAAAAGAATCAGGCGAAGAAAAGGCCATGGAATTTCGCCATGTTCTATCTTCCATGATGATGATGATGATGATGATGCCGAAAACGAAAGGCCAAGTCGGCCTGCTTGGTTCCTGGAATTATTGTGGCTATCCTATCCAGCCACCGGAATCTGCACGACAGCAACGGGCATCCGGTTCTGTGGAGGGCGAGCAGATGCAGGTCAGTAGCCAAAAAGCATCATCCCCTATCATCATCAATCTTCTTCTTCCCCGAAGCTTTGCTGATAAGGACATGTTGCATTAGCCTTTGTCTGCATCCTAATAAGACTGAGTAATAATAATAATAAACACCATGAAAAAGCAAAACCAGCTCCTGTGCCGTGTCTGATGACCTGCTGCCCTGTCATCTGACACTAGCTCCGATATGCGATCTCCGATCGATCGATGTCGCGGTGCACCGCGACGCCTGCTGATGGGTGGGGAGAAAGCCAGAAGAGAAGACCAAGCCAGGCCGGAACCATGAAGAAGGCATAGTAGTGGTAGCACGCAATGGGAGTCAGTTTGGGGTGTATATTTACCTTTTGGGTCCTCATGTGTAGTGCTGCTTTTGGGCCGTCTTGCGATGGCTGATTGGCGCCACCTGTGTGCTCCATGATTGGTGACGTCTGACCTAAAAAGGCATATGGGAAAAGGAAAGGCATGGAAGCAAGACTGATACATAAATAATGCACGCTGTGGTGAGGTCGGAAGAGCTCAAGGCATTGCTGAGCAGTGAAAGCCGCCTTGTGTCTCGCATGATTTGCAGAGGGGTTTGGTGTGTGCACCATCAGGCGCACGCACGCACGCACAGGCTTAGTGGCCACTTGAAGTTGTCAGATGGTGACAGCCTGAAGCTGCTCCAGCCAGATGCACCAAACTTCTGGTACAGAGCTTCTCTCTGAAATATGAGCATGCTACAAGGCTTAGAGGGAAGAAAACCATGCCAAAAAGGGCACCGTGACTCAAAGTGGCATTGAACAGTATATCACCAATGATTAAATTCCAGTGTAGGATGTCTTCCCATTAATTTGGGAAAAGCAACAAGATGAACAGGACTGGTTCGCATACGTCTGAAGAGTAACACTGCATACAAGAAATCAGGACAAAAATAGTGAACAAAATCGCTTCCTGGGCTACATCAGATTACTACTATTGCACGAGTACATCACTCCGGAGCAACTCATTCTCGAGTGCAAGAAACATAACGCGTCCATCCACATCAGCGTTTGCGATACGATTACTCTTTCCGGTGTGTCTTCGACATGAAGTGGCAAGGGCAGTTAAAACGAGGAATGCCAGGGTCACCAGGTGCATGCCTAATTTTCTATCTCCACTACCCAGCGCAAACTGGACTGTGATAGCAACATGATCAGCATATCATCACCTCCTCCTTTTTTTGCCTTTTCCCATCTGCCCGCATTTAAAAGCGCTTTCTTGTTCTTGAAGAAAAGCCATTGCTTTGCCATACTTTTCAGACCTCTCTTGCTCGTGCCTCGCCCTCTCCTTCTGTTTCACAGCAGCCATGAAATAACTATCTTTGCGAAGCTCGGACATCGCACCTCTCTTCTCGCTCTTCACTTGTTTCGCCAGCTTCTTCAGGCGTGCCCTTTCTCGGTCAGGATCGTAATCAAGACCCTTTACATAACTGCACCAAAGAGAAGAAGGATGTGTGAAATGCACAATTAGACCTTTCCAACAACAGAACAGGACAGGCCAAAACAGAGCACAACAGCGACAAGAAACTGGCAACAAGGAATGACAAGTATACATACTTCTCCTCAAATTTGGGATTCAGCTGCTTGATTGGTTCAGGCTTCTGCTTTCGCATTTGGAGTGGCTCTCTTGAAGCATGGTGTTCGTCACTTCTCTTCTTAATCAAGTCGATGACATCTTGGAAAATTTCTCGTAACAGGGCAGGCAACTCGGATTTTTCCATAATTTGTTGCAGCAGAGAAGAAACTGGCATGAAAATTTCTGGAAAAGAGCAGAGCCCTTCATGTATAATTACAAAGCCCCTCAAACATTCAGCCACAGACAGAAGTACACCAGCCCTGTCAGAAAATGTATGTTTATAAGATAAATATATAACATGTAAAACGACAACTTCCAGTGTCCAATCGTGAGTCCACTAAGACCAGGTGCTCACTTGAAATTATCTGATGCGAAGAATGGGGAATCAGGATCCATGCTCATTAGGTCGAGGATATTCATACGATTCACCTCATGCACTTGCTCACTCATATGAAGCCATGGTTTCAATGTCTTGAGCTCCATAAACTGGTCATTGATCTATACCAAAGAAGATTCAACTTAATATGAAGCAGCAAGCTGAAATGTATGCTCAACAACTGGATTCATACTTACCTGATTGCTCACTTCTCCTTTAAGTGATGTTATCAAAAGAGTTTGCAGAAAACTGATAGCTTCAGGGCAGAACTTTTTCGATTCTTTAGTAGCCTACAGATTGAAATTTGCAGACATGATGAATATTTCCTGCTG
>NC_041389.1:482784300-482864931 GCF_002162155.2 Triticum dicoccoides | reverse complement strand
TTGGGAATGAAGGAACAGAATAAATTCAGCTGATTGGCTTTTGCCATTCAAATTATTCATGCTAATTAGGTCTCTGGAGCATACAATATGTACTCATCGGGGAGAAAGATAAACTAATACACAAGATAATATAAAGCTGGAGAGCATACCGCAAGCACCATGGAGCACAAGAAAGAACCAACAGCTGCATCTCGGCCAGACTGTATAGGGCATCGCATCAGATATTCGCACATAAGCAGAAGCATTGGAGTTGCGACAGCATGCCGGAAGTCGGAGCAGGGGAATATAAGAGACCATAACCTCAGTAGAAGTAATGTCTTCAAACTAGGCAAGCTGCTTTTTCCTGTAAGTTTAAAGAGACAACATAATAAGGATGGCAGATTAATGACAACAAAACCAATTTCCAGTTTAAAAAAGAATGGCCTCAGAAACCTGGAACTTTGATGTCTTCACATAGACGAGCACGTGTACGAGTAAGTCGTTCCCTAGCACATATTGCAGCAAAATATGGTGTCTCTCCACTCATCTCAACTAAGGGTTTAACAAGGGTCTCAATTACTTTAAACTTCACTGGACTCTGAGTAGCTAAAACTGCAAAATACTGCAGGAGAACACCATAGAAAACCTGCAAAATATTTGAGGATACATTGATGGCTGCAATGGGAATGATAATGAATAATTAAGTAAATATATTTGGTAATAACCAGATGAATTTAGTTTACCACATACTTGCATTTTCTTTCTGTTTTCAGGTGTGAGCCTTATTGAATTGCAAGTACGTATCCGGCTTATAATCTCAGCTATTTCAGTTTCTGAGCGACCATCGACCAAGGAGCATAGATCTTGTAAGTTGTTTGGTGCTTCTATCACAAAAGGAAGATCTTCATCCTTGCCAGGTGGTTTTTGCTTCGCATTAGATACTCTCTTCAAATTTTGTGCATTTGTTTTCAAAACTTTTTCCCCAATAACTTGTTCTTTATCTTTGACATCATCCTTTTCATCTTCTTCTACAGCAACCTCATCGTCGTCGCTTTGCTCCCAGTCCCTTGCCGGCATATTACGGAAGTCATTATCACTAGAATCCTCTTCATCGCCAGCATCTTCTTCTTCATCCTCATCCTCATCTTCACCACTGTCATCACTTCCTTCATCGCCAGATGCTACACCTTCACCTATCTTTCTACCCTCATTCTCATAAATTTCGTCAACCCAACCTTTTTTCCTTTTTGCTGGCTCGTCAAAAGAGAAGGAATCACCAAGATCATCGCCAGATATAGGTTTTGAGTTATCCGCCCTCATATGATGATCACCATCCTCGCTATCATCATCTTCTTCATCAGAGGACTCAGCAGTTCCAAGCATCCGCTTGTGACGTTCCTTCTACAATGTCGTTAAGCATCAGCAAGCGATTTAATATCAGTACTTCCATCAGCAAAAACACCACTGATGTATTAGAATTATAAGCTAAACCTAAAATCACACTAGAGTTCACAAAAACAACTGTAGGATGGACAGAAAAGGCAAATTTTAAATATGCAAGCAGCAGTTGCATCCAATGCAACTAGATCGGACGAACCTCCAACTTCTCAAGACGTTCTTTTTCTTCCTGAGCTAGTTCTTCTGGGGTTTTTGTCCTGTCTGACGGGCGAGCACGTTGATCCATCACCATTTCTTTCACCAGTTTGTCGTATGCATCTGGCTTTTCCTGGAATGCAACAAACAATATGCAACTTCAGTACCAGGAACTGACAAAGATAACATATTTACAGGCCCATGCACAACAATCAAAATTTGCGAAATTAGAAGTGGACATGCTGCTGTACACACTTCATCCCAAGGTACCAAATGAGAGGAGCTACTCCACCAAGGACGTGCATATCTTTAGAATAGACACATAAACTGGTCCACAAAATTTAAAGCAAAACAACTAATGGGCTACCATGTGCAGTCTACTATTTTCTCTTTTCAAGCTTCATGTGTGTGCAGTGTTCGGTGTGTGCACCGACTTCTAACAACATAACAGAGGTTCCACCCATGCTACCAGCTTAATTGTCAACTGAAAGCTATGTAATATAATGAATAATCTTGGGCTTGTTGATGATCTAAATAGGAAGACAAGCATTAAATGCTACCTTATTGAAAATCTCCTTTCCGGTCAGACCAGATGAACCTTTATGGATTGTACTTGAATTGTTTTTATGTGTGTTCACTCTAGCTGATTCGGTCAGGGATAGAAGTGCTGGCATCTGGGCCAGCAATGCAAAATCACTATCTAACTTGTCAACAAGATGTTCATCCTCTTCCTTTTCCTTGGCTTTTTGGGCCTGCAACAAGACAAAATTATGTTAACGTAGCCACTTCATGCTACAAATATGGAAATAGAAGAATGCATAATAACAAGTCATGTACACAACCCCAGCAGACCTGCATACCAATCTAATGAGGTCATGTATAAAGCAACATGGAACTATAATGGAAATAGGAGGTGGCTGGATTGGAATGAGTCCAATATTATTGTCTTAGGAAGTTAAGGAGTCTAATATGTCCGAGTTCAAGCTGTGCATCCAGTATATAAGAATGATATCCTCTGTTTATCTAATCCCTCACATCCACATATATCTTCACCGCACTGATAAACACTTGGTCATTTTTGTCATGGAAGGCACTAAGGCAGACATACAAAGCTATATCAAGGCTTCTTTTGATTACCTTTGAAAACAATTTGGAAAAAAGCAAAGACCAAGAGTTGAAAACAGTGAAATAAGCATCATGTATCAAACCAAACAATAATTTGTAGGGAAAATTCAAAACAGTTTATTTAAGTTTCAGAATGATAAGAAATGTTCTACGTGATAGCCCAAGACAGAAATAAAGAGGCAGCAACAGAAGGAATAAAGTTTTTTATACACATAGGATACTCTACCTTGTAAAATTTACTCTTCAAAATGATCTCTGACATAACTTCCTTTTTGCTCTTGTGACCCTGCAAACAGGAGCAAATAGATTAAGCACACAGCATATCAATTTCAGATGAGATCTAAATGTAGTTCGTAATTCCTAGGAAACATTACATGTGTTTCTCCAGGTAGGTCAGTTTCTGAAGGGAGATCACTACTTTGGAGAGATAGGCGCTTCTTTGAGAGCGTGTTACCTGAAAATACAAAAGGTTAAGCACATTAAGCAAAATAGAAACATTAACATCAGTTCCTGTAGATGGGGATTCTAATCCTTATAAAGTTGTAATATGTTAACATAAATAATTTCTCCAATAACACCATCGTACATTCCCAAAGCTGAGTCTAGCAAACTAAGTGCCAAAATTGAAACTAGGTCATGTGTGATATAGGGGAAAATCAGTGGTTACCAAAGGTGGAGACCACAAGGGATTTTAGATACTGAACAATAACAAACATTGATAGCTAAATCAAATATCTACGGTACAAAGTTATGTTATGCTATCTTATCAGTTTTACTAGGGACAACCCCGTCCCAGATTATTTTGAGTCGGACGTGTAAAATTCCAACCCATGCTTTGGATTCCAATTGTTATTCGCCAACATCAAGAAATTCTTGCCAAGCCAGAGACCTAAATTCAAGACAATTCCAACACCTGTATGAGCCCGTAACACTTGCATCCCTCAGAATAAATAGAATGAGCAAATTTCAGAATCTCTCAGAGCAAACCTAAAGCTACGTGTCAGACTACAGTAATCTACAGAATCTCTCAGAAGAACAAGCACAACTCCAAAAGGTTTGTTTTGCAGGCCATCGACAAAAAAATAATTTATTTTGGATTGACAACATATATCTTTTAGTCTTTAAAATGCTCTAATCCCAGTTTATGTGTCCAGCCTTTGGCCCCAGGAACCTACACGACAAGCAGAACTTCAAAAGATTTGTTTTAGTCTTTTAAATGCTCTGTTTCAGATAATAAACTAAAAGCTAACTTAAAATACCACAGTAGTTTGTAAAATACAAATGTGAGATACATACGTACATAACACAGGAGACTCAGAAGTACCCCACGAAGCAAAAAAAATATGGGCTTAAAACACACCTTCTTCATCACTGTCGTCACCAATAGGCACCTCTTCATTGAAATCATCATTTCCCAAAAGCGTGTGAGAATCCTCGTCATCCTCCTCATCGGACAGATTGAATTTGCTTGCTCGTTTCAACTTCGCCTAGAAACCATGAGAAAGGGAGGAAACTTAACAAACTCTTGGACACACACCGCCGCCGTTACCAAAATGAGAAAGAGCACTTCGACCGCAGACTTGCAATGCGTGGCACATACTGATAGACAGAAATGAAGGGGACAAAACATGCATACATATGTTCCTATAACACAACAAGAACACTGGTTTCCCTATTTGCATCTCTAATCCATGCAGTTTATGTGTCCAACCTTGGACCCAGGAATCTCATTGTTGACTAGAGAATGCTGCGCTAACAGAGTGACTCTGGATATAACGAGGTAAGCGGCACATACCATGTGCTCTCGCTGCTGACGGAGGATGGCCTTGTCGTACTCGGGCAGAGTCTCGTCCCTCTCGCCGATGCGCCGGTCATGGAAGACCGACGACTTGGCGCTCTGCTCGAACTCCTTGAGCAGGGTGTTCTCCCTCTGCAGCAACCAAGCCATGCCGCGGCATCAGGCCAAAGAATCGAGCTTCGCCCGAAAATTGCTCGGTCTATTAGCAGTTCAGCACTTACCTTGTGGATAGCGTCGGAGCGGGAGCGGGAGGTGCGCCTCTCCTCGCCCTTGCGCTTCTTGCCGAGCACGTCGAACTTGCGGCGCGACCAGATGGCCTCGAAGGGGTTGCTCCGCTCCGCCGCCGCGGCCCCGGCCCCGCGCGCCTTCATGGCCACGGCCGCCGGGCCGTTCCTCCCCTTGATGTTGCCCTTGCCTTTCTTCTTGTTATTATGCTTCTTGTCCGCCGCGGCCGCACCGGCTGCCGTCGGCTTCGTCTTCGCCATGGCCGAGACGGAGCGCCACGTCGCGGGGCGGCGGCGAGGTGGCTGCGGGACGAGACGGGCGGCGGCGGCGGCGTGGTGGTGGCGGCTCCGCGCGAGGAGAGGTGCGTTATGTGCAACACCCCTGCTATGGGCCGTCGCCGTATGTTTCGTAACCTAGGCCTGGGCTACAAGATGGGCCTCTTATTGCATCCCTTGAGGCCGGGTCCCACATGACAGTCGCAGGGCGCACAGAGGGAGCAGAGGCCGAAAGAAGAGCACCGAACGAGCAGGAAAGAGGAGGTTTGGGCGCCGGAGAAGAGGAGCAAGAGGGAGGTGCGGAGGAGGATGCAGCCGTCGCCGGCGGCGGGCTGGTCGGTGACGGCGCTGGAGGGAGAGACGAGAGAGGGGACGTGGGGATCGGTCTCCTTTTTTTAGGGTAAAGTCCAAGTTTATTCATGAAAGTCCACATGGAGTGGGATACATCTGAGGTCATGGGCACATCAAACGTGGCGTCACGGGCCTTTAAAAAACGAAAACTTGACTGAACGATGTGCTTCTACATTGACAGCACGACTCTTAAACACAAAAATGCAAATAAAAGAAGATGATCTAAGATTTATTTCACGACTTCGTGGCTTCTTCATCCCAATTGTGTGCTCTCTGAGGTCATGCACGGACTAGGCTCGCGGGACTAGGCGCTAGGGTTTCCCCTTCTCCCCTTCCGCCGCCGTCGGCCGCCGACCTCGCACCCTGCCTCCGCCCCCCTTCCGCCCTCCCCCTTCCTTCGTCCAGATCTGCCTCGCGCCGCCTCCCCGAGAGGTGGCCGGGCGGAGCTCGAGCTCCTCTCCCGCGGGTCCCTTCCTTCCACGTCTCCCCACACCGCTGCCGGCAGGCGCCCCAGGCGCTGGCCCGGGTGGTGCCGGCGGTGGCGGGCCTTCTCGTCCCCGCGCGCGCGTGCTCCCTTCCCGGGGCAGGGAGGCGGCGGCGGTGCAGCCCGACTTGGCTGCGGTCCAGCAGCCCTGCGGCGGCGGCCGGCGGCAGGCGTGGTGACGGCGCCGCAGTTGGAGAACGTAGCAGAAATTCAAATTTTTCCTACGTGTCACCAAGATCTATCTATGGAGAAACCAGCAACGAGGGGAAGGAGAGTGCATCTACATACCCTTGTAGATCGCTAAGCGGAAGCGTTCAAGAGAACGGGGTTGAAGGAGTCATACTCGTCGTGATCCAAATCACCGGAGATCCCAGTGCCAAACGGACGGCACCTTCACGTTCAACACACGTACAGCCCGGTGACGTCTCCCATGCCTTGATCCAGCAAGGAGAGAGGGAGAGGTTGAGGAAGACTCCATCCAGCAGCAGCACAACGGCGTGGTGGTGGTGGAGGAGCGTGGCAATCCTGCAGGGCTTCGCCAAGCACCGCGGGAGAGGAGAAGGGAGAGAGGTAGGGCTGCGCCAGGGAGAAGTCAAAACTCATGTGTTGGCAGCCCTCAAGACCTCAACTATATATAGGGAGAGGGAGGGGGTGCGCCCCTCTAGGGTTTCCACCCCAAGGGGTGCGGCAGCCCCAATCCCATCTAAGGGTGGCGGCCAAGGGGGAGAGAGGGGAAACTTGCCCCCCAAGTTAGATGGAAGCACCCCTCCTCAAAACCTAGGTGCCTTGGGCCCTTGTGGAGGGGGCGCACCAGCCCACCTGGGGCTGGTCCCCTCCCACACTTGGCCCAGGCAGCCCTCCGGGGCCGGTGGCCCCACTTGGTGGACCCCCGGGACCCTCCCGGTGGTCCCGGTACGTTACCGATAAAACCCGAAACTTTTCTGGTGACCAAAACAGGACTTCCCATATATAAATCTTTACCTCCGGACCATTCCGGAACTCCTCATGACGTCTGGGATCTCATCCGGGACTCCGAACAACATTCGGTAACCACATACAAACTTCCTTTATAACCCTAGCATCATCGAACCTTAAGTGTGTAGACCCTACGGGTTCGGGAACCATGCAGACATGACCGAGACGTTCTCCGGTCAATAAGCAACAGCGGGATCTGGATACCCATGTTGGCTCCCACATGTTCCACGATGATCTCATCGGATGAACCACGATGTCAAGGACTCAATCAATCCCGTATACAATTCCATTTGTCTAGGGGTATAGTACTTGCCCGAGATTCGATCGTCGGTATACCGATACCTTGTTCAATCTCGTTACCGGCAAGTCTCTTTACTCGTTCCGTAACACATCATCCCGTGATCAACCCCTTGGTCACATTGTGCACATTATGATGATATCCTACCGAGTGGGCCCAGAGATACCTCTCTGTTTACACGGAGTGACAAATCCCAGTCTCGATTCGTGCCAACCCAACAAACACTTTTGGAGATACCTGCAGTGCACCTTTATAGCCACCCAGTTACGTTGTGACGTTTGGTACACCCAAAGCATTCCTACGGTATCCGGGAGTTGCACAATCTCATGGTCTAAGGAAAAGATACTTGACATTAGAAAAGCTTTAGCATACGAACTACGATCTTTGTGCTAAGCTTAGGATTGGGTCTTGTCCATCACATCATTCTTCTAATGATGTGATCCCGTTATCAACGACATCCAATGTCCATGGTCAGGAAACCGTAACCATCTATTGATCGACGAGCTAGTCAACTAGAGGCTTACTAGGGACATGGTGTTGTCTATGTACCCACACATGTATCTGAGTTTCCTATCAATACAATTATAGCATGGATAATAAATGATTATCATGAACAAAGAAATATAATAATAACTAATTTATTATTGCCTCTAGGGCATATTTCCAACAGTCTCCCACTTCCACTAGAGTCAATAATCTAGTTCACATCGCCATGTGATTAACACTAACAGGTCACATCGTCATGTGACCAACATCCAAAGAGTTTACTAGTGTCACTAAACTAGTTCACATCACCATGTGATTAAGACTCAATGAGTTCTGGGGTTTGATCATGTTTTGCTTGTGAGAGAGGTTTTAGTCAATGGGTCTGCAATATTCAGATCCGTATGTACTTCGCAATTCTCTATGTCATATTGTAAATGCTGCTTCCATGCTCCACTTGGAGCTATTCCAAATGGTTGCTCCACTATACGTATCCGGTTTGCTACTCAGAGTCATTCGGATAGGTGTTAAAGCTTGCATCGACGTAACCCTTTACGCCGAACTCTTTATCACCTCCATAATCGAGAAACATGTCCTTATTTACTCCAAGGACAATTTTGACCGCTGTCCAATGATCCATTCCTGGATCATTCTTTGTACCCCTTGACTGACTCATGGCAAGGCACACTTCCGGTGCGGTACACAGCATAGCATACTATAGAGCCTACGTCTGAAGCATAGGGGACGATCTTCGTCCTTTCTCTCTTGTCTGCCGTGGTCGAGCTTTAAGTCTTAACTTCATACCTTACATCTCAGGCAAGAACTCCTTCTTTGACTGATCCATCTTGAACACCTTCAAGATCATGTCAAGGTACGTGCTCATTTGAAAGTACCATTAAGCGTTTTTGATCCATCCTCATAGATCTTGATGCTCAATGTTCAAGTAGCTTAATCCAGGTTTTCCCTTGAAAAACACTTTTCAAATAACCCTATATGCTTTCTAGAAATTCTACATCATTTCTGATCAACAATATGTTTACAACAAATACTTATCAGAAATTCTATAGTGCTCCCACTCATTTCTTTGGAAATACAAGTTTCTCATAAACTTTGTATAAACCTAAAATCTTTGATCATCTTATCAAAGTGCACATTCCAACTCCGAGATGCTTACTCCAGTCCATGGAAGGATCGCTGGAGCTAGCATACCTTTTAGCATCCTTAGGATCGACAAAACCTTTCTGATTGTATCACATACAACCTTTCCTTACAAAACTGGTAAGGAAACTCGTTTTGACATCCATCTGCCAGATTTCATAAATGCAGCTAATGCTAACATGATTCCGACGGACTTAAGCATCACTACGGATGAGAAAATCTCATCGTAGTCAACTCCTTGAACTTGTGAAAAACTCTTCGCCACAAGTCGAGCTTCATAGACGGTGACATTACCGTCCACGTCCGTCTTCTTCTTAAAGATCCATTTATCTCAATGGATTGCCGATCATCGGGCAAGACCACTAAAGTCCATGCTTTGTTATGATACATGGATCCTATCTCAGATTTCATGGCTTCTAACCATTTTTCGGAATATGGGCCCACCATCGCTTCTCCATAGCTCGTAGGTTCATTGTTGTCTAGCAACATGACCTTCAAGACAGGATTACTGTACCACTCTGAAGTAGTACGCATCCTTGTCACCCTACGAGGTACAGTAGTGACCTGATCCAAAACTTCACGATCACTATCATAAGCTTCTACTTCAATTGGTGTAGGCGCCACAGGAACAACTTCCTGTGCCCTGCTACACACTTGCTAAAGTGACAGTTCAATAACCTCATCAAGTCTCCACCATCCTCCCACTCAATTCTCGAGACAAACCTTTCCTCGAGAAAGGACCCGATTCAAGAAACAATCCCTATTGCTTTCGGATCTGAATTAGGAGGTATACCCAACTGTTTTGGGTGTCCTATGAAGATGCATTTTATCCGCTTTGGGTTCGAGCTTATCAACCTGAAACTTTTTCACATAAGCGTTGCAGCCCCAAACTTTTAAGAAACGACAACTTAGGTTCTCCAAACGGTGTCATCTCAACGAAATTACGTGGTACCCTATTAAAGTGAGTGCGGTTGTCTCTAATGCCTAACCCATGAATGACAGTGGTAATTCGATAAGAGACATCATGGTACGCACCATATCTAATAGGGTGCAACTATGATGTTCGGACACACCATCACACTATGGTGTTCCAGGCGGTATTAATTGTGAAACAGTTTCCACAATGTCTTAATTGCGTGCCAAAGCTCGTAACTCAGATACTCATCTCTATGATCATATCATAGACATTTTATCCTCTTGTCACAATGATCTTCAACTTCACTCTAAAATTACTTGAACTATTCAATAATTCAGACTTGTGTTTCATCAAGTAAATATACTCAACATCTACTCGAATCATCTGTGAAGTAAGAACATAACGATATTCACTACATGCCTCAGCACTCATTGGACTGCACACATCAAAATGTGTTACTTCCTACAAGTTGCTTTCTTGTTCCATTTTACTGAAAACGAGGCTTTCAGTCATCTTGCCCATGTGGTATGATTTGCATGTCTCAAGTGATTCAAAATCAAGTGAGTCCAAACGGTCCATCTGCATGGAGTTTCTTCATGCGTATACACCAATAGACATGGTTCGCATGTCTCAAACTTTTCAAAACGAGTGAGTCCAAAGATCCATCAACATGGAGCTTCTTCATGCGTTTTATACCAATATGACCTACATGGCAGTGCCACAAGTAAGAGGTACTATCATTACTATCTTATATCTTTTGGCATGATAATGTGTATCACTACGATCGAGATTCAATAAACCATTCCTTTAGGTGCAAGACCATTGAAGGTATTATTCAAATAAATAGAGTAACCATTATTCTCCTTAAATGAATAACCGTATTGCGATAGACATAATCCAATCATGTCTATGCTCAACGCAAACACCAAATGACAATTATTCAGGTTTAATACTAATCTTGATGGTAGAGGGAGCGTGCGATGTTTGATCACATCAAACTTGGAAACACTTCCAACACATATCGTCAGCTCACCTTTAGCTAGTCTCCGTTTATTCCGCAGCTCTTTTATTTCGAGTTACTAACACTTAGCAACCGAACCGGTATCTTAATACCCTGGTGCTACTAGGAGTACTAGTAAAGTACACACTAACATAATGTATATCCAATATACTTCTATCGAGCTTGCCAGCCTTCTCATCTACCAAGTATCTAGGGTAATTCCGCTCTAGTGACTGTTCCCCTTATTATAGAAGCACTTAGTTTCGGGTTTGGGTTCAACCTTGGGTTTCTTCACTAGAGCAGCAGCTGATTTGCCATTTCATGAAGTATCCCTTCTTGCCCTTGCCCTTCTTGAAACTAGTGGTTTCACCAACCATCAAAAATTGATGCTCCTTCTTGCTTTCTACTTTCGCGGTGTCAAACATCGCGAATACCTCAAGGATCATCATATCTATCCTTGATATGTTATAGTTCATCACGAAGCTCTAGCAGCTTGGTGGCAATGACTTTGGAGAAACATCACTATCTCATCTGGAAGATCAACTCCCACTTGATTGAAGTGACTGATGCACTCAGACAATCTGAGCACAAGCTCAACGATTGAGCTTTTTTCCCTGAGTTTGCAGGTTAAGAAAATCGTCGAAGGTCTTATACCTCTTGATGTGGGCACGAGCCTGAAATCCCAATTTCAGCCCTCGAAACATCTCATATGTTCCGCGACGTTTCGAAAACGTCTTTGGTGCCTCTACTCTAAACCATTTAACTGAACTGTCATGTAGTTATCAAAACGTGTATGTCCGATGTTTGCAACATCCACAGACGACGTTTGGGGTTCTGCACACTGAGCGGTGCATTAAGGACATAAGCTTTCTACTGATCGCATAATCGCTACTGTCAACTTTCAACTATATTTTCTCTAGGAACATATTTAAAACAGTAGAACTAAAGCGCGAGCTTACGACATAATTTGCAAAGATCTTTTGACTATGTTCAGGATAATTAAGTTCATCTTATGAACTCCCACTCAGATAGACATCCCTCTAGTCATCTAAGTGATTACATGATCCGAGTCAACTAGGCCGTGTCCGATCATCACGTGAGACGGACTAGTCATCATCGGTGAACATCTTCATGTTGATCGTATCTACTATACGACTCATGCTCGACCTTTCGGTCTCTTGTGTTCCGAGGCCATGTCTGTACATGCTAGGCTTGTCAAGTCAACCTAAGTGTTTCGCGTGTGTAAATCTGGCTTACACCCGTTGTATGTGAACGTAAGAATCTATCACACCCGATCATCACGTGGTGCTTCAAAACGACAAACTTTCGCAACGGTGCATAGTTAGGGTGAACACTTTCTTGAAATTTTAATGAGGGATCATCTTATTTACTACCGTCGTTCTAAGCAAATAAGATGCATAAACATGATAAACATCACATGCAATCAAAAAGTGACATGATATGGCCAATATCATTTTGCTCCTTTTGATCTCCAGCTTCGGGGCTCCATGATCATCATCGTCACCGGCATGACACCATGATCTCCATCATCATGATCTCCATCATCGTGTCTCCATGAAGTTGTCTCGCCAACTTATTACTTCTACTACTATGGCTACCGGTTAGCAATAAAGTAAAGTAATTACATGGTGTTGTTCAATGACACGCAGGTCATACAATAAATTAAGACAACTCCTATGGCTCCTGCGGGTTGTCATACTCATCGACATGCAAGTCGTGATTCCTATTACAAGAACATGATCAATCTCATACATCACATATCATTCATCACATTCTTCTTGGCCATATCACATCACATAGCATACCCTGCAAAAACAAGTTAGACGTCCTCTAATTGTGGTTTGCATGTTTTACGTGGCTGCTATGGGTTTCTAGCAAGAACGTTTCTTACCTACGCAAAACCACAACGTGATATGCCAATTGCTATTTACCCTTCATAAGGACCCTTTTCATCGAATCCGTTCCGACTAAAGTGGGAGAGACTGGCACCCGCTAACCACCTTATGCACCAAGTGCATGTCAGTCGGTGGAACCTGTCTCACGTATGAGTATGTGTAAGGTCGGTCCGGGCCGCTTCATCCCACAATACCGTCGAAACAAGATTGGACTAGTAATGGTAAGCATATTGAACAAGATCAATGCCCACAACTACTTTGTGTTCTACTCGTGCAAAGAATCTACGCAATAGACCTAGCTCATGATGCCACTATTGGAGAACGTAGCAGAAATTCAAAATTTTCCTACGTGTCACCAAGATCTATCTATGGAGAAACCATCAACGAGGGGAAGGAGAGTGCATCTACATACCCTTGTAGATCGCTAAGCGGAAGCGTTCAAGAGAACGGGGTTGAAGGAGTCGTACTCGTCGTGATCCAAATCACCGGAGATCCTAGTGCCGAACGGACGGCACCTCCGCGTTCAACACACGTACAGCCCGGTGACGTCTCCCATGCCTTGATCCAGCAAGGAGAGAGGGAGAGGTTGAGGAAGACTCCATCCAGCAGCAGCACAACGGCGTGGTGGTGGTGGAGGAGCGTGGCAATCCTGTAGGGCTTCGCCAAGCACCGCGGGAGAGGAGAAGGGAGAGAGGTAGGGCTGCGCCAGGGAGAGGTCAAAACTCATGTGTTGGCAGCCCTCAAGACCTCAACTATATATAGGGGAGAGGGAGGGGGTGTGCCCCCTCTAGGGTTTCCACCCCAAGGGGTGCGGCAGCCCCAATCCCATCTAAGGGTGGCGGCCAAGGGGGGGGGAGAGGGGAAACTTGCCCACCAAGTTAGGTGGAAGCACCCCCTCCCCAAACCCTAGGCGCCTTGGGCCCTTGTGGGGGAGGGCGCACCAGCCCACCTGGGGCTGGTCCCCTCCCACACTTGTCCCAGGCAGCCCTCCTGGGCCGGGGGCCCCACTTGGTGGACCCCCGGGACCCTCCCGGTGATCCCGGTACGTTATCGATAAAACCCGAAACTTTTCCGGTGACCAAAACTAGACTTCCCATATATAAATCTTTACCTCCGGACCATTCGGGAACTCCTCGTAACGTCCGCGATCTCATCCGGTACTCCGAACAACATTCGGTAACCACATACAAACTTCCTTTATAACCCTAGCGTCATCGAACCTTAAGTGTGTAGACCCTACGGGTTCGGGAACCATGCAGACATGACCGAGACGTTCTCCGGTCAATAACCAACAGCAGGATCTGGATACCCATGTTGGCTCCCACATGTTCCACGATGATCTCATCGGATGAACCACGATGTCAAGGACTCAATCAATCCCGTATACAATTCCCTTTGTCTAGCGGTATAGTACTTGCCCGAGATTCGATCGTCGGTATACCGATACCTTGTTCAATCTTGTTACCGGCAAGTCTCTTTACTCGTTCCGTAACACATCATCCCGTGATCAACCCCTTGGTCACATTGTGCACATTATGATGATGTCCTACCGAGTGGGCCCAGAGATACCTCTCTGTTTACACGGAGTGACAAATCCCAGTCTCGATTCGTGCCAACCCAACAGACACTTTCGGAGATACCTGTAGTGCACCTTTATAGCCACCCAGTTACATTGTGACGTTTGGTACACCCAAAGCATTCCTACGGTATCCGGGAGTTGCACAATCTCATGGTCTAAGGAAAAGATACTTGACATTAGAAAAGCTTTAGCATACGAACTACGATCTTTGTGCTAAGCTTAGGATTGTGTCTTGTCCATCACATCATTCTTCTAATGATGTGATCCCGTTATCAACTACATCTAATGTCCATGGTCAGGAAACCGTAACCATCTATTGATCGACGAGCTAGTCAACTAGAGGCTTACTAGGGACATGGTGTTGTCTATGTACCCACACATGTATCTGAGTTTCCTATCAATACAATTATAGCATGGATAATAAACGATTATCATGAACAAAGAAATATAATAATAACTAATTTATTATTGCCTCTAGGGCATATTTCCAACAGCCGCTCCTTGGCGGCGGGGCAGCGTGGTGGTGCTGGGTGTCCGACGACGCGCCCCCGGCCCAGATCTAGGCCCGACGGGCCTCATCTGGGCCCTAGCGGGCCGGCCCCCCGACGTGGTTTTGTTGTCTGTGGCGCGGTGAGGAGGAGGAGCGGCTCGGATATGGGGCGTCGGTGCCGACGGCGTGCCGGCAGCAGCACGAAGGCAGGAGCTTCACGGGCCCACGAGGGCTCGGCCGGGCCTGTGGGCCTACGGGCCTAGTGTGCTCCTGCTATTGCGTCCGGACGGCTACCGTCGCTGACAGTGGAGGTGGGGCCCTTCCGCGTGCCGACAGTGCTGATGCTCTAGTCCCGGCTCTGATTCTTCGCCGCGCTGTCCTCACTTCACGGTGACGTGGTGAGACGGCATGGGGGCCTCATGACCGCGTTGGCGCAGGGTGGTGGTTGGTTTGGTGGCTGGATCCGGAGCGCCCGAGGTGCCGGTTGGGATCGGGGGAAACCCCTGTCGGCGTGGCCGACTCCGGCGCGGTGGCGCCTGTGGGTGCCACCTAACCTTCCGGGAGGGCGTCGGGGGCTACCCTACCTCTCGTCTCGTCGTGTACCGGGGGAAACCCTTGGCAGCAGCGTCGTCATCGTCGCGATCCTTCTTGGAGGTGTTGATTGGTGTCGGCGCTTCAGAGTCTTGGAGCCTAGTGGAAGAGCCCGGTGGGCGCAGCGATCGTGAGGCTTCTTCGTTTTTGTTGATCCGCCGTTGTCGGCATTTGTTTCTTTTGCTCTTTCTCTGTCATTTCTTTTGGGCGTGACTGTGCTGCTTCCGCCCGAGCACCTATCCCTGTATGGTTCGGTTGGTTGCTTTGTATACAAAGCGGGGGGAAACCCCTTTTCGGTAGATTTATCTCACTAACAATTGCTCCATAAGTTCCCCTAGCTCTTCAGTTGATGTCCGAGACCACCTGTTGACAGTCAGAAGCCACCACAAAGTGTTGGATTACCAGATCTTCTACTAGGGCCAAAGCCTCTCGGCATGCCATCGCTTCTAGAGTAGGTGGGTCAGTTACTCCTTGCACCACCAGTGCTGAGCTCCCCAAGAAGTTCCCTTGTCGTCCCTGCATACTGCCGTTGCCAAACCTTCTCTAGTACCCAAGACTCCCCCATCCACATATATCTTGCAAAAACCAGGTGGTGGCTTCCTTGGGTGCGTGAAGCACTGATTTGATGTCACTCCTCTCCCGGCAACTTGTTGCATGTTCCCATTGACAATGCCGAGATCAGCTATATACCTCATGATGAAACCATGAGTCGTATGGGGGCTCTGGAAGAGAGCTTCATGGATAGACTTGCGCCTTGCATGCCATATGGACCATAATGTCATCGATACCAGCGTGAACTCATCACGCGATAACAGTTCCATCAACATGAACATCCATTGCTTTGCCTTTGGCTCCGATGTAGTTATGATTTTATGTGTGATCTCCTCGTCAATCAGAGCCCACACACTCCTCGACGATGTACACTCCAGAAGTGAATGGCGCCAGGAATCCCGAACTCCACATAGTCCACATTGGGGCGAATCCACCATATGACGATGGGCGCGGACGTCGTTTGTCGGAAGCTAGTGTTTCGACAATCTCCACAAGAACATCCGTACCTTGCCCAGAACTTCTGTTTTCCACAGGGTTTTCCAGTGCCCCTCCTCGGCCCGAGAGCTAGAAGGACCTGGGACTTCCTCTAGCCACGCTTCTCTTCAGTTCCTGGTAGCTACAAGCATGTTCTATGCCAATTTTATTGTAAAGGGTCCATGCTTCTCGTGATACCATGCCCAAAAATCTGTAATGTTTCGTGTGCACAAGGGAATTCCCAGTATAACATGCGTATCCATTGGCATGAACGTTGCTTGGACAAGCTGTCTATCCCAGGAGGCGGTCACAATGGTTATGAGCTCCGAAACCAGGGTGGGTGGATTTGGCGAAATACTGCCATAAGGCTGCATCATCTCCTCTCCAGGTAACCAGTTTTGCGTTCATATATTTGTGTGTGCTCCATTCCCAATTCTCTTTATCAAACCTTGCTTCAAAACATCTCTTCCCTCAATAATGGCCCGCCAAACCTGGCTCAGATGGCCTCCCAATTCGGCATGGAGGATGTTAGAGTTAGGGTAGTAGACACTTTTCAGTACTCGCGCACTTAAGGACTCCGGGTATTGCAGCAAACTCCATGTCTGCCTAGCCAGCATAGACAGATTGAAGAGTTCAAAGTCTTTGAATCCGAGGCCTCCCATGCCCTTGGGTTGAGTCATCGTTTTCCAAGAAACCCAATGCGGTTTTCGCTTTCCATCCTTAGCACCCCACCAAAACTTTCGGATGAGCATGTTTAGATGTTCACACAAGCCTCTAGGAAGTTTGAAACATGACATGGAGAACACTGGGACAACCTGGGCTACAGCTTTAACAAGAACTTCCTTGCCCGCCGAAGACATGGTTCGCTCGATCCAGCCCTGAACCTTGCTCTAAAGGCGATCCTTGAGGTATTTGAAAGCCCCGTTCTTTGAGCTTCCTATATCTGACGACAATCCCATGTACTTCTCATTAAGTGTTTCGTTGGGGACGTTGAGTGTTTCCTTAATTTCTTGCCTTACTGCATCAGGTACCCCTTTGCTAAAATAAATTGATGACTTGGAGCAGTTGATACACTGCCCCGTTGCTTGATAATAAGTATCCAAAACATGGTACACCTCAGTTGCCCCCACACCGTTAGCCTTGAAGAACAGCAGGCTGTCATCAGCAAATAGGAGATGGCTTATTGGTGGCACCGTGGGAGCTACCTGTAGTCCATGCAAATTGGATGACTCACTTTTTGATTTTAACAGGCATGAAAGGCCCTCTGCTACCATCAAGAACAAGTATGGAGATATCGGGTCCCCTTGTCAGATACCTCTTGAAGGAATAAATTGTTGGAGCTTCTTCCCATTGAATAAAATGGAAAACTTGACTGTGGTGACCAAGCTCATAACAATATCAACCCATCGGTTTGTAAATCCTAGCTTTATCATGATTGCCCTTAAATAAGGCCACTCCACCCTATCATAGGCTTTCATCATATCAAGATTGAGTGCACAAGACTGATTTTTCTTGGCTTTGTTCCTTTTCATAAAATGCAAGCGCTCATATGCTGTGATAATGTTGTTTGTAATCAACCTGCTTGGGACAAAAGCTGATTGCTCCTCTGAGATTATGTCAGGTAATACTACCTTGAGTCTGTTAGAAATCACCTTCGAAGCAATCTTGTACAAAACATTACACAAACTGATTGGACAAAATTGGGACAGTAGAGTTGGGTTTTTCCCCTTTGGTATGAGTACCAAAATCGTGTCGTTTATGCATTCTGCCGACTCAATGCCCTCCACTCTCCTCAAAACTGCCTTTGTAACCTCATCACCGCAGGTGTCCCAGTGGTGCTGAAAAAAGTGTGCTGGGTATCCATCAGGCCCCGGAGCTTTCATTGGGTACATCTGAAACAGGGCTATTTTTACTTCCCGTTGTGTGTATGGAGCATTTAACATGGCATTCATGGCCGGTGTAACCCTTGTTGGAACTGTATCAATCACCTGTTCCATGTTATGCACTCCCTCCAATGTATAGAGATTTTGATAAAAGGTTGTGGTCATGTTCTCCATCTCTATCACGTTTTCTGTTACCTGACCATCCGGTCTCTGAAGTGACTTTATTTGGTTTTTCCTCCTCCTTCGGCTTGCCCTGAGGTGTAAAAAATGTGTGTTCTTGTTGCCATGCACCAGCCACTCCAGCCGGGCGCGCTATCTCCATAGGATCTCTTCTCTATGATAAATCTCAGTTAGCCTTTCAATTTTTTTAACTCTAAATGACTTGGCCCGTATCTGTTTTGGATCCCGTGAAGCTCCTGTAGCTCTGACTTCAGTCGCTGAATCTCACGTCGCACGTTATTAAAATGATTGCGGTCCCACTGGCTCAGATCATGTGACAATGATTGCAATTTATCGCTTATGCTCAACACCGAATCACCAACACTCTTTTGCCATGCATTCTGAACCATTGGCGACAACTCCGGGTCCCGTTCCCAGGCCAACTCATATTTAAAAGAATGCGGGGCCCGTTTGCATGCTTCATGCACGTAGCTCACGTAGAGAAGGGTGTGGTCGCTCGACGCCGCAGTGCCGTGCTCCAGTCTGGCTGATGGAAAAGCTATTGACCAGGATGGATTAGCTACTCCTCGATCCAGCCTCACCCTTGTGTATGTCCCACCTATCACTTTCTTCCCAAACGTCCAATCAGTGTCAGCGTACCCTATATCAGATAGACTACAAGTGTCAAGAGCATCTCTGAAAGCGTCCATTTGCGCCTGGCTTTTATTCCCTACTCCATCGTGTTCGTGTGCATGCAACACCTCATTGAAATCACCTAAGGCTAGCCAGGGTATATCATTTGTACCAACGATTCCTCTTAGCATGTCCCACGTCTTGTATCTTTCATTGACGTGTGCTTCCCCATAGACAAAGGTTACCCTTTTTTTGACATCTTCAAGTTCATCAATAATTGCATCAATATGATATTGTGAATAACCAACAATCTCAAGCTTTATTTCTTCGTTCCAGAAAATTCCTAGACCCCCACTTCTCCCCGAGCTACTAACAACAAAACTCTTATTAAAGCCTAAAGAACTAGCCATATTCTCAACTCTAGAACCCTCTATCTGAGTCTCAAGGATGCATAGTACAGAGGGGGCATATTGCTTCGTTAGGTCACGGAGCTCTTGAACCGCTGTGGGTTTGCCAGCCCCATGGCAATTCCAACAGAGGAGACTCATTGTGCTAGGCACGACCCCACTGGGAGGCCCACCAAACGCGCATCAGTGTTCTTGGTCAGAGTTGTGTTCTTTCCGCTGGTTTTATCGCTAGTCATTGTGTTGGTCTTGTTCCTCTTTGGCTCCTGCTTTGACGATGGGCTGGGTGGGATTTCAATGGATGGCGGCATCAAAGAATTGTTTGAGTTGTCAGAGGGCCCTGGCAGCAGCAATAATGCATTTGGGTCTGCAACTACAACCCCTCTCTTTCTATTTTTATCTCCGTCCTCCATAGCCACGTCCCCGTCAAGTGTTCCATCTTTCATCGTAGATGCATACATGTTCTAATCAGTTGCACGGCCCCGGCCTCTACCAACACGGCCTGCCCCCCGGCCTCCTCCTCGGCCACTCCTTGTTCCATTGCCTTCAGTGTTGCCTCGTCCTTCTCATGGTCCACTCCCAGGGCCTTTAAACCATGATGCTTTCAGTCTTTAAAGACCAATGCCTTTGGATCATGGACTCCATCTCCACACTCCTTGAAAAGATGACCCATGTATCCACAGACGGCACACCAATCAGGGAGCCGTTCATACTTCACTCTGTAAATCTCCATATGGATAGTATCTTTCTTCTTCACCACCAAAGAAACAACGTTCTTGAGGGGCTTTGTGACATCTATCTTCACACGCACCCGTGCAAAGTTACCTTCAAAGTCTTGAGATCTTGGTTCAGCATAGATGAACTCTCCCATGGTTGAAGACAGAGCCTTGATTTCCGAGAAAAAGCCATCTGGGAAATCATGGATCTGTATCCACATATTGATCTTGTTGAGCTCTATAGTCGACGGTTTCGTAAATCCGTCATACTTCTTCAGAACCACCGCTTTACCCTTGAAGCTCCAAGGACTGTCCTCCATTACTCGCTCCTAATCGCCTAGACATTCAAATTGCAGCATGTACATGTTGTCTTCAAGTGGCCTGATCTTCACCTCCTTTGCCAGATCCTAGGCTACCCTCATGTTCCTGTAAAACCAGTACTTGTTGTAGGTTTTCTGGGTATGAACCCTAGCAATGGCCATCCACTGGGTTGCCTCGACCGGCAGCTCGTCATCCTCAATTACCACGTCATGGAGATCATCTTCCTTCAAACCCAGCTCATCCATCATTGCTTCCAGATCCGTCATGCCGCTCCCCGATCTCGAAGCAGCGTCTTCCATCTTCCCTTGCCCGAGGGTTTTGTTTCCGCGAGTGGTATGATCCCTAAAAACCTCGACACCACCGGTAACAAGACCTCGAGGGTCCCTAACAATGCCGGCATGGAGGGGAGGAAGGGGATCGGTCTCCTGGCTGCCTGTAGGGTTAACAGGGGTGGATGGGCCGACCTGGGAAGTTTAACTGGGTCGATGTATGCTGGCTGATAAACTATCTCCTCCTTGCTTTTTTTCCTTTTTCAATTAAATAGAAGATTGAAGAAAAGGAAGATTTAGACCAAGATAGTTATTTCTCTGGGATCAGATAATTATGGTGAACTTAAAATAAGTTGTTTGGGGATTTTTTACAAACTTAAAAATTCAAAAAACTTTAATTTCACACGAAGTGTTTGAATTTAAAACCTAACAAAACCAAACCCAGATGGACTCGAAACGTACGAAGTGGATTTAGGCAATGAAATTGAATCATGGGCAGATTCGCAAACCGGAAGAAGACCACAATCTTCCCCGCGGTTCAAAATGCATTCCCAAGGAGTGTAACATAAGTGTGGGGTATAATACATACTCTCCCTCATTCCGATTTGTTGAGCCTATCTCATTATCTTTTTTGTTTGTAAGTTCTATTTTTATTTGTTTCCCACATCTGTTTAGTTTATGAGATGCATTAAATTCTTGCATGTAAGGATTAAAAGAAAATTGTGCGTACTGTACCCATTCGGTGGTCATGACATGCATCCACCCCAGTTAATGGCGATTAAAGCTTGTATGAATATAAATTCAATGTTCAGATATTAAAGGATCATTAGTGATAGTGGCTATGAAAAAATAGATGTCTTTTACAAGCCTACATTTTTAGATATCATTTCAAGATAGGACATTTAGTGACGCCATGTATGTGTGGCTTTACTGAACAATCATAAATCAACAGGATGTTGATAAATGAAGCAAATGATCAGTCTCACAACAACATGCAACATGTACCAACAAACTTGTCTAAATGTTTTGTTACTAATTTTATATAAAAAGACGCAACATTTAGTAGAGGGCTAACACTCACAGTGAGACCGTACCATGTTCTTCTTCTTCTTTTGTGATGGAACCGTATCATGTTCTTCAAGTCTTGAATCACTTACTATGAATGTTAAGCAAGGACAAAAGTACAAAGCAGAAGAAAAAAAAGTCTTGCCAAAGCGTGGAACATCCTACAAAAATGAAAGATTTATAATTCTAAAAAACATTGCCAAACAAATAAGCAAGTAAGAAAAACAATATTAGTAGTAAGTTTCATGGATACTATATCAAAGCATGTTTCTATACCACTAATTCATTCCATGCTTCCAAAAAAATCCGTAAAAGCAGCAAGACAACTCACTCTTCTCCATAGGGAATAGATTTTGACTGCCGTATTTACTTGAACTGGATATGCATATGGATTGACTTCTACATGACGGGGTGGTAACCAGTACAAGAGCACCTTTTCAGCACAATGGCATAGGTGTAGCAAGAACTAACGTAAATTAGTCTACATATAAACATTGAACAAACCGGAAGTCCAAGAAAAGCAATGTAGTACATATCACCTATAGACGGGAAAACGGAATTAGAGGAAAAGAGACCAAGTAGCACCACTACATATCATCTACACTTGCACAATTTGTCTGCTTAGTTGGCTGCATCCATATACTAGTTGGTTGTCCACATGTTCTGCATTGTACTAGGTTGGCTGCTAGGTTGTCATGCTTAGGTTGCTTCCTGATTTGTACTAGGTTGTCTATATGATGTTTGAGTTGCACAAGTTGCTCTGCTTCCGTGTTCGAGTTGCCCCCGTAGGTGCCCTGCTGGTGCACCTAATTGTCCATATATTCTAGTTGGCTATGCTAGTTGGTTTTTTGTTTGTCCCAGTTGCATAAATTATCATACTCAACTGGCTGCCTTTAGTTAACTATTTTTCTGCCTAGTTATTTCTTGCCTTAGTGGAACTAGTTGGCTTATAAGCTGTCCAGTTGCACAAGGTTGACTGCCCAGTTGGCTGCATCACTGTAGTAGTTGGATGTCCACATGTTTTACAGTTTTTTGCACTTGGTGTCCTGCTTATGTGTAGAGGTCTGCAGATAAAAGCAAGCTTTTATGTTTTCTCTAGTTCGTTTGCGCATCTTCTAACTATGTTTTCTTTTCTTGTATTTCCCCCACAGGCTAAAAATGGTTATAATAGGAGGAGATGCGGATGGCAATGAAGAAGAAGTATTTTCTCTTTTTTTCTGTGTCTTTGAGTTGTTTTCAACTTATCCATGTATGCTTTTGTCCTTTTTTCATGTTTTTTTGGTTGCTTAATTAGGGTTCTGGAAGTCAGTCCCTTCGCCGGAACTCGAAGCGTGCTGCTAATTGCCAGCCACGCTCTGCGTGTAGTGTTCAGCAGGGAGAGAAAGTTGAGGTAAGTGGCATGCTGATGACACAAGCACCTTATTTTGGTTTTGTTTGGGTCATATAATAAATATTTCCCCATGCCCATGTTTTTATTTTTTCTTAGGATGTTGATAAGTTTCGGGTTGTAAAGTGGACTAGACGTGCAGCAGTAGCAGGGCGAGCTGAATCATCTACTAGGGTAAGTAAATCCTTGAATATCAATGTTTCTCGCTTTTTTTAGGCGCTGATGAAATTATGCAGCCGTTGGCACCACTATTTTGTTCTAGTTGCTCAATAACCATCTTGTAGTTGACATCACTGGTCATCTTGATGTAAATATAGTTTTTGCAGAAGTTGACATGAGTTGGCATCTTTGTAGTTGACATCATCGGTCACTATTTTTGTGCAGGCAATAGTTGCTGGAGGAGCTGCCTCATCTTCCGCAACAGATGCTGAGGTATGTGGTTTTTTGTGTGTGTTTATGAGCTATTAAACAATTTCTTACAAACATTTTTTCTTAGTTGTTGTTATCTTTCTTGCAATATCATGCTTTATAATTGCACATCCCCAAGAAATTTTTGTTGTTGTCAGGTCTAGTATGTTTTCTTAGTTTTTTTGTAGGTTGCACACTAGTAGTCTTCAGTTGCCATGATGAGCTTTCATAGTTGCACAAAAACATCATATTAGTTGGCATGATCCATTTTATGTTTATATAGTTTTTGCAATATTGATCCAAATGATCAATGCTAGTATTTTCTCAGTCTAGTTTTTTGGCTCCTGTTTAATTTTTTATTTTCTCATCATTAGGCCCACGGTTAAGGAGTTGAGGTGGCTGCCCGGGAAGATGTGGAGCGACCATCACAAGCGGGCAGGATAAGGGCATCACCAGGGCGGTTTGCGAAGTTCAACAGCTCGCTATCCCCGCCGCAGAAGTTTGAGCTAGTTTCAAGGTTGTTTGGGGGCCTCTTGAACTTATCAGATACACTTCCAGCGGACGTCACTAAATTCTTGGTGCAGTCCTACCAGCCAGAGACCTCTGAAATGGTGTTCCCAGGCAGGGGAAGGATCTGTGTCGATGCTGACAGTGTTCAAAGGGTATTTGATCTTCCTAACAGGGGTCAAAAAGTCGGATATGTAGTTGACAAGGATGCAACTAGGAGATTCAGAGAGGCTTTCAACATACCTGGAGATTCTCCTCCCCAGATCACTACATGGTGTAAGATGATTAAGGATATGGCGGGAGGAATGGATGACACATTCTTTATGGCTTGGCTTGCGGTTGCATTCAACACTTTCCTAGCACCAACCACGACCCTGAGGCTGAGCCCAAAGTTCTACGGACTCGTGCTAGATCATCCAAACCTCAAGAACACAATGCCTTTTTGTAGCAGAACACATTAATGAAGCTTTTCGGAACATGGACCAAGCGAAGCAAACTGTTTGCATATGCTTGTATCACTTGATAGCAAGTGAAAACTAGCACTTCCATGTGTTTTTCTTCTTTTTGTGCAGTTATAGTTTCTGAAATATCCCTCATAATAACTGACGTTGGATCTCCTTTTTTGGTTCTACGACAGCTCCTGCACCTTGATGCACTCATTCATGACATCCCAGTAAGCAACTGCGCGATACGAGCGAATGGTTGGGATAGTAGCCTAATTGCCAAGGTGATCAAGAAGGACTCAATCTCTCCTGGTGTGTTCGGCAAATTACAAGTGAGTTCTCTTTTGGTTTTTTTCCAACAGTGGATATTTTTATGTTCTATTCATTTCTGCTCAGTTTTAATTCCTTGGTAGCTACACATACGCTTTTGAGATCAGCTTTTTGACATTTTTTGGTAGTTGTGCAAAAACTGTAATCAGTTGGCACAATAATGCATGTAGTTGCACAGCTTGTAGCTCTAGTTTGGCATCTGGACACATGTTCATTTTTATATGGCACATCATCTATTTCAAGTTGCACAGTTTTACTTATCTTGTTGCACAGATGTGTGACATCAGTTGGTAGAAACATTTTTTTAGTGACCTGTGGGGTGCACAGTTTTTTTGGTTTGTGCAGTTGCATACATGTAGAATCCAGTCTGCCCAGCATTTTGTTGTAGTTGCACATGTTATAACATTTGGTTTTCATTCAACACAATATCTATTTAATAACCTTGTTCTTTTCTTTTTCTCTTTTTTACATCAGCTTAAAGAGGAGTATAGGGGCACGGAGAAGACACCACTATTTGGTGGTCTTTTGCAAGCTCAAGCATTCATGGCATCCAAATTACCATTAACGTACAATCCGCAGGTAAGTCTTTTGCATAAAGGAGTATGGATCAGTTACCGACATTTTCCTTTTTAAAATTGTTTCTAATTGAATGAGTACTCAAACTTTTTTGTGTTGATGCAGAAAAAGGCAAAGATTGCCAAAGTGGTCAATGACTTGTGCAAGGCAGTAACTGAACAGGTTGGCAACTTCATTGAAGCAGTTGCCAAGATTGATGATGAGGAACCGGATATTGATCCATATGTACAGCAGACATCAACAGGAACTAGCATGTCACGCCGTGCTCCAAAAAGGAAGAGGCGGGTTTCACTTTCACCTATACAAGAAGAAGAAGAGTTTGATGAGGAGGAGTCAGAAGAAGATGATGAAATGGAAGTACCACAAGATGTTGAAGATGACGGGGACACAGATGAGGATGAATCAGAGGAGGAGGACAAAGAGGAGGATGACAAAGAAGAAGATGTGGAGGAGGAGGAGGAGGAAGAAGAGGAGGAGAAGGACAAAGAAAAAGAGGACAAAGGAGAGGAGGAGGACAAGGAAGAAGATAGTGAGGCAGAGGAGGAGGAACAAGAATATGAGGCCAAAGAGGGAGATGGAGACAAAGCTGCAGCAGTTGATGTCAGTGAGGGGGAAGGAGATGACGAGGAAGAAGACGAGGATGCTGATCCTGATGATCAAGGGGGATCCAATGGAGGCAGTGCCAACTCCGATGATGATGATGACAATGGCCGTGGTTCTAGGGGTACATGCGGCAACACAACCAGGGGGAGTAGCAGCTCTGCCTACCTTGCCAGCAGCAGCACCTCAATGAGCAGCAGGAGCACACTACATATGTAGATTGACAAAACTTGCTGGAAAGAGAAGCATTTGCCAAAGTCAAAGAAAAATGATGAAGCGGAGTCTCAGGGGAGCATTGATATGTTTAAGCTGTGCAACTTGAAGCCAGCTTTGCCAACCACTTTCCCTGTGCCAGAGTTCCATGAGCAAGAGTTGTCTGACAAGATAGATTTTGCCGTTGACCAGAAACTGTTCTTCTTGAGTGAGGCTGACAAGAATCTAGTTGACATGAAGGAAGCAGGGAAGGGTCTTGAATGGGTTCATTCGAGGGCAAAATACATGGAATATTTGAAGCAGCTTCCAGATATGAGCTCCAGCAAGAGCAAGGCAGTGATACGTCTCCAACGTATCTATAATTTTTGATTGTTCCATGCTATTATATTACCCGTTTTGGATGTTTATGGGCTTTACTTTACACTTTTATATCATTTTTGGGACTAACCTACTAACCAGAGGCCCAACCCGAAATTGCTATTTTTTTTGCCTATTTCAGTGTTTCAAAGAAAAGGAATATCAAACGGAGTCCAAACGGAATGAAACCTTCGGGAGCGATCTTTTCGGAACAAACGCAATCCAGGAGACTTGGAGTGGACGTCAAGAAGCGAACGAGGTGGCCACGAGGGTGCCCTCGTGGGCCTCTCGTGGCTCAACCGACCTACTTCTTCCTCCTATATATATCCACGTGCCCTGAAAACATCCAGGAGCACCACGAAAACCTAATTCCACCGCCGCAACCTTCTATATCCGCGAGATCCCATCTTGGAGCCTTCGCCGGCGCTCTGCCGAAGGGGGAATCGACCATGGAGGGCCTCTACATCATCTCCAAGGCCCCTCCGATGAGTTGTGAGTGGTTTACCACAGACCTTTGGGTCCATCGTTATTAGCTAGATGGCTTTCTCTCTCTCTTTGAATCTCAATACAAAGTTCTCCTTGATCTTCTTGGAGATCTATTAGATGTAACTCTTTTTGCGGTGTGTTTGTTGAGATCCGATGAATTATGGGTTTACGATCAAGTTTATCTATGAGAAATATTTGAATCTCCTCTGAATTCTTTTATGTGTGATTGGTTATCTTTGCAAGTCTCTTCGAGTTATCAATTTGGCTTGGCCTACTAGATTGATCTTTCTTGCAATGGGAGAAGTGCTTAGATTTGGGTTCAATCTTGCGGTGTCCTTTCCCAGTGACAACAGGGGCAGCAAGGCACGTATTGTATTGTTGCCATCGAGGATAAAAAGATGGGGTTTATATCATATTGCATGAGTTTATCCCTCTACATCATGTCATCTTACTTAATGCATTACTCTGTTCTTATAAACTTAATACTCTAGATGCAGGTAGGAGTCGGTCGATGTGTGGAGTAATAGTAGTAGATGCAGAATCATTTCGATCTACTTGTTGCGGACGTGATGCCTATATACATGATCATGCCTAGATAATCTCATAACTATGCACTTCTCTATCAATTGCTCGACAATAATTTGTTCACCCACCGTAATACTTATGCTATCTTGAGAGAAGCCACTAGTGAAACCTATGGCCCCCGGGTCTATCTTTTATCATATAAGTTTTTCATCTACTTTTATTTGCATATTTTACTTTCCAATCTATATCATAAAAATACCAAAAATATTTATCTTATCATATTATCTCTAACAGATCTCACTTTCGCAAGTTACCGTGAAGGGATTGACAACCCCTTTATCGCGTTGGTTGCGAGGTTCTTATTTGTTTGTGTAGGTGCGTGGGACTTTTGAGGAGCCTCCTACTGGATTGATACCTTGGTTCTCAAAAACTGAGGGAAATACTTACGCTACTTTGCTGCATCACCCTTTCCTCTTCAAGGGAAAACCAACACAGTGCTCAAGAAGTAGCAAGAAGGATTTCTGGCGCCGTTGCCGGGGAGCTCTTCGCTCAAGTCGAGACATACCAAGTACACATCACAAACTCATCTCCCTCGCATTACATTATTTGCCATTTGCCTCTCGTTTTCCTTTCCCCTACTTCACCCTTGTTGTTTTATTCGCCCTCTCTTTCCCATTCGCCTTCTCTCTCTCTCTCTCTTGCCTTTTGTGTGCTTGTGTGTTGGATTGCTTGTCACTATGGCGCAAGATAATACCAAATTGTGTGACTTTTCCAATACCAATAATAATGATTTCCTTATCACTCCGATTGGTCCTCCTAATGATGCTGAATCTTGTGAAATCAATGCTGCTTTGTTTAATCTTGTTATGAAAGATCAATTCTCCGGCCTTCCTAGTGAAGATGCTGCTACTCATCTAAACAACTTTGTTGATTTGTGTGATATGCAAAAGAAGAAAGATATGGATAATGATATTGTTAAATTGAAGTTATTTCCATTTTCACTTAGAGATCGTGCTAAAACTTGGTTTTCGTCTTTGCCTAAAAATAGTATTGATTCTTGCAAGAAGTGCAAAGATTCTTTTATCTCTAAGTATTTTCCTCCCGCTAAGATTATCTATCTTAGAAACGATATTATGAATTTTAAACAACTTGATCATGAGCATGTTGCCCAATCTTAGGAAAGAATGAAATTAATGGTTCACAATTGCCCTACTCATGGTTTGAATTTATGGATGATCATACAAAAAAATTATGCCGAATTGAATTTTGCTTCTAGAAATCTTTTATATTCGGCTGCGGGAGGCACTTTTATGGAAATCACTTTAGGAGAAGCTACTAAACTCCTTGATAACATTATGGTTAATTATTCTCAATGGCACACCAAAAGATCTACTAGTAAAAAAGTGCATGCTATAGAAGAGATTAATGTTTTCAGTGAAAAGATGGATGAACTTATGAAATTATTTGCTACTAAGAGTGCTCCTATTGATCCTAATGATATGCCTTTGTCTACTTTGATTAAGAATAATAATGAATCTATGGATGTGAATTTTGTTGGTAGGAATAATTTTGGTAACAACGCATATAGAGGAAACTTTAATCCTAGGCCGTTCCCTAGTAATTCCTCTAATAATTATGGTAATTCCTGCAACAACTCTATGGAAATTTTAATAAGATGCCCTCTGATTTTGAGAATAGTGTTAAAGAATTTATGATCTCTCAAAAGAATTTTAATGCTTTGCTTGAAGAGAAATTGCTTAAAGTTGATGATTTGGCTAGGAACGTTGATAGACTTTCGCTTGATGTTGATTCTTTGAAACTTAGATCTAATCCACCTAAGCATGATATCAATGAGTCTCTCAAAGCCATGAGAATTTCCATTGATGAGTGCAAAGAAAGAACCACTAGGTTGCATGCTAAGAAAGATTGCTTTGTAAAAGCGTGTTCTTCTAGTTTCCATGAAAATGATGATGAAGATCTAAAAGTTATTGATGTGTCCCCTATTAAATCTTTGTTTTGCAATATGAATCTTGATAATGATGGGATTGGAGATGAATCAACTTTAGTTAAAAGGCGTCCCAATGATTCAGAGTTTTTAGATCTTGATGCTAAATTTGGTAAAAGAGGGATTGGAGAGGTCAAAACTTTACATAGCATTGAACCCACTATTATGGATTTCAAGGAATTTAATTATGATAATTGTTCTTTAATAGATTGTATTTCCTTGTTGCAATCCGTGTTGAATTCTCCTCATGTTTATAGTCAAAATAAAGCTTTTACCAACCATATTGTTGATGCTTTGATGCAATTTTATGAGGAAAAACTTGAACTGGAAGTTTCTATATTTAGAAAAATTTATGATGAGTGGGAACCTACTATAAAAATTAAAATTAAAGATCATGAATGCTATGCTTTATGTGATTTGGCTGCTAGTGTTTCCACAATTCCGAAAACTTTATGTGATAGGCTTGATTTCCATGAATTTGATGATTGCTCTTTAAACTTGCACCTTGCGGATTCTACCATTAAGAAACCTATGGGAAGGATCAATGATGTTCTTATTGTGGCAAATAGGAATTATGTGCCCGTAGATTTTATCGTTCTTGATATAGATTGCAATCTTTCATGTCCTATTATTCTTGGTAGACCTTTCCTTAGAACGATTGGTGCAATTATTGATATGAAGGAAGGGAATAGTAGATTCCAATTTCCATTAAGGAAAGGCATGGAACACTTTCCAAGAAAGAAAGTCAAATTACCTTATGAATCTATCATGCGAGCTACTTATGAATTGAATGCCAAAGATGGCACTACTTAGATCTATTCTCGCTTTTATGCCTAGCTAGGGGCGTTAAACAATAGTGCTAGTTGGGAGGCAACCCAATTTTATTTTTGTTTCTTGCTTTTTGCTTCTGTTTAGTAATAAATATTTCATCTAGTCTCTATTTAGATGTGGTTTTATGTTTTAATTAGTGTTTGTGCCACGTAGAACCTATAGGATAACCTACGGTGATAGTTAATTTGATTCTGCTGAAAAACAGAAACTTTTCCGCGCACAAGAATAATTTTAATAAATCACAGAAACCTGATTTTGTGTTGATTCTTTTTGCAGTAGATCAATAGAGAAATTTCCCAGGACTTCCTATTTTGGTAGGATTTTTAGAGTTCCAGAAGTATTCGAAAGTTACAGATTGCTACAGACTGTTCTGTTTTTGATAGATTCTGTTTTTGTGTGTTATTTGCTTATTTTGATGCATCTATGGCTAGTATCGGGGGGTATGAACCATAGAGAAGTTGGAATACAGTAGGTTTAACACCAATATAAATAAAGAATGAGTTCATTACAGTCCTTATGTGGTGGTATTTCTTTCTTGCACTAACGGAGCTTATGAGATTTCCAGTTGAGTTTTGTGTTTTGAAGTTTTCAAGTTCTGGGTAAAGATTTGATGGACTATGGAATAAGGAGTGGCAAGAGCTTAAGCTTGGGGATGTCCATGGCACCCCAATATAATCCAAGGACAACCAAAAGCCTAAGCTTGGGGATGCCCTGGAAGGCATCCCCTCTTTCGTCTTCGTCTATCAGTAACTTTACTTGGAGCTATATTTTTATTCGCCACATGATATGTGTTTTGCTTGGAGCGTCTTGTATGATATGAGTCTTTGCTTTTTAGATTACCACAATCATCCTTGCTGTACACACCTTTTGGGAGAAACCCACATGATTTGGAATTTATTAGAATACTCTATGTGCTTCACTTATATCTTTTGAGCTAGATAATTTTGCTCTAGTGCTTCACTTATATCTTTTAGAGCACGGCGGTGGTTTAATTTTGTAGAAATTATTGATCTATCATGCTTCACTTATATTATTTTGAGAGTCTTTTATAACAGCATGGTTTTTGCTATGGTTAAAAAATTGGTCCTAGAATGATGGGCATCCAAGTTGGGTATAATAAAAACTATCATAGGAAGTGAATTGGATGCTATGATCAATTTGATGCTTTATAATTGTTTTGAGATATAGAGGTGGTGATATTAGAGTCATGCTAGTTGGGTAATTGTGAATTTAAAGAATACTTGTCTCAAAGTTGGCAAGTCCTGTAGCACGCACGTATGGTAACCGTTGTGTAACAAATTTGAAACATGAGGTGTTCTTAGATTGTCATCCTTATGAGTGGCGGTCGGGGACGAGCGATGGTCTTTTCCTACCAATCTATCCCCCTAGGAGCATGCGCGTAGTGCTTGGTTTTTGATGACTTGTAGATTTTTGCAATAAGTATATGAGTTCTTTATGACTAATGTGAGTCCATGGATTATACACACTCTTACCCTTCCATCATTGCTAGCCTCTTCGGTACCGTGCATTGCCCTTTCTCACCTTGAGAGTTGGTGCAAACTTCGCCGGTGCATCCAAACCTCGTGATACGATACGCTCTATCACACATAAACCTCCTTATATCTTCCTCAAAACAGCCACCATACCTACCTATTATGGAATTTCCATAGCCATTCCGAGATATATTGCCATGCAACTCTCCACCGTTTCGTTCATCATGACACGCATCATCATTGTCATATTGCCTTGCATGATCATGTAGTTGACTTCGTATTTGTGGCAAAGCCACCCTCATAATTTTTCATACATGTCACTCTTGATTCATTACCCATCCCGGTACACCGCCGGAGGCATTCATATAGAGTCATATCTAGGGCTGCAAACGAGTCGAGCTCGAGCGAGTTGGAGTTGGCTCAGCTCAACTCATAAGAAAATTCGAGCGAGTCCAAACTGAGTGAAGCTCATGATCGAGCTATAGAACATGACTCATGCTCAGCTTGTAACGATCTCGAGTCGATCTCGAGCTAGTTTCGAGCTAAATGAGATGGTAAAAATTATAAATCTATGGATGAAAAACAAAATAATTAAGGCGAATATGTTGGGAACCTTTGCCAAAAATATAGGATAGTTAATAGATATTCGACCACGTGCCATATTAGGCCTAAATCTCTCTGCACTTAATTAAATTTCCATGTTCGTTGGTAATTAAGATGGAGAAAAATTATGGACAACATATATGGTAATAAATTATCTTATTTCCATTTAATATATGGCATGATCATTTAGCATAATGATATTCTGTCGAGCTATCGAGCTAAAATTGAGCAAGCCAACATTGGCTCAAGATCAGCTCGTTTCTCGGTCGATCTACATAAAGTGTTCAAACTCAGCTCGTTTCTTTTCGAGTTGATCTCGAGTCGAGTCAAAAAACGAGTCGATCTTGAGTGGCTCATGAGGCTCGAGCTTTTCTTGCAGCCCTAGTCATATCTTGTTCTAGTTTTGAGTTGTAATTCATGAGTTGTAAATAAATAGAAGTGTGATGATCATCATTATTAGAGCATTATCCCTTATAAAAAAAGGAAAGGCCAAAAATAAAAAAAAGAAAGGCCAAAGAAAAAAAGGCCAAAAAAGGAAAGGCCCAAAAAAAAGAAAAAAAGAAAAAAAAAGGGGGACAATGTTACAATCTTTTTCCACACTTGTGCTTCAAAGTAGCACCATGTTCTTCATATAGAGAGTCTCATTTGTTGTCACTTTCATATACTAGTGGGAATTTTTCATTATAGAACTTGGCTTGTATATTCCAACGATGGGCTTCCTCAAAATGCCCTAGGTCTTCGTGAGCAAGCAAGTTGGATGCACACCCACTAGTTTCTTTTGTTGAGATTTCATACATTTATAGCTCTAGTGCATCCGTTGCAAGGCAATCCCTACTCCTCATGTTGACATCAATTGATGGGCATCTCCATAGCCCGTTGATTAGCCTCGTTAACATGAGACTTTTTTTTGTCTTCTCCACATAATCCCCTTCATCATATTTTATTCCACTCTTAGTGCTATATCCATGGCTCACGCTCATGTATTGCGTGAAAGTTGAGTTTTTTCTTTGAGATTACTAAAGTATGAAACAATTGCTTGGCTTGTCATCGGGGGTGTGCAAGATGAGAGCATTCTTGTGTGACAAAAATGGAGCATGACCAAACTATATGATTTTGTAGGGATGAACTTTCTTTAGCCATGCTATTTTGAGAAGACATGATTACTTTGTTAGTATGCTTAAGGTATTACTATTTCTTATGTCAATATGAACTTTTATTTTGAATCATTTGGATCTGAACATTCATGCCACAATAAAGAGAATTACATTAACAATTATGCTAGATAGCATTCCACATCAAAAATTCTGTTTTTATCATTTATCTACTCGAGGACGAGCAGGAATTAAGCTTGGGGATGCTTGATACGTCTCCAACGTATCTATAATTTCTGATTGTTCCATGCTATTATATTACCCGTTTTGGATGTTTATGGGCTTTAATTTACACTTTTATATCATTTTTGGGACTAACCTACTAACCGGAGGCCCAACCCGAATTGTTGTTTTTTTGCCTATTTCAGTGTTTCGAAGAAAAGGAATATCAAACGGAGTCCAAACGGAATGAATCCTTCGAGAGCGATCTTTTCGGAACAAATGCAATCCAAGAGACTTGGAGTGGACATCAAGAAGCGAACTAGGCGGCCATGAGGGTGACCGGCACGCCCCGGGAGGTGGGCGTGCCCCCCACCCTCGTGGGCCTCTCGTGGCTCAACCGACCTACTTCTTCCTCCTATATGTACCCACATACCCTGAAAACATCCAGGAGCACCACAAAAACCTAATTCCACCGCCGCAACCTTCTGTATCCGTGAGATCCCATCTTGGAGCCTTCGCCGGTGCTCCGACGGAGGGGGAATCGACCACGAAGGGCCTCTACATCATCTCCTAGGCCCCTCCGATGAGTTGTGAGTAGTTTACCACAGACCTTCGGGTCCATAGTAATTAGCTAGATGGATTCTTCTCTCTCTTTGAATCTCAATACAAAGTTCTCCTTGATCTTCTTGGAGATCTATTCGATGTAACTCTTTTTGCGGTGTGTTTGTCGAGATCCAATGAATTGTGGGTTTATGATCAAGTTTATCTATGAGAAATATTTGAATCTCCTCTGAATTCTTTTATGTGTGATTGGTTATCTTTGCAAGTCTCTTCAAATTATCAGTTTGGTTTGGCCTACTAGATTGATCTTTCTTGCAATGGGAGAAGTGCTTAGCTTTGGGTTCAATCTTGCGGTGTCCTTTCCCAGTGACAGCAGGGGCAACAAGGCACGTATTGTATTGTTGCCATCGATGATAAAAATATGGGGTTTATGTCATATTGCATGAGTTTATCCCTCTACATCATGTCATCTTTCTTAATGTGTTACTCTGTTCTTATGAACTTAATACTCTAGATGCAGGCAGGAGTCGGTTGATGTGTGGAGTAATAGTAGTAGATGCAGAATCGTTTCGATCTACTTGTTGCGGACATGATGCCTATATACATGATCATGCCTAGATAATCTCATATCTATGCACTTCTCTATCAATTGCTCGACAGTAATTTGTTCACCCACCGTAATACTTATGCTATCTTGAGAGAAGCCACTAGTGAAACCTATGCCCCCCGGGTCTATCTTTTATCATATACGTTTTTCATCTACTTTTATTTGCATATTTTACTTTCCAATCTATATCATAAAAATACCAAAAATATTTATCTTATCATATTATCTCTATTAGATCTCACTTTCGCAAGTTACCATGAATGGATTGACAACCCATTTATCGCGTTGGTTGCGAGGTTCTTATTTCTTTGTGTAGGTGCATGGGACTTTTGAGGAGCCTCATACTGGATTGATACCTTGGTCCTCAAAAACTGAGGGAAATACTTACGCTACTTTGCTGCATCACCTGTCCTCTTCAAGGGAAAACCAACATAGTGCTCAAGAGGTAGCAGGCAGCATCTATGGCAAACCCTTATGTGGTCTAGAAGTGCAAATGAGTTTCAGTGAAGAAGAATCTGAAGTTGCCTCAAACCAAGCAACAGATGCTGTGGGCAGATGCAAAGATAAATATGGAGGAGGAAGGTGTGGCGCAAACTGTTGTGCCAACTGTAGTGAGTAGAGAGCCGACCACCACTCAAGATGTTTCATCAATGCCTGTTGAGCCTACAACCATCACATGAGTTCAACAGATCAAGGGAAAGACTCCTCTGTCAACAGTACCACCTAACCAGCTAAGCAACAAAAAATTGTCAAGCTTGCCAAGGGCACAAAGGGGGAACATGGTAGAAGAGGTGTGGGGTCCAGACATGAGACAGAACAACGTGCCACAACCATCGATGCAGGAGTGCCAAGTTCTACTAGTTTGCTACCAACTCAGGTTGGGAAGATGCCAACTGCAGATACTAGTGTACCAACTTAAGTGTCAATTAGCACGCGGGTCATAGTCAAAACTACCATTGTTGCTCACGAAGACACAACTGCAACCGCAAGCCCCAAGGTGACAACTCATAGAGATTCTTCAAGGCCAAACACTGAGCGAGGTCATCAATCTGCCAAACTGCTGTCTACAAGAGCTATCACATAGCATCCAAGCAAGCCTACATCACCAAGAGCTGATTTTCAGCACACATTAACACAAGAGGAGGTGTTCAACATTGTAAGCAGGTGCAAGCCTCCCAGGCCACCAACCACAACATTATTGCGAACTGATAACCCACAAGTGTAGGGGATCGCAACAGTTTTCGATAAGTAAGAGTGTCGAACCCAACGAGGAGCTAAAGGTAGAATAAATATTCCCTCAAGTTCTATCGACCACCGATACAACTCTACGCACGCTTGACGTTCACTTTACCTAGAACAAGAATGAAACGAGAAGTACTTTGTAGGTGTGATAGGATAGGTTTGCAAGATAATAAAGAGCATGTAAATAAAAGTAGGGGCTGTTTAGATAAAGATGCAATAAAGTAAATATTAGTAGGGAGCTTTTTGTTATGAGAAAGTTATTTGTCCAAGGCAATCGATAACTAGACCGGTAATCATTGTTGCAATTCTATTTGAGGGAGAGGCATAAGCTAACATACTTTCTCTACTTGGATCATATGCACTTATGATTGGGACTCTAGCAAGCGTCCGCAACTACTAAAGATTCATTAAGGTAAAACCCAACCATAGCATTAAAGTATCAAGTCCCCTTTTATCCCATACGCAAACAACCTACTTACTCGGGTTTGTGTTTCAGTCACTCACACAACCCACCATAAGCAAATCATAAACATATTGCAAACCCTACAGCGGGAATCCCCCACGCTTGCGTGACACGGAGGGCACAATAGGACAGCACCAATAATAAAACATGCAACTCAAACCAATCACGATCATCAATTAACCCATAGGACAAAACGTATCTACTCAAACATCATAAGATAGCCATACATCATTGGGGAATAATATATAGCGTCGAGCACCATGTTTAAGTAGAGATTACAGCGGCTAAGAGAGAGGTTACACCACTACATAGAGGGAGGAAGAGTTGGTGGAGATGTTGGTGAAGATGACGGCGGTGTTGGTGAAGATCGCGGTGATGATGATGGCCCCCGGCAGCGCTCCGGCGCCACCGGAAGCAAGGGGGAGAGAGGGCCCCTTCTTCTTCTTCTTCCTTGACCTCCTCCCTAGATGGGAGAAGGGTTTCCCCTCTGGTCCTTGGCTCCCATGGCTTGGGAGGGGCGAGAGCCCCTCCGAGATTGGATCTATCTCTCTGTTTCTCTCTGTTTCTGCGTTGTCTGCGTTGTTTGATTCTACCCCTTCATCGTTTCCTTTATATCTGGAGATCCGTAACTCCGATTGGGGTGAATCTTTCGCCCAGATTTTTCTCATAAAATTAGCTTTCTCGCGGCAGAAGTAGAGCCACAACCGCCTTACGGGTGGCCCACGAGAGCCCAGGGCGCGCCCAGGGGTAGGGGGCGCCCCCCTGTCTCGTGGCCACCTCAGACACTGTTTCGCGTTGATTCTTCCTCCGAAAAATCCCAAATATTCCAAAATAATTCTCCGTCCGTTTTTATCCTGTTTGGATTCCGTTTGATATTGATTTTCTGCGAAACATAAAACATGCAACAAACAGGAACTGGCATTGGGCACTGGATCAATATGTTAGTCCCAAAAAGTAGTATAAAAAGTTGCCAAAAGTATATAAAAGTTGAATAATATTGGCATGGAACAATAAAAAAATTTAGATACGACGGAGACGTATCAGCATCCCCAAGCTTAATTCCTACTCGTCCTCGAGTAGGTAAATGATAAAAAAGATAATTTTTGATGTGGAATGCTACCTAGCATAATCTTGATCATATGTCTAATCATGGCATGAATATTAAGATACGAGTGATTCAAAGCAATAGTCTATCATTTGACATAAAACAATAATACTTCAAGCATACCAATAAAGCAATCATGTCTTTTCAAAACAACATGGCCAAAGAAAGTTATCCCTACAAAATCATATAGTCTGGCTGTTGCTCTATCTTCATCACACAAAGTATTTAATCATGCACAACCCTGATGACAAGCCAAGCTATTGTTTCATACTTTAGTAATCTCAAACTTTTTCAACTTTCACGCAATACATGAGCGTGAGCCATGGATATATCACTATAGGTGGAATAGAAAATGATGGTGGGGGTTATGTGGAGAAGACAAAAAGGGAGAAAGTCTCACATCAACAAGGCGTATCAACGGGCTATGGAGATGCCCATCAATATATATCAATGTGAGTGAGTAGGGATTGCCATGCAACGGATGCACTAGAGAGCTATAATTGTATGAAAGCTCAAACTGAAACTAAGTGGGTGTGCATCCAACTTGCTTGCTCATGAAGACCTCGGGCATTTGAGGAAGCCCATCATCGGAATATACAAGCCAAGTTCTATATTGAAAATTCCCACTAGTATATGAAAGTGAAAGCATAGGAGGCTCTCTCTATGAAGAACATGGTGCTACTCTGAAGCACAAGTGTGGTAAAAGGATAGTAACATTGCCCCTTCTCTCTTTTTCTCTCATTTTTTATTTTTTTTATTTTTTTTCTCTTTTTTTCTTTATTAATTTTTTCTTTTTGGTGGGCTTCTTTGGCCTCTTTTTTTTATTTGGGCTTCTTTGGCCTCTATGATGATGATGAAAGTTGCATGGCAATATATCTCGGAATGGCTATGGAAATGCCATGATAGGTAGGTATGGTGGCTGTTTTGAGGAAGATATAATGAGGCTTATGTGTGATAGAGCGTATCATATCATGAGTTTTGGATGCACCGGCGAAGTTTGCACCAACTCTCAAGGTGAGAAAGGGCAATGCACGGTACCGAAGAGGCTAGCAATGATGGAAGGGTGAGAGTGCGTATAATCCATGGACTCAACATTAGTCATAAAGAACTCATATACTTATTGCAAAGATCTACACGCCATTGAAAACAAAGTACTACACACATGCTCCTAGGGGGATAGATTGGTAGGAAAAGACCATCGCTCGTCCCCGACCGCCACTCATAAGGAAGACGATCAATAAATAAAATTGTGCTCCAACTTCATCACAAAGCGGTTCACCATACGTGCATGCCACGGGAATCACAAACCTCAACACAAGTATTTATACTAATCCACAACCACCCACTAGCATGACTCAAATATCACCACCTTTATATCTCAAAACTATTGCAAGGAATCAAACATATCATATTCAGCGATCTAAAAGTTTATGTAGGATTTTATGACTAACCATGTGAATGACCAATTCCTGTTATCTCTCTAAATAGATATAAGTGAAGCAAGAGAGTTTAATTCTTTCTACAAAATATATGCCCACGCTCTAACAAATATAAGTGAAGCAAAAGAGCATTCTACAAATGGCGGTTTTCTATGTGAAGAGAAATAGGTAATCCAAACTTCAAATGATATAAGTGAAGCATATGAAGCATTCTATAACCACACTCAAAAGATTTAAGTGAAGTGCAATGAGCATTCTATAAATCAACCAAGGACTATCTCATACCAGCATGGTGCATAAAAGAAAAATGAAAACTAAATGCAAAAGACGCTCCAAGACTCGCACATAATGCATAAACGAAACGAATACGAAAACATACCGATACTTGTTGAAGAAAGAGGGGATGCCTTCCGGGGCATCCCCAAGCTTAGACGCTTGAGTATCCTTGAATATTTACTTGGGGTGCCTTGGGCATCCCCAAGCTTGAGCTCTTGCCTCTCTTCCTTTTCCTCATATCGAGACCTCCTCGTTTAGACACTTCATCCACACAAAACTTCAACAGAAAACTCGGTAAGATCCGTTAGTATAATAAAGCAAAGCACTACTCTAAGTACTGTAGTAAACCAATTCATATTTTGTTTTTTCATTGTGTCTACTGTAATATAGCTTTTCCATGGCTTAATCCACTGATATAAATTGATAGATTCATCAAAACAAGCAAACTATGTATCAAAAACAGAATCTGTCAAAAACAGAATAGTCTGTAGTAATCTGAATATTCACCATACTTATGGTACCCCAAAAATTCTACCAAAATTAGGAAAAATAAAAAAGTTGTTTATAAATACAGTGCAAAAGGAATCAGAACCAATTGACGTCCCAGTTAAAAATGTAAAATCGCGCACTACAGCCAAAGTTTCTGTCCTGCACCGTACAAACCAACAAGCATTGCAAACATCCTAAAGGCAAACCTTAGCACATTATTTTTATAATACAATGGAATTGTACAAGGGGATAATTAATTTTGATGAAAAGTTTCTGTAATCAAGATTCACAAAGTTTCCGTGAGCATGAACAAAGTTCAAGGAGCTCCCCCACTTCAACAATGCTTGTCTCTCTCACTTTCACTTTCCTTTTTGAAAAGTTTTTGTGTTCCCCTCTTTATTTTTTTTGTTTTTAAACTATATAAAAGCACTAAACATAAATAAATGACTCTTTAAATGACTCTCTAAAACTTCCGGGTTGTCTCCTTGGCAGCACTTTCTTTAAAGCCATTAAGCTAGGCATTTAGTGCTCAAGTAATGAATCCACCCGGATCCCAAGGTATATCAAAGCCAATTTTAATTAACAATGACTTATAATTTAGTAGTGAGCACAAAGTATTATATATCAAGCAACAACGAAGCCTAACTCTCTTCCTATGCATCGGCATGTCATAAGAGAACAATTCATGCACACATAGTAAAGGCCAAAGCATAATATAAGCAGTTTCTTGAAATTTCATAGTGTGGGAAACATAGAGAGGTGGAATAGTTCCTCTCTCATAATAATTGCAAGTAGGAGCAGCAAGAAAATGCGTATTACATTCATCAAAATCATCATGTGCAATGGTAAAAGGCAACCCATCAATATAATCCTTACTAAGCGCAAACTTCTTCGATATAGTGTAGTTTGGAGAATTCAAAAAGATAATGGGACTATCATGCGTGGGTGCAATAGCAACAATTTCATGTTTAACATAAGGAACTATAGCAAGTTCATCTCCATAAGCATAATTCATATTGGCATCTTGGCCACAAGCATAACAAGCATCATCAAAAAGGGATATTTCAAAAAAAATTCAAGGGATCATAGCAATCATCCTTCGGTAAGCACGAAGGGGAATTAAATAATGTATGAGTTGGAGGGTTACTCTCATTAGAAGGTGGGCACGGGTAGCTAATCCGCTCTTCCTCCTTTTGTTCTTCGCTCTCCTCATCATCTTTTTCATCCAATGAGCTCACTGTTTCATCAATTTCTTCTTCCATAGCTTCCTGCAAAAATATTAGTCTCTTCTTGGACAGCGTTGACTTTCTTCATAAAAGCATTAATATAGTAATTGTATTCATAATTTTCATAGCAATATCCAAGTATAGCAAGATTTTCTGGCCTATAACCATCAACATCAAAAGCTTCATACTTTTCAAACAAAGCTTCAATATCATAGGCAGCCTTAAAAGCAACAAATTCTTCTATTTGTTCCACATCATAGTAATCATATATACCATTAGCATAGGAAGCTAAGCTTTCATTATCGTTAAATTTGCATGAAAAGGGGAGGTGTGGAGCCTCCATCCTAGAGCAACAAGTAATATCATATCTCAAGCATAGATTCCAGGCATACCAACGCAACATAATAAATTGATCCCATTATAGTTTCCCTTTTTGTGTCGAGCGATAATCCCTAAAGTATTCACGTTGATCCAACGTGTCCCCCGTTATAAAGTTGAATGGGGCTTTCTCAGGATTATCAAAGTAGTACATAATATCTTTCGCATAATGAGAATCGAGGGTTTTAGGAGTTACCCCATCTTCATGAGTAGCAAGTACAGCTAATTTTTTTGGTATTTTGCGTTCCATATCCATAACTAAAGATAGAGAACAACTAAGAACAGCAAATAAAAATTACTTAGTGATAAAGCAAACAAGCACACACGAGAATATTCACCCCACACTATGACTCCCCGGCAACGGCCCAGAAAAATGTCTTGATAACCCACAAGTGTAGGGGATCGCAACAATTTTCGATAAGTAAGAGTGTCGAACCCAACGAGGAGCTAAAGGTAAAATAAATATTCCCTCAAGTTCTATCGACCACCGATATAACTCTAGGCACGCTTGACGTTCACTTTACCTAGAACAAGAATGAAACTAGAAGTACTTTGTAGGTGTGATAGGATAGGTTTGCAAGATAATAAAGAGCATGTAAATAAAAGCTAGGGGCTGTTTAGATAAAGATGCAATAAAGTAAATATTAGTAGAGAGCTTTTTGTTATGAGAAAGTTATTTGTCCAAGGCAATCGATAACTAGACCGGTAATCATTGTTGCAATTCTATTTGAGGGAGAGGCATAAGCTAACATACTTTCTCTACTTGGATCATATGCACTTATGATTGGAACTCTATCAAGCATCCGCAACTACTAAATATTTATTAAGGTAAAACCCAACCATAGCATTAAAGTATCAAGTCCCCTTTTATCCCATACGCAAACAACCTACTTACTCGGGTTTGTGTTTCAGTCACTCACGCAACCCACCATAAGCAAATCATAAACATATTGCAAACCCTACAGTGGGAATCCCTCATGCTTGCGTGACACGAAGGGCGCAATAGGACAACACCAATAATAAAACATGCAACTCAAACAAATCGCGATCATCAATTAACCCATAGGACAAAACGGATCTACTCAAACATCATAAGATAGCCATACATCATTGGGGAATAATATATAGCATTGAGCACCATGTTTAAGTAGAGATTACAGCGGGTAAGAGAGAGGTTACACCGCTGCATAGAGGGAGGAAGAGTTGGTGGAGATGTTGGTGAAGATGACGACGGTGTTGGTGAAGATCGCGGTGATGATGATGGCCCCCGGCAGCGCTCCGGCGCCACCGGAAGCAAGGGGGAGAGAGGGCCCCTTCTTCTTCTTCTTCCTTGACCTCCTCCCTAGATGGGAGAAGGGTTTCCCCTCTGGTCCTTGGCTCTCATGGCTTGGGAGGGGCAAGAGCCCCTCCGAGATTGGATCTATCTCTTTGTTTCTCTCTGTTTCTGCGTTGTCTGCGTTGTCTGATTCTACCCCTTCACCGTTTCCTTTATATCTGGAGATCCGTAACTTCGATTGGGTTGAATCTTTCGCCCAGATTGTTCTCATAAAATTAGCTTTCTTGCGGCAAAAGTAGAGCCTCAAACGCTTTACGGGTGGCCCACGAGAGCCCAGGGCGCGCCCAGGGGTAGGGGGCGCGCCCAGGGGTAGGGGGCGCGCCCCCCTGTCTCGTGGCCACCTCGGACATTGTTTCGCGTTGATTCTTCCTTCGGAAAATCCCAAATATTCCAAAATAATTCTCCGTCCGTTTTTATCCCGTTTGGATTCCGTTTGATATTGGTTTTCTGCGAAACATAAAACATGCAACAAACAAGAACTGGCACTAGGCACTGGATCAATATGTTAGTCCCAAAAAATAGTATAAAAAGTTGCCAAAAGTATATAAAAGTTGAATAATATTGGCATGGAACAATAAAAAATTATAGATACGACGGAGACGTATCACGAACCAGGTCAGCGAATGATGCACCTGTGAATGTGCCGCAAGGAGATGCCCCTGGCCTTCAACCCATACGCAGATCAAATTCTTACAGCTATCATGGTGACGGGTACTGCGTTGCACCAACTTTTGACCTGGGCATAGATGGTGATGCTGGGCCTGCTACACCACTTGCTCTAGCAACACAAACATGGGAAGCCAATGTGGTTGTCATAGATGAGGATGAGTTGGACCCAGCAACTGTGAATGAAGGATGCGTTGCTGCTGATGCTGGCAAGGGATTAGCTCACTAGCCAGATGTTGGATCACCAGACAGCTGCCACACCCCGATATGCAGAGAACCAGCAGTTGGCACAAGCAGTTCTTCAGGACCACCTGTTGCACGAAGATAGAGGAGGGTAATAAGGCCCGGAGCTTCTCAACGATCCCCATTCATTGATTACAACAAAAAGAAGACCTTTAACTCCAATGAGGCAGTCAACAAGCTTTACGCTGCCTTTTTGTATTGGGCCAGACATCATGAAGGAGCAAATGATGATGATACCAGGTAAACCAACTCCCCATAGCCTATATACATATCCTTTTTAGTTGCACAGTAGCACCCACTTAGTTGCACAACAAGCAGATCATGTTGCACAGAACAGTGCTTTTAGTTGCACACTCTTGTTTTTTTAATGGGCTTATTCCATCTGTGCCCCCAATTCCTTAGTTGTGCTCAGTTTTCCCCACGCTTCAAACTTTTGCTCACTTTTCCCCATTCCCTTAGCTGAAACTCTCACAAATGTTCATAACAGACGTTTGCCATCTTGGCCGTTAACTGACTTGTGGGGCCACGTTGGACTCTGTTGACTGTGGCTGTGGCTTCGCTGGTTGGGCCGTGTTTGTGTTCATAGGACGGGCCCGTTAGTTTGTTGGTAATAAATTAAAAAGGGAGCCCAATTAAAAAAGCCTGCTATGGATGGATGCAGCCTGCTATGCATGCCCGGCTTTGGCATCGATGTAGCCTGCTATGCATGCGAACACCGCCACGCACGCATCTAGTGACCTAGACCTAATCGCATGCATGCACGCCGACACGCACGCATCAATCCGTGCCGCACGGTTGCCGGTGGATTTAGTCACTCCGCAGCGTTGTTTCACGCGTCGCAGGCATACGTGCCAGTGGCAGAAGGGGCATGCTGCACGCACGGTCACATCCATATGTTGAGGCACCGGTTCACGCCGCAGGCTGCACGCACGCTCGTGAATGGGAGGCAGGTAGCCGCCAATGCAGAGCACGCAGAAGGGGGAGGCAGGCAGCCGCCAACGCAGAGCACGCAAAGCATGCTCGCATCGATTCACGTTCACAAATTGATGATTGCATCGGTTCACGCACGCACTGAGTCACGATCTACGCCGGTTGTGCGTGTACCCACTTCGTCTCCCCCGACTATTTAAAATGCCCTTCATTGCCTCTTCTTCTACAGATCCATCTGCGCCTCCAACTTCTCTTCTTCCCCCAAAAGCCAAAGCCGTTCCACTCAGCGAAGCGAGCAAGATGCAGTACAATGGGCCGACGTTCCAAGCGCCGCCAACCGTGCTGGAACGGCGGTACCCCGCCAACATCATCGTCAAGGAATCCCTCCGCGTGTGGGTGTTCTCCCGCTGGAGGGGAAGCACTGAGCTTGCATGGGGGTTCCTCCGTGTGGGCTTCCACCACCTCCCGGCTTGCTCGCCGCCCTTGTTCAACCTCATGGAGCAGCGTCCCCACGCCAACGCTCCAGTGGTAGGGCTCATCGTCCACTTTACCAATAGGTTCGATGCCTACTACCTGCTCGGCAAGGTGTATTGGTGTGGGTGCGAGTTCATCGCATTCACGACCTATAACATCTTCACCGACTTCGAGAGCGTCTTCCCCGCTCACAACCGCATGCACAGCCTCTCGTACTACGTCGGCTACAACGGCCTTGAGGAGGAGGAGTACTGAAGCCGACGGCAAAGAAGACGGTGAAGCCGGCGGTTAAGGTGAAGACGACGGTGAAGACATGGCGGTGTTGCCCTAGCTACCCTATCTATCTACTATGTAGTGTGAGTTTGGTGTGTGTGTTGCCCGAGCTAGCTACCCTATGTATGTAAGGTTAATTATTAGGGATTATCTATCGGTGTCTATGTAAGAACTTATGTTGCCCTAGCAACCCTATCTAAGTTAAGTTATGTGTGTTATATTAATGCTTTGTTATGTTTGTATTTTGTTTGTCCCAAGTTTAGACATAGCTAATTGGCGTGGGAAAAATTAACCAAACAAACTAAAAATGATGTGTTTATAGATGCCTTCTAAAAATAAGAACATATTGTACATTTGTACACGGCTTTGGTTTGAGAGCTCTGTATTTTTTAGGTATTCAAAGAAGGGCTCCCTTCAAAGAATACTTTGGTTTTCAGAAATATTGAAGTATCAAATACTTTGAGATATTTGGCTTTAGTCAAAAGTGTAGTTTTAACTACACTATGTTTGAACTATATAAAAAATAGGGTTAGATCTCTTTTTCTAATCATGAAGTATTGGCTCGCTAGGCATAATAATACTGCGGTTTGCAAATACTTTGATTTTAAAAAATGAAGGGACTCATAAAGGAAAGCCAAAAAAATTCCTCAATGAGATAGAAGAGATTGGGCAATCAAATTAATGAAAAAAGCAATTAGAAACAAAAAAGAACAAAGCAATCCTTCCTAAACAAAAAAAGAAACATCGCTTGTTTTTGGGCTTTCTCTTTGGGCCCGCAAACTAGGTTTTTAGCAGAACTGACGAACTCGAGGACAAAAGTTTGGCAAGTGCGAGAGAGAAGAGATGAACTTGATGTATATCCCTTGTGCTGCTCAAGTACTACTTACTGTCATCTGACGAGCTAGGGTATGATCCAACACTCGAGGTTATTAGCTAACAAAATAATCCTATCACTGAACTGGTAGTTGTTTTCTGCCGAAACTGAAAGTGTCGAAACTTAACAGTAAACTGCATACATTCAGAGATCGACAGTTGCACTAAACAGAGTTGCATTTGAGATAAACAGACTTGGATTGCTAAACAGTGGCAACAACAGTAGACAAACATCTCTAATGAGAGATGGCCATCAAGTAAAAAAATTCCTAGAGCAAGTATTTCTAAAGCTATCAGATTGGATTGCTTCTTCAACTCAATAAGCTCCTTGAAGTTCTTGTTCATCTTCTTCAATTCCGTCTTCAGTTCGACATCTACCACCGTCGGGTATTCTGGACGCGCTGCTGCTGCCGGAGCGGCACTTTCATGGGGCAAATTGGACTCGCGGATTGCATTCCCCCTTGAATCCAGCAAGCCCGACCCTTGAATCCTCTGGATGTAATCATCCATCCACTCGAAATGGTGGCATTTCTTCATGATGTGAAAACGAAATCATGTAACCTAAATCCAAATCTGACAGATTTTTTGAGAAATTAGAGATAAAGGATGCGAGGAAAACTCAGATCTAACCTGCCCCTCCGGTTTGCTCTCGCATTTGACGAACTCGTGCCCAAAGTTCCCATTCTTCTCCTCCTTCGAAGTCAACCGCTTCAGTGGCGTAGTCCGTGGGCAGTCAGTGCATCGAGTCATTGGCACTGGACCATACACCGGCCACGTGGAACGGGAGGGTGACGAGGAGGTCGACATATCGCCCGGGAGGAAGAAATAGAGGAATTGCTCGAGAGGAAGAAGAACGAGAAGATGGGGAAAGAAACAGATGAATTGCTCGATCTGCTCGATGCCTTTGTCTGTCAGATGGAGAAGAGGAGAAGGGGAAGCTATATTGACGATTTGCCACATTGTATTTTGCAGTTTGAATATTTGAACCAACTCTTAACACTGACATGTGGTGGTCATGTGCGAAAAATACAATTTCATATGTAAAGTGGGGCAGATCGTAAAAAACCCGAGAAGGACAATGCAATAGCCAATCAGGATGCATCACGCGAATCATGCATGCCTTCCCCACATCTGACGGGTGGTGTTTGGCGCTTGGTAGGATCCGACGGCGCACGTTCGACGCTAGGGTTTGGAGCATTTCTGCGGGGTTATGAGCGAGTCGACGGGGTTATTAGGGTTTGACCAGATTTCAAATGGCCATAACTAAATTAGAAAAAATCACAAAAATATAAAACAAACGTAGTTCGTCCGTTTATGAGACCTAGTTACCATAAAAAAATATAAACTTGGTATAGGAGCGTTTTTTTGAAAAATCATTTTTTGAAGTGATCTGTCGAAACCAAGTTCAAATGTTTTTAAAAAATTCAAAAAAAATCAAAATGTTGTAATTCTTGCACACATAGCCTTCATATGTGACAAGGTTATGAGAAAAAAAATATAAACTTGGTGTAGGTCATTTTCAGGAAAAAAGTCTTCACACAAATGAGCTATCACCTATGAACATTTTCAGAGTTCGTAGAATAGGGAGAGAGGGTTTAGGGTTTGAATTTTTTTCAAAATAATTAAAAAAAACTAGAAAAATCTCCATAGCTTCATTTTGGAGTGAGTAAGAAGGATCTGAACTTACTTTTTCATTTTCATATCTAAAACGTGTCATTTGACGGTTTTGAAATAAAAGCATATTTTTTCAAAAAAATGTAGTAATATGAATATTAATCAATAAATAGTGAGACTTCGTTTTTACCCTATATATATGGAACAAGTGTTAATAAAAATATATATGCCTCATTTAGGCAAGGTAAAAAAAACTTGATTTCAAATAGGGTTGTTTACCCTAGCTTTCGAGCTCGTTTCTAGCACATTTCTCATTCGGACTGTTCACCTATGAATATTGGACTTCAAATGCTCGATCAAATACACCGCACAGAGCAATGAACCTCCAATGTTCAACTTCAACTTTGACTCGAATCCAAATTTTGGCCCAAATTCAAATATTGATTTAAATTCAAATTTTGATGGAAATTTGAATTCTGACTCAAATAAGAAACCAAAGTAGAAGCAACATTATTACAACTGATAAGTTTTCACAGTAGCTCAAATCTACCAAGTTTTAAGATGCCAACATCTTAATACAAATCTACCAAGTTTTAAGCGATCCACTCGCCCTCAAATTGACAACACAAACATTTCCCAACAACTTAATTCAAATTTTCGACTTGCTCCTTGTGTTTGCAGCTGGCTTCACCGTCTTGCTCCTGGTTTCCCTAGTTGAGATGCTCTTTTCTTTCAAACTCTTGTTTCTTTTGATCTTGGGCTTTACTTGGGGTTTTCCTCGTGGAGGTGCTGATGGAGTAGTTGCCTTGCCAAGCACTTGACGACCATTTGACGGTCATCTATGGGTTCAGTAATCTTTAAAGGCACAATTGGAAAAATTACGCCCTCCTCTTCCTCTCTTATGGATTCAAAACCATCAAAGGCCATGATTTCAAAATCTTCTGCTTCTTCATCTCTTGGCCTTTTCTCCCTAGAGCTGGTAAATAAAATTATAAGCCATAGGAAAAAAAGAGAACAAATGCAAACAAAAGGGTAGCTGCATTCTACAAAGGGTGCAAACACATACCAAGATGCTTCATTTGCTGCTGCATTCTCCACTGCTTCATTTGCTGCTGCATTCTCCACTGCATCTTCAGTCTCCATTGCTGCTGCATTCTCCTCAGCATTGGCTGCTGTCCATCTTTCCTCCTCTCCAAATGATGCATCCACTGCATTGGTACAAAGCCTAGCAATATGCCCCAGAACTCCACATTTTTTGCAAGCACGCTTCTTTGGTAGACGACCCTCCTCACCTGCTCTAATCCTCTGGTTCCTTGGTCTTCCTGGTGGTCTAGTAATGACAGGAGCGTGGAGTTTGAACCCTGGATCTACTATGTTCCATTGATCTTTCCCCAATAGTGCAGGCACATTGTCAGCATAAGCAGCCATAAATTTGGCAACAGAGAAATACTCAGAGCAATATTGATCAACTTCACCATCTGCACCCCCGATAATGGTCATCAGATGTAGGGCATGTATGCATTTCTTCCCACGGATCTGCCATTGCCTACAAGTACATTCTCTAGTACTTAGGTTCACAGGATACCTCCATACCCTATTTTTAGTGTCAGTATAGGTAACCTCTCCCTCATATGTACCAGATCGAATACATTTCATCTTCAGTCCTCTTGCCTTCAAGTGCAATGCCTTAATCAGTGATGGGAGCATTTGATGACCAACATATTGTGTTTCTGCAATTCTTTTGCGAAGAGCCATCTTTATCATGATCATTTGCCTCATCTTGTCAAATGCTTGCCACAACAAGAGCCCTTTCACTGACTTGAACTTTGAATTGAAGCATTCTGCAAGGTTACTGGTCACATAATCTACTTTGCAGATTTCGTTGAATTTGCTTCTTGACCACACCTTGCCATGATGTGCATCCATGTACTCCTTCACAAGAGGATTTTGAGCATACAACACTCTCAAATGGTGTTCATGCTTCCTTTTGCTGCATGTGTATGATGCTGGCCATAAGTTCTCATCATAAACTTTACCTTTGAACTTCTTTTTGAAATTATGCGCTAGGTGTCGCATACATTCCCTATGCTCCACTCCAGGGAATACAATTTCCACTACACTCTCTAAACCCTTGCAAGCATCTGTGTGTATAGCTAAACCTGGGGGTGTGCCTATAATGTTGTGCAACTGCTGCAGAAAACAGACCCAACTTTCCTCAGACTCTACCTCCACCACACCAAATGCAACTGGGAATAGCCAGTTGTGTCCATCAACTGCAGAAGCTGGTACTAGCTGTCCTCTCCATCTTCCAGTCAAATGTGTAGCATCTACAGCCAAATAGGGCCTGCAACCATCTAGAAATCCCTGCCAGCAAGCCTTGAAACAAACAAAAGCCCTTCTGAAGCACTCCTTCTAAAATGACTTCCCTTTTATTTTGAATGGAACTGTATGCTTGTCAATCTCTACACCACTCCCTGGACTTGCCATCTCCACTTCAGCTTTGAAATTGTAAAGCAGCTGAAAACTGTCATTCCATTGACCATTAATTCTGTCAAGAGCCTTTTCCCTAGCATTGAAAATTCTCATGTAAGGAATTTCTATCTTGTACTTCTCAAAAAGCTTCCCATGGAGTGCTGTTGGACCAAGTCCAGGTTATTCTCTCAGCCAATCCAATATAGCATCTGCCACCCACCTAGTTTTTGCTAGCTTGGTTTTGGCCTTCCCCCTGCCCCTCCAGGTGGACAGGTGTGCTTGTGTGGGTTTTTCTTTATCTGAAACAAAATAAAAGGGTAAAGAGCAGTTAAGAAACCTTACTCAATGATCTGAAACTAAATTACTAACTGAACTTGGATTACCTGAATATATTTGCTCTTTCTCATACGAGATGCATGCAACTTCCACCTACACCTAGGATATAGACAAAAAACTGTGAACCTTGCTGGCTCACTCCTTTTAATCTTATAGGTGTTTTCAGATATAATGCACCATGTTGTCACTGCATTCCGACAGTCCACCATTGATTGGAAAATGGTACCTACACTAAGCTCAGGTTTTTCCCTGTTCCACTCAATTGTTGGCATGTCATCACCATCGTATTCATCCTTGATTAAGCTGTCCATGTTCTCCACCTTCTCTTCATCATCAGTGTCATCAAACCTAGCTTGGCTGATGGGCTCCTCCATATATTCGTCATCCACTGCTTGTTGACTGGCTACATCGACCAGTTCAGGAAACATCATCTCGTCTTCATCATCATTTGTAGGCACTGCCTCGTCAGGTTCTACATCTTCTTCTACACCAACTTCAGAAGGTACACGAGAAGCAGCAGCTGAATCGGAACCAAAATTGGAAGCAGGCATGTTGTGGCTCCATGAACCACTTGCTTTACTTGGTGTCGACCTACAAGGAGTGCCGGGGTGCTGGCTATTAGCATAGACAGATGATGTCTGAACTCCCTTCCCCTTCGCCCGTTCTGCGCGTGGCTGAAGCACATCGATTTGGAGTTTACCAAATCGGCAGCCAGCAATCCCAGCAAAAAGCAACGACATATGATCGTCGCAAGTTAGTGGGAGAAATCTTTGCTCGTCACTGCTAAAGTAATTCAGTTCAACAGCATCGGCATCACTCCAGGGATAGGTGTTTCGGAGCTCAGCTCGCAAATCTTTGAAAGATATGCTGGTTTCTACCACTTTGGGATAGAAAAATGATGAAATCAAATGCGGTTTAGTACCACGCAACACACTAGTTTCCATTCTAATCGCCAGCTGGAAAGCCAACGCGGGATCAGTCCTATTTTGTTGGGGGAAGGAAACAAAGGCTTCAGTTAGCCGGGTAAAATCGAGCACAAATTCGAACGATTCGAGCAAACAGAAGTCAAATACGGCCTACAATACGACTTAGAACGTCAATTCGAGAGGAAACAATGCTTACCCAGGTTTAATCCATGAATTATCTGCCGCGGATTCGACCCAATCCTCTCCACAGTCGACTGCATTCTGGGCGTCCTCACTCAACATCGCTATGTAATCCAAGATGGGGAGGTGGGCTATATCTGGCGGAGACGCGGCGTTGCCGACGAATGGAATAGGGCATAGGGTGGAGGAAACAACTGTGGTGGATGCGGCACGACGCCGGCGGAGGGGGCGGGGCGGCGCGGTGCAGTGCAGCCTGTCTAGATCTGTTTCCGATTCAGACAAGCTGCCCAATACGTGTCTCCTTGCGGTCCCACCCGTCAGCAAGCAACAGTAAGATGAAGACTCGGCCCCACTCGTCAGCAATTAACGGTCAATGGACGGTCAAGACGGCAAACGCCCGCTGTGAGCATTTGTGAGAGTTTTAGCTAAGGAAGAGGGGAAAAGTGAGCAAACGTTTGGAGCGTGGGGAAAAGTGAGCACAACTAAGGAACCAGGGGCACTAATTTAAATATCCCTTTTTTAATACACATTTTCTTTCTTGCTGTGACCCTTCAAGCTAACTTTGTCTTTCATTTCTTTTTAAAAAAATTCAGCCCTGAGATAATCAGGTATGGTAATTTCTAGATTTCTTTAAAGGAGTTAGTTGATTCCATCAAGCCTCTTCAATGGCTGTCAACAATTGTTATTGAGACTGGAATCATACACATCATGGATAACTCACCAGAAGGGTCAAAGAAAGTCATTATGGCACTGAGGTTTTCTGTAAGATTTTTCAAAACCTTTGTACCCTCTTCCTTTTTTTGTACCACTTTTGTTGACCAATTCAGGGAGTCCTTTCATATAGTAAGGAGTTTGAGGCATGTTTATAATTTCTGCAGATCAATTTACAATAGGGGATCCACAATGTGAATGAGATAAATAAGAAGTTTGAATACAAGAATCGCCTCGACAAGAAAGACTTGGTCAGTGTTGTGCCCACATGATCCATCTCTTAGTTAGCACTCATAGCATGTTCAGTTGCACATGACACATCTATTAGTTGGCAAATACCTTTAGCCAACTGATATGTCTCCAACGTATCTATAATTTTTGATTGTTCCTTGCTATTATATTATCTGTTTTGGATGTTTAATGGGATTTACTATACACTTTTATATTATTTTTGGGACTAACCTATTAACCGGAGACCCAACCCAAATTGCTGTTTTTTTTGCCTATTTCAGTGTTTCGTGGAAAAGGAATATCAAACGGAGTCTGAAAGCACAAGTGCTCCCTAGGTGGTTTTGGTAATTAATGTCAACATATCTCTTGTTGGACTAACACTTTTATCTAGTATGTTTCAGATAAGTTCAACAATGGAGTGGCATGGACTAAAGGATGAGGGAACTCCTTCAAGATGCTAAGGACAAAGGATTGGCTCAAGCTTCAAGCTCAAGACTCTTCATTTTACATTTTTAGTGATCCAAGATCACATTGAGTCTATAGGAAAAGCCAATACTATCAAGGAGGCATGAGGTGTTGCTTAATGAGCCTCTTGCTTCAAAGTGCTTAGTGATATGCTCCAAATACCCTCAACTACTCCCCACTTCCACACATATGTCCTAAACCTAAAGTCAAACTCGGCCCCACTGATTCTTCCTATCCGGAGCCATCGAGTTTTGATGTCTTAGCCACTGCCACAAACCCTAGGCAAATCGGTCTCACCGATAGGGATCTCGGTCTCACCGAGATGGGATTGTAATCTCTTTGTGTATGTCCATTATCAAAATCGGTCCCACCGAGTTTGAGCAATCGGTACTACCGAGATAACAATGCACACTCTCTGGTTAACTTATTATCAAAATCGGTCCCACCGAGTTTGATAATCGGTCAAACCGAGTTTGCCTGACCAACTCTCTGGAAAGCTTATTACCAAAATTGGTCTCACCGAGTTTGTGTAATCGGTCTTACCGAGATTAAGTTATGCCCTAACCCTAACCGAATCGGTCTTACCGAGTTGCATTTCGGTCCCACCAAAAACCCTAATAGTCACATTATTTGCTAAATCAGTCTGACTGAGTTTAACGATTCGGTCCCACCGAGTTTGGTAGATTGTGTGTAACGGTTAGATTTTGTGTGGAGGCTATATATACCCTCCACCTCCTCTTCATTCGTGAAGAGAGCCATCAGAACGAATCTACACTTCCAGCATCCTATTTTTGAGAGAGAACTACCTACTCATGTGTTGAGGCCAAGATATTCCATTCCTACCATATGAATCTTGATCTCTAGCCTTCCCCAAGTTGCTTTCCACTCAAATCCTCTTTCCACCAGATCCAAATCCTATGAGAGAGAGTTGAGTGTTGGGGAGACTAACATTTGAAGCACAAGAGCATGGAGTTCATCATCAACGCACCATTTGTTACTTCTTGGAGAGTGGTGTCTCCTAGATTAGCTAGGTGTCACTTGGGAGCCTCCGACAAGATTGTGGAGTTGAACCAAGGAGTTTGTAAGGGCAAGGAGATCGCCTACTTCATGAAGATCTACCGCTAGTGAGGCAAGTCCTTCGTGGGCGACGGCCATGGTGGGATAGACAAGGTTGCTTCTTCGTGGACCCTTCGTGGGTGGAGCCCTCTGTGGACTCGCGCAACCGGAACCCTTCGTGGGTTGAAGTCTCCATCAACGTGGATGTACGATAGCACCACCTATCAGAACCACGCCAAAAACATCTGTGTCTCCAATTGCGTTTGAATTCCTCCAATCCCTTCCCTTTACATTCTTGCAAGTTGCATGCTTTATTTTCCGCTACTCATATACTCTTTGCATGCTTGTTTGCTATATGTTGTGAATGTTAAACTTGTGCCTAAACTCCACTCAAACTTTAAGAAACTTTAAAACTGCAACTTTGGTACTTAGTGTCTAATCACCCCCCCTCTAGACACCTCTTCTCAAGGTCCTACAAGTGGTATCAAAGCATTGGTCTCCATTGCCTTGGTTTAATCACCATTGGGGGAAGATGGATGAGTCTACTATTGGGAGCCTTAGACATAGAGTGCCTATCTTGATGGAGAGTATTTTCATGAGTGAAAAAATGAGATGCTTGTTATTTTCAATTAATATCATTTTAACAAGTACATTGCTAGCCCTTGTGCACCTTATGTTGATCCTATGCATCCTACCCATGATGAGTCAATTGACATGGTTAGGAATCTTAGAACTGCATAACTTATCATTAGAGGATTGCCTAGAAACTTGATTGGATGTTTGCCTACTTTTAAGTGTGCCTATACTATATGGAAATTTCTTGAGGAACGATTTCCCAATTATTCATTGAAAAACCTTGATGAAATTCTCCATAAGTCCATTGCTTTGAGTAAAATGAATACTAGTGATCCTATGTTTGGTGATCATCTATTTGAGCTTACAAACCTTATGCGTGCCAAAGGAAATGTTGGTATTATCAGTGACATTATTTCCGAAGCTATAAGAATTCATAGACAAGATTATTGTCAAACTCACTCTAATGAATCACCCTCTCTAGGATTTGATCCACCACATGATGATGTTGAACATGGATACTATGATGAGGATGATGATAGTGACTTCGATCTTGATGATGAAATGAGACATTTTGGTCTTATGGCAAATCTTCGGGGATATATGTCAGGAGGAAAGGAATGGGTTCTTGATAGTGGATGTACCGATCACATGACCGGAGATAAAGACATGTTTCGTGAGCTTGCTGATAATGATAGTCCTCGAAAGTATGTCACTTTTGGTGACAACTCAAAGGGTAAGGTGGTTGGCCTTGGTAAGGTGGCCATATCACATGATAGCTCCATACAAAATGTTATGCTCGTTGAATCTCTTGGATACAACTTACTTTCAGTATCTAGATTTGCTGATTTCGGTTTCAATGTCCTATTTACTGAAGTAGATTGCCAAGTGTTTTGTCGAGATAATCATAAAATGGTCTTTACCGGTGTGCATAGAGGTGATCTATACATTGTTGATTTCACTAAAAAGGCTCAACCTAAAATTTGCTTCATTGCTAAATCCTCAAAAGGCTGGTTGTGGCATAGACGATTAGGTCATGTTGGTATGCGAAACCTTGACAAGCTTATTAAAGGGAATCATATCCTTGGAGTTAATGATGTCATATTTGATAAGGATAGACTTTGCAGTGCTTGTCAAGCAGGTAAACAGGTTGGAGGAAGGCATCCCGTGAAGAACATCATGACCACAAAGAGGCCACTCGAGCTACTTCACATGGATCTTTTTGGTCCCAACTCTTACAAGAGTCTCGGTGGAAATTCTTTTGGTCTAGTTATAGTTGATGATTTTTCCAGATTTACATGGGTGTTCTTTCTCGATGATAAATCGCAGGCCCGAAAGATCTTCAAAAACTTTGCTAGGAAGGCCCAAAATCAATTTGAAGTGAAGATCAAGAAGGTTCGCAGCGACAACGGAACGGAGTTCAAGAATGCAAATGTGGACACCTTTCTTGACGAAGAAGGGATTTCACACGAGTTCTCGGCTATGTACACACCTCAACAAAATGGAGTTGTTGAGAGGAAGAACCGGACGCTCATCGAAATGGCGAGAACGATGCTTGATGAGTACAAGACGCCAAAGCACTTTTGGGCAGAAGCGGTTGAGATAGCTTGTCATGCAACAAATCGCTTGTATCTTCACAAGCTACTCGGCAAGACGGCATACGAGCTCCTCACCGGTAACAAACCCCAAGTTGGATACTTTCGAGTATTCGGCTCAAAGTGCTACATTCTTGATAAGCATCGTCGCTCTAAATTTGCTCCTAAGTCTCATGAAGGTTTCCTACTAGGTTATGGCTCAAACTCTCACACTTACTGTGTCTACAACAATTTCACCCGAAAGGTTGAAGAAACGGTAGATGTGAAGTTTGATGAATCTAACGGCTCGCAAGTAGAGCAATTGCCAATTGATGTAGGAGACAAAGATCCTTCGGAAGCAATCCAAGACTTGTCTATTGGCAAGGTCCGTCCAACGGAGGTGAAGGAGAGTACCTCGTCCGTCCAAGTGGAAGCTTCTACTTCACGACAAGGTGAACCAAGAGTTGATACGGAAGCATCCACAAGCGGGACACACCAAGATGAAGAAAACGAGGAAGTGCATCAAGATGAACGCCAACAACCTCCTTCTCCACCACGACAAGAGAACGCCAACGCCAACAATGAAGAAGGCCAAGAAGAAGAAGAACAAGATGAAGAAGATGTTCAACGAAGACCCAAGCAAAAGCTATCACGAGTTCGAGCAAGAGTTGCTAAAGATCATCCCGTCGAGCAAATCTACAATGACATTCAAACCGGGAGAATCACTCACTCTAAAACTTGTTTAGCTAACTTTTGTGAAAACTATTCTTTCATCTCTAGCATTGAACCTATGAAGGTTGAAGAAGCATTGGAAGATCCAGATTGGATAAATGCTATGCATGAAGAGCTACACAACCTTGAGAGGAACCAAGTTTGGACATTGGTTGAGAAGCCCGACAACAACCACAACATCATCGGTACCAAATGGGTGTTTCACAACAAGCAAGATGAAGATGGACAAGTAGTTCGCAACAAAGCACGCCTCGTCGCCCAAGGCTACACACAAGTCGAAGGTATGGACTATGGTGAGACTTACGCCCCCGTTGCTAGACTTGAGTCCATTCGCATCTTACTTGCCTATGCTAATCACCATGATATCACCTTGTACCAAATGGACATTAAAAGTGCTTTTCTAAATGGTGAAATAGAGGAGGAAGTTTATGTTAAACAACCTCCCGGCTTTGTCAATCCTAAGAAACCCAATCATGTTTACAAACTTCACAAAGCTCTTTATGGACTTAAACAAGCTCCTAGAGCATGGTATAAATGCTTGACCAAGTTCCTTATTGAAAAAGGCTTTGAAATTGGGAAAATTTATTCTACTCTTTTTACTAAAAGGGTTAATGGTGAACTCTTTGTGTGCCAAATTTATGTTGATGATATTATATTTGGTTCAACTAACCCTCATTTTAGTGAAAAGTTTGGGAAGCTAATGTCGGAGAAGTTTGAGATGTCTATGATGAGTGAACTCAAACTCTTTCTTGGTTTGCAAATCAAGCAAACTAAGGAAGGTACTTTTGTCTCTCAAACAAAGTACACCAAGGACTTATTCAAGAAGTTCAATATGCAAGAATGCAAAGGTATGACTACACCCATGCCTACTAGTGGACATCTTGACTTAACCAAAGATGGTGAACCGGTTGATCAAAAGGTTTATTGCTCTATGATTGGTTCATTGTTATATATATATGTGCTTCACGTCCCGATATTATGCTAAGTGTGTGCATGTGCGCACGATATCAAGCTGCTCCTAAAGAATGTCATCTTAAGGCCGTGAAAAGGATAGTGATATACTTAATCCATATACCAAATTTTGGCATTTGGTATCCTAAGAGGGCCTCTTTCGATCTTGTTGGCTATTCCGACTCGGACTATGCCGGAGACAAGGTTCATAGAAAGTCCACTTCGGGTACTTGTCAATTTCTTGGTAGATCTCTTGTGTCTTGGTCCTCCAAGAAACAAAACTCGGTATCCTTATCCACCGCCGAAGCTGAATATATTGCCGCTGGTTCATGTTGTGCTCAATTACTTTGGATGACCCAAACTCTTAAAGATTATGGGATATATGTGAAACATGTTCCATTGCTTTGTGACAATGAAAGTGCTATCAAAATTGGTCATAATCCTGTGCAACATTCTCGAACTAAGCATATTGAAGTTCGTCATAATTTCATTCGAGATCATGTTGCTAAGGGTGACATTGATCTTAAGCATGTTCGCACCGAAAAGCAATTAGCGGATATATTCACTAAACCTCTTGATGAGAAAGTGTTTTGCAGGTTAAGAGGAGAATTGAACATCATTGATGCTTCAAACTTGGAGTAGAAACTCCATTGGATACATGCAAGACATGAGCTTATGACTAATCCTTGATATTTCTCTTATGATGAAAATCTTATGTCTTGGATATATTTGTATCTTGCATGTTATCTAACTCATGTAGTTACTTGGTTGAATCAAATTCCATGAGATTGTAATCTACTCATATCTTGAGCAATCTCTACATCACCAAGTCTCTACACAAGGTGGTTGAAGCCAAGGAAGCATAAAACCATTCAAACATATCCTTTGACAAATTCTATGTTGAGTTTCATGATTGTCAGTTTTGGATATACAAGTGCTCTTCCTTGCAAGAACTAACCCATGTAGGTAGACGGACTCAAATTCCAAGTGGTGCTTCCAACTCTTGATGAGCTACATCAACCTTGAGCAACCCACACAAGTTCAACTACATGGACAACACCACCATCCAAGGTATGTTATTCCATCTTAGAGAAGCTTTACTCAGAGTCATGAGTTAAAGCAACTCGACAAGATGTGAATACATCAAGATACTTAAACGAAAAATGGCAACCCCATTTTGAGCTTAAACGATGAGTATGACCTATAATCAAGTGATCTCACTTGACTCCTAAGTCAATATACTCTAACATAGGTGACTTTGTCGCCGACCATCTCTAGATGAAGTTCTCTTGTGTTCTTTCCTGTGTTTTTGCATTTGTCACATGCATATTTGTTTCTCCTTTTCAAAAAAAAACTTCATCTAGATTTCTTTCTGTTTGCTCTGCATTTTCTGCATCAAATTCCTTGCACATCCTTCAGTTAATTCCTTGCAAATCTTTGAGAGATCTTACTAGTCTAGTGAGCTGAGGTGACAAGTGTTTTCTCTGTGATGAACTCGGTTACACCGATTTGTTATTTTCGGTCCAACCAAATCTTATCGGTACGACCGAAGCATACCACTCGGTGCCACCGATTTCATAACAGGAAAAACTCTTTGCCACATATTCTGTGTTTCTTCTGATCCAGCTCCACTCAATGAATCTTGTCCTCTACAAGCATCACATTTTTATCATTGCTTTATGTTGTGACTCAAGGATCAAACCCATTCACGACAAATTCCAGAGGGAGAGAGAGAGATTACATCTTTATCAACCCCCTCTTGGAAATTGATGTCAAAGGGGGAGAGAGAGATCACATCAAAGCTTATCTTTTAGAGAGATAGATCACATCAGAGAGAGAGTATCACCTTCTCAGGGGGAGAGAGATCCTTCGGGGGGAGAGAGAGAGAGAGATCTCCAGGGGGAGAGAATACTAGTAGAATGTATTTCTCAAGGATCCCAGATGCTTGGTGTTCAAGAGGAGAGATGCCACATGTCTTCTTGAGGGGAAAGACATGTTCATATGTGCTTATTTGCATTAGTTTGCATTAGCCCTGTTCATTCATATCTTTCAGCTCCGATTTTCTGTTCCCTATCTTCTCCCAGTATCCCATGTTAGATTCAGGGGGAGCAAGACATCTAAGGGAAAGAGATCATTTAAATTCATTGCATATCTTTACTCTTGGGGACATGTCTAATCCAATGTGGTACTTAGTACACACTCTCTACATGTCATCCCAGTCTTGGTATTCTTGTGGTTTCTTTTGTTTGCTCTGGCTAGTAGATGTATCTGTGTTATCTAACCTTGTTTACGCAGGTTCATTCCATCCTAAGCCAACTCAAGGCAACAAGGTAAGTATATGCATCACAATCATGTGTATGAGGAATTCTTGCTGATGTACATACTGTTTGCAAGAAGGACTCATGGGCATGAAGGTATTCTCTTTAATACTTTTTGCTCTGATGCATATAGCCAAGATACATGTAACACATTGCCTGCTCTATCATGGTTATGCTATCACATGCTTCTATATTTCATATTCACATGATTTCATACATGTAGGGGGAGCCTATGCATGTTACATGTCTTTCCAAAGCTTTACTTGCTATTCTTTATGTCTTTATCTAAAGCTTTGATGTATGTTGTCATCAATTACCAAAAAGGGGGAGATTGAAAGCACAAGTGCTCCCTAGGTGGTTTTGGTAATTAATGTCAACATATCTCTTGTTGGACTAACACTTTTATCTAGTATGTTTCAGATAAGTTCAACAATGGAGTGGCATGGACTAAAGGATGAGGAAACTCCTTCAAGATGCTAAGGACAAAGGATTGGCTCAAGCTTCAAGCTCAAGACTCTTCATTTTATATTTTTAGTGATCCAAGATCACATTGAGTCTATAGGAAAAGCCAATACTATCAAGGAGGGATGAGGTGTTGCTTAATGAGCCTCTTGCTTCAAAGTGCTTAGTGATATGCTCCAAATACCCTCAACTACTTTCCCACTTCCACACATATGTCCTAAACCTAGAGTCAAACTCGGCCCCACTGATTCTTCCTATCCGGAGCCACCGAGTTTTGATGTCTTAGCCACTGCCACAAACCCTAGGCAAATCGGTCTCACCGATAGGGATCTCGGTCTCACCGAGATGGGATTGTAATCTCTCTGTGTATGTCCATTATCAAAATCGGTCTCACCGAGTTTGAGCAATCGGTACTACCGAGATTACAATGCAAACTCTCTGGTTAACTTATTATCAAAATCAGTCCCATCGAATTTGATAATCGGTCAAACCGAGTTTTCCTGACCAACTCTCTGGAAAGCTTATTACCAAAATTGGTCTCACCGAGTTTGTGTAATCGGTCTTACCGAGATTACGTTATGCCCTAACCCTAACCGAATCGGTCTTACTGAGTTGCATTTCGGTCCCACCGAAGACCCTAACGGTCACATTATTTGCTAAATCGGTCTGACCGAGTTTAACGATTCGGTCCCACCGAGTTTGGTAGATTGTGTGTAACGGTTAGATTTTGTGTGGAGGCTATATATACCCCTCCACCTCCTCTTCATTCATGAAGAGAGACATCAGAACGAACCTACACTTCCAGCATCCTATTTCTGAGAGAGAACTACCTACTCATGTGTTGAGGCCAAGATATTCCATTCCTACCATATGAATCTTGATCTCTAGCCTTCCCCAAGTTGCTTTCCACTCAAACCCTCTTTCCACCAGATCCAAATCCTATGAGAGAGAGTTGAGTGTTGGGGAGACTATCATTTGAAGCACAAGAGCAAGGAGTTCATCATCAACGCACCATTTGTTACTTCTTGGAGAGTGGTGTCTCCTAGATTGGCTAGGTGTCACTTGGGAGCCTCCGACAAGATTGTGGAGTTGAACCAAGGAGTTTGTAAGGGCAAGGAGATCACCTACTTCGTGAAGATCTACCGCTAGTGAGGCAAGTCCTTCGTGGGCGACGGCCATGGTGGGATAGACAAGGTTGCTTCTTCGTGGACCCTTCGTGGGTGGAGCCCTCCATGGACTCGCGCAACTGTTAACCTTTGTGGGTTGAAGTCTCCATCAACGTGGATGTACGATAGCACCACCTATCGGAACCACGTCAAAAACATCGTGTCTCCAATTGCGTTTGAATCCTCCAATCCCTTCCCTTTACATTCTTGCAAGTTGCATGCTTTATTTTCCGCTGCTCATATACTCTTTGCATGCTTGTTTGCTATATGTTGTGAATGTTAAACTTGTGCCTAAACTCCACTCAAACTTTAAGAAACTTAAAAACTGCAACTTTGGTACTTAGTGTCTAATCACCCCCCCTCTAGACACCTCTTCTCAAGGTCCTACAGAGTCCAAACGGAATGAAACCTTCGGGAGAGTTATTTTTGGAACAAACGCAATCCAGGAGACTTGGAGTGGATGTCAAGAAATAAACGAGGCGGCCACGAGGCAGGAGGGCACGCCGAGGGGAGGGGGGGGGGTAGGCGCGCCCCCACCCTTGTGGGCCCCTCGTGGCTCCCCTGACCGACTTCCTTCGCCTATATATACTCATATACCCTGAAAACATCCAGGAGCACCACGAAACCCTATTTACACCCCCGCAACCTTCTGTACCCATGAGATCCCATCTTGGGGCCTTTTCCGGCGCTCCGCCGGAGGGGGAATCGACCATAGAGGGCTTCTACATCAACACCATAGCCTCTCCGATGAAGTGTGAGTAGTTTACCACAAACCTTCGAGTCCATAGTTATTAGCTAGATGGCTTCTTCTCTCTCTTTGGATCTCAATACAAAGTTCTCCTTGATCTTCTTGGAGATCTATTCGATGTAATTATTTTTGCGGTGTGTTTGTCGAGATCTGATGAATTGTGGGTTTATGATCAAGATTATCTATGAACAATATTTGAATCTCCTCTAAATTCTTTTATGTATGATTTGTTATCTTTGCAAGTCTCTTCGAATTATCAGTTTGGTTTGGCCTACTAGATTGATCTTTCTTGCAATGGGAGAAGTGCTTAGCTTTGGGTTCAATCTTGCGGTGTCCTTTCCCAGTGACAGCAGGGGCAGCAAGGCACGTATTGTATTGTTGCCATCGAGGATAAAAAGATGGGGTTTATATCATATTGCTTGAGTTTATCCCTCTATATTATGTCATCTTGCCTAATGTGTTACTCTGTTCTTATGAACTTAATACTCTAGATGCATGCTGGATAGCGGTCGATGTGTGGTGTAATAGTAGTAGATGCAAAATCGTTTCGATCTACTTGTCGCGGACGTGATGCCTATATACATGATCATGCCTAGATATTCTCATAACTATGCACTTTTCTATCAATTGCTCGATGATAACCCGCAAGTATACGGGATAGTTGTAGCCTCTTTCGATAAGTAAGAGTGTCGAACCCAGCGAGGAGCTAAAGGTAGAACAAATACTCTCTCAAGTCCTATCGGCCACTGATATGACTCTACGCACGCTTGACGTTCGCTTTACCTAGAACAAGTATGAAACTAGAAGTACTTTGTAGGTGTGATAGGAAAGGTTTGCAAGATAATAAAGAGCACATAAATAAAAAGTAGGGGCTTTTTAGATAAAGATGCAATAAAGTAAATATAGCGAGTGTGGAAAAGTGGTGGTAGGAGTTATGAAAGTGTCCCTAAGCAATTGACTACTTTACTAGACCGATATCAAGTTTTTATGTGGGAGAGGCCACTTCTAGCATGTCATCCCTGACTTGGAATTCTATGCACTTATGATTGGAACTATTAGCAAGCATCCGCAACTACTAACGTTCATTAAGGTAAAACCCAACCATAGCATTAAGATATATTGGTCCCCCTTCAATCCCGTACGCAACAATCCCCTCACTCGGGTTTGTGTTTCAGTCACTCACACAACCCACCATAAAAGAATCATGAACGTATTGCAACACCCTACAACGGGAATCCCTCACGCTTGCACGACATGGAGGGCACAATAGGACAGCAACATAACCACAAGCAAATTAAATCAATCATAGCAATTCATCAACCACCAATAGGACAACGAAAATCTACTCAGACATCATAGGATGGCAACACATCATTGGATAATAATATGAAGCATAAAGCACCATGTTCAAGTAGAGGGTACAACGGGTTGCGGGAGAGTGTACCGCTGGATATAGAAGGGGGAAGGTGATGGAGATGTTGGTGAAGATGACGGCGGTGTTGGTGAAGATCGCGGTGATGATGATGGCCCCCGGCAGCGCTCCGGCGCCACCGGAAGCAAGGGGGGGAGAGGCCCCCTTCTTCTTCTTCTTCCTTGACCTCCTCCCTAGATGGGAGAAGGGTTTCCCCTCTAGTCCTTGGCTCCCATGGCTTGGGACAGGCGAGAGCCCCTCTGAGATTGGATCTATCTCTCTGTTTCTGCGTTCTCTGATTCTACCCCTTCACCGTTTCTTTTATATCTGGAGATCCGTAACTCTGATTGGGGTGAATCTTTCGCCCAGATTTTTCTTGTAAAATTAGCTTTCTTGCGGAAAAAGAAGAGCATCAACCGCCTTACGGGTGGCCCACGAGAGGCCAGGGCGCCCCCCTATCTCGTGGCCACCTCAGACATCGTTTCACGTTGATTCTTCCTCCGGAAAATCCCAAATATTCCAAAATAATTCTCCGTCCATTTTTACCCCGTTTGGATTCCGTTTGATATTAGTTTTCTGCGAAACATAAAACATGCAACAGATAGGAACTGGCACTGGGCACTTGATCAATATGTTAGTCCCAAAAATAGTATAAAAAGTTACCAAAAGTATATGAAAGTTGAATAATATTGGCATGGAACAATCAAAAAATATAGATACGATGGAGACGTATCAGCATGCCCAAGCTTAATTCGTGCTTGTCGTCGAGTAGGTAAATGATAAAAAGATAATTTTTGATGTGGAATGCTACCTAGCATAATCTTGATCAAATGTCTAATCATGGCATGAATATTAAGATACGAGTGATTCATAACAATAGTCTATCATTTGACATAAAAACAATAATACTTCAAGCATACCAACCAAGCAATTATGTCTTATTGAAATAACATAGCCAAAGAAAGCTCATCCCTACAAAATCATATAGTCTGGCTATGCTCCATCTTCATCACACAAAATACTCCCATCATGCACAACCCCGATGACGAGCCGAGCAATTGGTTCATACTTTTTAACGCGCTTCAGCTTTTTCAACTCTTACACAATACATGAGCGCAAACCATGGACATAGAACTATGGTGGTATATGGTGGTGGTTGTGAGAACAAAAAGAGGGAGAAGATAGTCTCACATCAACTAGGCGTATCAACGGGCTATGGAGATGCCCATCAATAGATATCAATGTGAGTGAGTAGGGATTGCCATGCAACGGATGCACTAAGAGCTATAAGTGTATGAAAGCTCAAACTGGAAGCTAAGTGGGTGTGCATCCAAATTGCTTGCTCATGAAGACCTCGGGCGTTTGAGGAAGCCCATCATCGGAATATACAAGCCAAGTTCTATAATGAAAATTTCCACTAGTATATGAAAGTGAAAGCATAGGAGGCTCTCTCTATGAAGAACATGGTGCTACTCTGAAGCACAAGTGTGGTAAAAGGATAGTAACATTGCCCCTTCTCTCTTTTTCTCTCATTTTTTTCCTTTTTTTCTTCTTCTCCTTTTTTTCTTCTTCTCCTTTTTTTCTTTTTATTTTTGTGCCATTTGCATTTCTGCCCCTAACTCGAACCACCTACTTAGATTTGCCCCTAATTTCAAAGCATGCTCAAATTTGCCCCTCTACCGTTAAGTCACTACTCAGAAATGCCCTTCCGTCCAGTCAAAGGCCCATGTGTACTGTAGCAGATGGAAAGTGCTATAGTATTGGACGGAAAGTGCTACAGTACTATATGGAAGGGCATCTCTGAGTAGTGACTTGACGGCGGAGGGGTAAATTTGAGCATGCTTCAAAATTAGCGGCAAATCTGAGTAGTGGGTTCGAGTTAGGGGCACATATGTAAATGTCCCTTTATTTTTTGGTGGGCTTCTTTGGCCTCTTTTTTTATTTGGGATTCTTTGGCCTCTTTTATTTTTCATAAAGTCCGGAGTCTCATCCCGACTTGTGGGGGAATCATAGACTCCTTCATCCTTTCCTCACTGGGGCAATGCTCTAATAATGATGATCATCACACTTTTATTTACTTACAACTCAATATTACAACTCAAAGCTAGAACAAAATATGACTCTATATGAATGCCTCCGGCAGTGTACCGGGATATGCAATGAATCAAGAGTGACATGTATGAAAATTATGAAGGTGGCCTTGCCACAAATATGATGTGAACTACATGATCATGCAAAGAGCAATATGACAATGATGAAACGTGTCATAATAAACGGAACGGTGGAAAGTTGCATGGAAATATATCTCAGAATGGCTATGGAAATGCCATATAGGTAGGTATGGTGGCTGTTTTGAGGAGGGTAAATAATGGGTTTATGCTACCGGCAAAAGTTGCGCGGAAAAATAGAAACTAGCAAAGTGGAAGGATGAGTGTGCGTATATTCATGGACTCAACTCACATTAGTCATAAAGAACTCATATACTTATTGCAAAAGTCTACTTAGCCCTCGAAGCAAAGTACTACTACGCATGCCCCAAGAGGGATAGATTGGTAGGAAAAGACCATCGCTCATCCCCGACTGCCACTCATAAGGAAAGCAATCAAAGAGCACCTCATGCTCCAACTTCGTTACATAACGGTTCACCATACGTGCATGCTACGGGACTTGCAAACCCCAACACAAGTATTTCTCAATTTCACAACTACTGAACTAGCACGACTCTAATATCACCACCTTTATATCGCAAAACTATTGCAAGGAATCAAACATATCATATTCAGTGATCTACAAGTTTATGTAGGATTTTATGACTAACCATGTGAATGACCAATTCCTGTCATCTCTCTAAATAGATATAAGTGAAGCAAGAGAGTTTAATTCTTTCTACAAAAGATATGCCCATGCTCTAACAAATATAAGTGAAGCAAAAGAGCATTCTACAAATGGCGGTTGTCTATATGAAGAGAAACAGATAATCCAACTTCAAATGATATAAGTGAAGCACATGAAGCATTCTATAAAGCCATACTCAAAAGATTTAAGTGAAGTGCAAAGAGCATTCCATAAATAAACCAAGGACTATCTCATACCAGCATGGTGCATAAAAGAAAAATGAAAACTAAATGCAAAAGACGCTCCAAGACTTGCACATAATGCACGAACGAAACGAATCCGAAAACATACCAATACTTGTTGAAGAAAGAGGGGATGCCTTTCGGGGCATCCCCAAGCTTAGACGCTTGAGTCTCCTTGAATATTTACTTGGGGTGACTTGGGCATCCCCAAGCTTGACCTCTTGTCTCTCTTCCTTTTCCTCATATCGAAACCTCCTCGATTAGACACTTCATTCACACAAAACTTCAACAGAAAACTCGGTAAGATCCGTTAGTATAATAAAGCAAATCACCACTCTAAGTACTGTAGCAAACCAATTCATATTTTGTTATCGCATTGTGTCTACTGTAATATAGCTTTTCCATGGCTTAATCCACTGATATAAATTGATAGATTCATCAAAACAAGCAAACTATGCATCAAAAATAGAATCTGTCAAAAAACAGAACGGTCTGTAGTAATCTGAACATTCACCATACTTATGGTACCCCAAAAATTCTACCAAAATTAGGAAGAATAGAAAAGTTGTACATAAAGACAGTGCAAAAGGAATCAGAACCATTTGATGTTCCAGTTAAAAATGTAAAATCGCGCACTACAGCCAAAGTTTCTGCCCTGCACCGTACAAACCAACAAACATTGTAAACATCCTAAAGGAAAACCTTAGCACATTATTTTTATAATACAATGGAATTATACAAGGGGATAATTATTTTTTATGAAAAGTTTCTGTAATCAAGATTCACAAAGTTTCCGTGAGCATGAACAAAGTTCAAGGCTAGCTCCCACTTCAACAATGCTTGTCTTTCTCACTTTCACTTTCCTTTTTGAAAAGTTTTAGGTTCCCCTCTTTATTTTTGTGTTTTTAAACTATATAAAAGCACTCAACAGAAATAAATGACTCTCTAAAACTTCCGGGTTGTCTCCCTGGCAGCGCTTTCTTTAAAGCCATTAAGCTAGGCATTTAGTGCTCAAGTAATGAATCCACCCGGATCCCAAGGTATATCAAAGCCAATTTTAATTAACAATGATTTGTAATTTAGTATTGAGCACAAAGTAACATATATCATGCAACAATGAAGTCTAACTCTCTTCCTATGCATCGACATGTCATAAAAGAACAATTCATGCACACCAAGTAAAGGCCAATGCATAGTATAAACAGTTTCTTGCAATTCTATCGTATGGGAAACATAGAGAGGCGGAGATATAGTTCCTCTCTCATAATAATTGCAAGTAGGAGCAGCAAGCACATGCATATTATATTCATCAAAATCATCATGTGCAATGGTAAAAGGCAACCCATCAATATAATCCTTAATAAGCACAAACTTCTCTGATAAAGTGTAGTAGGGAGAATTCAAAAACATAATAGGACTATCATGCATGGGTGAAATAGCAACAATTTCATGTTTGACATAAGGAACTATAGAAGTTCATCTCCATAAGCATAATTCATATTGGCATCTTGGCCACAAGCATAGCAAGCATCATCAAAAAGGGATATTTCAAACAAATTCAAGGGATCATAGCAATCATCATAGCAATCATCCTTCGATAAGCACGAAGGGAAATTAAACAATGTATGAGTTGAAGAGTTACTCTCATTAGAAGGTGGGCACGGGTAGCTAATCTGCTCTTCCTCCTTTTGTTCTTCGCTCTCCTCATCATCTTTTTCATCTAATGAGCTCATAGTTTCATAAATTTCTTCTTCCGTAGCTTCCTGCAAAATATTAGTCTCTTCTTGGACAGTAGAGAATTTCTCAATATATGGTTTAACATAGGCATTAGAAGCATAATTATCATAACAATATTCAAGTATGGCAAAACTTTTAGATTTGTAAAGAGTAGCATCATACTTTTCAATCAAAGAAGCAATTTCAAAAGCACCCTTAAAAGCAACAAATTCTTCAATTTGTTGAACATCATAGTAATTATAAACACCCTTAGCATACGAAGATACGATTCCATTATCAAACTCACATTGGTAGGGTAGGTGTTTCTTAGGGTTTTCAGAACAACAAGTAATATCATATAATTCACATAAAGTCCAAGCATAGCATTGCAAACGTTGAGTTTGATCCCATAATAGTTTCCCTTTTTCCGATATACGGTGTCGCACATAACAAGCATGCTCATCTAAAGATTTTCCCTCAACTAAGCTAGTTGGGGTTTTAGCACGAGCACAAAGGGATCGAAGATGATCCAAGTAAAAAGCTTCAATAGTGTGATAGATTTTGAGTGGTTCTTCAACCATTGGTGTAGTAGGTACAACTAATTTTTTGGTATTTTGCGTTTCCTACCCATAAATAAAGATAGAAAACAACTAAGAACAGCAAATAAAAATTACTTAGTGATAAAGCAAACAAGCACACACGAGAATATTCACGCCACGCTATGACTCCCCGGCAACGGCGCCAGAAATAGGTCTTGATAACCCACAAGTATACGTGATAGTTGTAGCCTCTTTTGATAAGTAAGAGTGTCGAACCCAACGAGGAGCTAAAGGTAGAACAAATACTCTCTCAAGTTCTATCGGCCACTGATACGACTCTACGCACGCTTGACGTTCACTTTACCTAGAACAATTATGAAACTAGAAGTACTTTGTAGGTGTGATAGGAAAGGTTTGCAAGATAATAAAGAGCACGTAAATAAAAAGTAGGGGCTGTTTAGATAAAGATGCAATAAAGTAAATATAGCGAGTGTGGAAAAGTGGTGGTAGGAGTTGTGAAAGTGTCCCTAAGCAATTGACTACTTTACTAGACCGATAGCAAGTTTTTATGTGGGAGAAGCCACTGCTAGCATGTCATCTCTGACTTGGAATTCTATGCACTTACGATTGGAACTATTAGCAAGCATCCTCAACTACTAACATTCATTAAGGTAAAACCCAACCATAGCATTAAGATATATTGGTCCCCCTTCAATCCCATAAGCAACAATCCCCTTCCTCGGGTTTGTGTTTCAGTCACTCACGCAACCCACCATAAAAGAATCATGAACGTATTGCAACACCCTACAGCGGGAATCCCTCACGCTTGCGCGACATGGAAGGCACAATAGGACAGCAACATAACCACAAGCAAATTAAATCAATCATAGCAATTCATCAACCACCAATAGGACAACGAAAATCTACTCAGACATCATAGGATGGCAACACATCATTGGATAATAATATGAAGCATAAAGCACCATGTTCAAGTAGAGGGTACAACGGGTTGTGGGAGAGTGGACCGCTGGATATAGAAGGGGGAAGGTGATGGAGATGTTGGTGAAGATGACGGCAGTGTTGGTGAAGATCGCGGTGATGATGATGGCCCCCGGCAGCGCTCCGACGCCACCGGAAGCAAGGGGGAGAGAGGCCCCCTTCTTCTTCTTATTCCTTGACCTCCTCCCTAGATGGGAGAAGGGTTTCCCCTCTGGTACTTGGCTCCCATGGCTTGTGAGGGGCGAGAGCCCCTCCGAGATTGGATCTATCTCTCTGTTTCTGTGTTCTCTGATTATACCCCTTCACCGTTTCTTTTATATCTGGAGATCCGTAACTCCGATTGGGGTGAATCTTTCGCCCTGATTTTTCTTGTAAAATTATCCTTCTTACGGCAAAAGAAGAGCATCAACTGCCTTATGGGTGGCCCACGAGAGGCCAGGGAGCGCCCCCTATCTCGTGGCCACCTCAGACACCGTTTCACGTTGATTCTTCCTCCGGAAAAATCCCAAATATTCCAAAATAATTCTCCATCCATTTTTATCCCGTTTGGATTCCGTTTGATATTGGTTTTTTGCGAAACATAAAACATGCAACAGACAGGAACTGGCACTGGGCACTGGATCAATATGTTAGTCCCAAAAATAGTATAAAATGTTGCCAAAAGTATATGAAAGTTGAATAATATTGGAATGGAACAATAAAAAATTATAGATACGACGGAGATGTATCACTCGACAGTAATTTGTTCACCCACCATAATACTTATGCTATTTTGAGAGAAGCCACTAGTGAAGCCTATGGCCCCGGGGTCTATTTTCCATCATATAAGTTTCTGATCTACTTTATTTTGTAATCTTTACTTTCCAATCTATATCATAAAAATACCAAAAATATTTATCTTATTATCTCTATCAGATCTCACTTTTGCAAGTGGCCGTGAAGGGATTGACAACCCCCTTATTGCGTTGGTTGCAAGGTTCTTATTTGTTTGTGCAGGTACGAGGGACTTGCGTGTAGCCTCCTACTGGATTGATACCTTGGTTCTCAAAAACCAAGGGAAATACTTACACTACTTTGCTGCATCACCCTTTCCTCTTCAAGGGAAAACCAACTCATGCTCAAGAGGTAGCAAGAAGGATTTCTGGCGCCATTGCCGGGGAGTCTACACACAAGTCAAGACATACCAAGTACCCATCACAAACTCTTATCCCTCGCATTACATTATTTGCCATTTGCCTCTCGTTTTCCTCTCCCCCACTTCACCTTTGCCGTTTTATTCGCCCTATTTTCCCTGTTCGCCTCTTTTTTGCTTGCTTCTTGTGTGCATATTTGCCCTGATGGCCTTGCCTAAAAAAGTTGATCCTCACCTTAGAAGGATGGAATAAATCTAAAACAAACGTTAGAAGCTTTATGACTTTACAATTTGAGCATAATAATTTCTTTAGAAACGAGCTTAAAGAACAAAAAAGCTTTATGGAATACATGAATAAAGAGTTTGATGATATGTCTAAGGAATTTTATGGTTTGAAATCTTAGTTTGCTCGTCTTGAAAACTCAATAGCCCAAATTTTGGATAAGCAGGCCACGTTAGTTAATAAGATGGCCGCCAAACCGGAAGGGTTAGAAGGAAATAGGGATGAAGATCTAAAAGTGATTGATGTGTCCCCTATTAAATCTTTGTTTTGCAATATGAATCTTGATAATGATGGGACTTGAGATGAGTCAACTTTAGTTAAGAGGCATCCCAATGATTCGGGGTTTTTAGATCTTGATGCAAAAATTGGTAAAAGTGGGATTGAAGAGGCCAAAACTTTACATAGCAATGAACCCACTATTTTGGATTTCAAGGAATTTAATTATGATAATTGTTCTTTAATAGATTGTATTTCCTTGTTGCAATCTGTGTTAAATTCTCCTCATGCTTATAGTCAAAATAAAGCTTTTACTATACATATCATTGATGCTTTAATGCAATCTTATGAAGGAAAACTTGAATTAGAAGTTTCTATCCCTAGAAAAATTTATGATGAGTGGGAACCTACTATTAAAATTAAAATTAAAGATCATGAATGCTATGCTTTGTGTGATTTGGGTGCTACTGTTTCCACGATTCCAAAAACTTTATGTGATGTGTTAGGTTTCCGTGAATTTGATGATTGCTCTTTTAACTTGGACCTTGCGGATTCCACCATTAAGAAACCTATGGGAAGGATTAATGATGTTCTTATTGTTGCAAATAGGAATTATGTGCCTGTAGATCTTATTGTTCTTGATATAGATTGCAATCCTTCATGTCCTATTATCCTTGGTAGACCTTAATGATTGGTACAATTATTGATATGAAAGAAGGAAATATTAGATTACAATTTCCATTAAGGAAAGGCATGGAACACTTTCCTAGGAAGAAAATCAAATTACCTGATGAATCTATTATGAGAGCCACCTATGAATTGAATACCAAAGATGGAAATACTTAGATCTATTCTTGCTTTTATGCCTAGCTAGGGGCGTTAATCGATAGCGCTTGTTGGGAGGCAACCCAATTTATTTTTGTTCCTTGTTTTTTGTTCCTGTTTAGTAATAAATAATTCATCTAGCCTCTGGTTAGATGTAGTTTCATGTTTTAATTAGTGTTTGTGCCAAGTAAAACCTTTAGGATAACCTACGGTGTTAGTTAATTTGATCTTGCTGAAAAACAGAAACTTTTGCATGAACGAGAATAATTTTCATAAATCACAGAAACGTGCTTTTCAGTTTATTCTTTTTGTAGAAGATTAATAAAAAAATTACCTAGAACTTCCTAATTTGGTAGAATTTTGAGGTTCCAGAAGTATTCTAGAGTTACAGATTGCTACAGACTACTCTGTTTTTGACAGATTCTGTTTTTCGTGTGTTGTTTGCTCATTTTGATGAATCCATGGCTAGTATCGGGGGGTATGAACCATAAGTTGGAATACAGTAGGTTTAACACCAATATAAATAAATAATGAGTTCATTACATTACCTTAAAGTGGTGGTTTGTTTTCTTGTACTAACGGAGCTCATGAGATTTTCTGTTGAGTTTTGTGTTGTGAAGTTTTCAAGTTTTTGGGTAAAGATTTGATGGATTATGGAATAAGGAGTGGGAAGAGCCTAAACTTGGGGATGCCCAAGGCACACCAAGGTAAAATTCAAGGACAACCAAAAGCCGAAGCTTGGGGATGCCCCGGAAGGCATCCCCTCTTTCGTCTTCGTCCATCGGTAACTTTACTTAATGCTATATTTTTATTCACCACATGATATGTGTTTTGCTTGGAGCGTCTTGTATGATTTGAGTCTTTGATTTTTAGTTTACCACAATCATCCTTGATGTACACACCTTTTGGAGAGACACACATGAATCGGAATTTATTAGAATACTCTATGTGCTTCACTTATATCTTTTGAGCTAGATAATTTTGCTCTAGTACTTCACTTATATCTTTTTAGAGCACGGTGGTGGTTTTATTTTATAGAAATTATTGATATCTCATTCTTCACTTATATTATTTTGAGAGTCTTTTAGAACAGCATGGTAATTTGCTTGGGTTATAAAATTAGTCCTAATATGACGAGCATGCAAGATAGGTATAATAAAAACTATCATATAGAGTGCATTAAACACTATGATAAATTTGATACTTGATAATTGTTTTGAGATATAAAGATGGTAATGTTAGAGTCATGCTAGTTGGGTAATTATCAAATTGAGAAATACTTGTGTTAAAGTTGGCAAGTCCCGTAGCATGCATGTATGATGAATGTTGTGTGACAAATTTGAAGCATGGGGTGTTCTTTGATTGCCTTCCTTATGAGTGGAGGTCGGGATCGCGCGATGGTTAACTCTTACCAACCCTTCCCCTAGGAGCATGCATAGTAGTACTTTGCTTCGAGGGCTAATAAACTTTTGCAATAAGTATATGAGTTCTTTATGACTAATGTGAGTCCATGGATTATACACACTCTTACCCTTCCGCAATTTGCTAGCCTCTACGGTACCGAGCATTGCCCTTTCTCACCTTGAGAGTTGGTGCAAACTTTGAAGGAAATATGCCCTAGAGGCAATAATAAAGTTATTATTTATTTCCTTATTTCATGATAAATGTTTATTATTCATGCTAGAATTGTATTAACCGGAAACATAATACATGTGTGAATACATAGACAAACATAGTGTCACTAGTATGCCTCTACTTGACTAGCTCGTTAATCAAAGATGGTTAAGTTTCCTAACCATAGACATGAGTTGTCGTTTGATTAACGGGATCACATCATTAGAAGAATGATGTGATTGACTTGACCCATTCCGTTAGCTTAGCACTTGATCGTTTAGTATGTTGCTATTGCTTTCTTCATGACTTATACATGTTCCTATGACTATGAGATTATGCAACTCCCGTTTACCGGAGGAACACTTTGAGTGCTACCAAACATCACAATGTAACTGGGTGATTATAAAGGAGCTCTACAGGTGTCTCCAAAGGTACATGTTGAGTTGGCGTATTTCGAGATTAGGTTTTGTCACTCTGATTGTCGGAGAGGTATCTCTGGGCCCTCTCGGTAATGCACATTACTATAAGCCTTGCAAGCAATGTGTCCAATGAGTTGGTTACGGAATGATGCATTACGTAACGAGTAAAGAGACTTACCGGTAACGAGATTGAACTAGGTATTGGATACCGACGATCGAATCTCGGGCAAGTAACATACCGATGACAAAGGGAACAACGTATGTTGTTATGCGGTTTGACCGATAAAGATCTTCGTAGAATATGTAGGAGCCAATATGAGCATCTAGGTTCCGCTATTGGTTATTGACCGGAAACAGTTCTAGGTCATGTCTACATAGTTCTCGAACCCGTAGGGTCCGCACGCTTAACGTTACGATGACAATTTTATTATGAGTTTATAAGTTTTGATGTATCGAAGGTTGTTCGGAGTCCCGGATGTGATCACGGACATGACGAGGAGTCTTGAAATGGTCGATACATAAAGATTGATATATTGGACGACTATATTCGGACACCGGAAGTGTTCTGGGTGATTTCGGAGAAAACCGGAGTGCCGGAGGGGTTACCGGAACCCCCCGGGGAAGTATTGGGCCTTAGTGGGCCTGAGGGGAGAGAGAGGGAAGCAGCCCAGGAGGTGGCACCCCCCCTCCCATGGGGAGTCTGAATTGGACAAGGGGAGGGGGGCGCGGCCCCTCTTTCCCTCTCCCTCTCCCTCTCCCTCTCTTTCCTTCCCCCTTCCTCCTTCCTAGTTGGACTAGGAAAGGGGAGTCCTACTCCCACTAGGAGGAGAACTCCCCCCTCCTTGGCGCGCCCCCTAGGGCCGGCCGGCCTCCCCCCTTGCTCCTTTATATACGGGGGCAGGGGGGCACCTCTACACACACAAGTTGATCTTCGTGATCGTTCCTTAGCCGTGTGCGGTGCCCCCCCTCCACCATATTCCACCTCGGTCATATCGTAGCGGTGCTTAGGCGAAGCCCTGCGTCGGTAGAACATCATCATCGTCACCACGCCGTCGTGCTGACAGAACTCATCCCCGACACCCTGCTGGATCGGAGTCTGGGGATTGTCATCGAGCTGAACGTGTGCTGAACTCGGAGCTGCCGTACGTTTGGTGCTTGGATCGGTCGGATCGTGAAGACGTATGACTACATCAACCGCATTGTCATAATGCTTCCGCTTTCGGTCTACGAGGGTACGTGGACAACACTCTCCCCTCTCGTTGCTATGCATCACCATGATCTTGCGTGTGCATAGGATTTTTTTTGAAATTACTATGTTCCCCAACAGTGGCATCCGAGCCTAGGTTTTATGCGTTGATGTTATTTGCACGAGTAGAACACAAGTGAGTTGTGGGCGATACAAGTCATACTGCTTACCAGCATGTCATACTTTGGTTCATCGGTATTGTTGGATGAAGCGGCCCGGGCCAACATTACGCGTACGCTTACGCGAGACTGGTTTTACCACCGTGCTTCGCTCACAGGTGACTAGCGGGTGTCTGTTTCTCCAACTTTAGTTGAACTGAGTGTGGCTACGCTCGGTCCTTACGAAGGTTAAAACAACACTAACTTGACAAACTATCATTGTGGTTTTGATGCGTAGGTAAGAACGGTTCTTGCTCAGCCCGTAGCAGCCACGTAAAATTTGCAACAACAAAGTAGAGGACGTCTAACTTGTTTTGGCAGGGCATGTTGTGATGTGATATGGTCAATACGTGATGCTATATTTTATTGTATGAGATGATCATGTTTTGTAACCGAAGTTATCGGCAACTGGCAGGAGCCATATGGTTGTCGCTTTATTGTATGAAATGCAAACGCCCTGTAATTGCTTTACTTTATCACTAAGCGGTAGCGATAGTCGTAGAAGCAATAGATGGCATAACGACAACGATGCTACGATGGAGATCAAGGTGTCGCGCCGGTGATGATGGTGATCACGACGGTGCTTCGGAGATGGAGATCACAAGCACAAGATGATGATGGCCATATCATATCACTTATATTGATTGCATGTGATGTTTATCCTTTATGCATCTTATCTTGCTTTGATTGACGGTGGCATTTTAAGATGATCTCTCACTAAATTATCAAGAAGCGTTCTCCCTGAGTATGCACCGTTGCGAAAGTTCTTCGTGCTGAAACACCACGTGATGATCGGGTGTGATAGGCTCTACGTTCAAATACAACGGGTGCAAAACAGTTGCACACGCGGAATACTTAGGTTAAACTTGACGAGCCTAGCATATATAGATATGGCCTCAGAACACGGAGACCGAAAGGTCGAGCGTGAATCATATAGTAGATATGATGAACATAGCGATGTTCACCATTGAAAACTACTCCATCTCACGTGATGATCGGACATGGTTTAGTTGATTTGGATCACGTGATCACTTAGATGACTAGAGAGATGTCTGTCTAAGTGGGAGTTCTTAAGTAATATGATTAATTGAACTTAAATTTGTCATGAACTTAGTCCTGGTAGTATTTTGCAAATTATGTTGTAGATCAATAGCTTGCGTTGTTGCTTTCATATGTTTATTTTGATATGTTCCTAGAGAAAATTATGTTGAAAGATGTTAGTAGCAATAATGCAGATTGGATCCGTGATATGAGGTTTATCCTCATTGCTGTACAGAAGAATTATGTCCTTAATGCACCGCTAGGTGACAGACCTATTGCAGGAGCAGATGCAGACGTTATGAACATTTGGCCCGCTCACTATGATGACTACTTGATAGTTTAGTGCACCATGCTTAACGGCTTAGAATCAGGACTTCAAAGACGTTTTTGAACGTCATGGACCATATGAGATGTTCCAGGAGTTGAAGTTAATATTTCAAGCAAATACCTGAGTTGAGAGATATGAAGTCTCCAACAATTTCTATGGCTAAAAGATGGAGGAGAATCGCTCAACTAGTGAGCATGTGCTCAGATTGTCTGGGTACTACAATCGCTTGAATCAAGTGGGAGTTAATCTTCTAGATAAGATAGTGATTGACAGAGTTCTCTAGTCACCATCACCAAGTTAGTAGAACTTTGTGATGAACTATAGTATGCAAGGGATGACGAAACGATTCCCGAGCTCTTCATGATGTTGAAAACAACGAAGGTAGAAATCAAGAAAGAGCATCAAGTGTTGATGGTTGACAAGATCACTAGTTTCAAGAAAAGGGCAAAGGGAAAGAAAGGGGAAATTCAAGTAGAATGACAAGCAAGTTGTCACTCCCATGAAGAAGCCCAAAGATGAACCAAAACCTGAAACTGAGTGCTTACACTGCAAAGGAAATGGTCACTAGAAACGGAAATACCCTGAATATTTGGTGGATAAAAAGGATGGCAAATTGAACAAGGGTATATTTGATATACAGGTTATTGATGTGTGCCTTACTAGTGTTTATAGTAGCCCCTGAATATTTGATACTTGTTCGCTTGCTAAGATTAGTAACTCGAAACATGAGTTACAGAATAAATAGAGACTAGTTGAAGGGGAGTGACAATGAGTGTTGGAAGTAGTTACAAGATTGATATGATCATCATCGCACACTCCCTATACTTTCGGGATTAGTGTTGAACCTAAATAAATGTTATTTGGCATTTGCGTTGAGCATGAATATGATTTGATCATGTTTCTTGCAATACGGTTATTCATTTAAAATCAGAGATTAATTGTTGTTCTGTTTAACTAAATAAAACCTTTGATGGTCATACACCCAATGAAAATAGTTTGTTGGATCTCGATCGTAGTGATACACATATTCATAATATTGATGCCAAAAGATGCAAAGTTAATAATGATAGTGCAACTTATTTGTGGCACTGCCGTTTGGGTCATATCGGTGTAAAGCGCATGAAGAAACTCCATAAAGATGGATTTTCGGAATTATTTGGTTATGAATCATTTGATGCTTGCGAACCGTGCCTTTTGGGCAAGATGAATAAAACTCCGTTCTCCGGAACAATTGAACGAGCTACTGACTTGATGGAAATAATACATACCGATGTATATGGTCCAATGAGTGTTGATGCTCGTGGCGGGTATCGTTATTTTCTGACCTTCACAAGATGAATTGAGCAGATATGAGTATATCTACTTAATGAAGCACAAGTCTGAAGCATTTGAAAAGTTCAAAGAATTTCAGAGTGAAGTGGAGAATGATTGTAACAAGAAAATAAAGTTTCTGCAATTTAATCGCGGAGACAAATATTTGAGTTACGAGTTTGGTCCTCAATTAAAACAATGTGGAATAGTTTCACAAACTCATGCCACCTGGAACACCACAGCTTAATGGTGTGTCCGAATGTCATAACAATACTTTATTGGATATAGTGCAATCTATGATGTCGCTTACCGATTTACCACTATCGTTTTGGGGTTATGCATTAGAGACAGCTGCATTCACTTTAAATAGGACACCATCAAAATCCATTGAGACGACGCCTTATGAACTGTGGTTTGGCAAGAAACCAAAGTTGTTGTTTCTTAAAGTTTGGGGATGCGATGCTTATGTGAAAAAATTTCAACCTGATAAACTCGAACCCAAATCGGAGAAGTGCGTCTTCATAGAATACCCAAAGGTAACTATTGGGTACATCTTCTATCACAGATCCTATGGAAAGTTATTCATTGCTAAGATGGATCCTTTCTAGAAAAGAAGTTTCTCTCGAAAGAAGTGAGTGGGAGGAAAGTAGAACTTGATGAGGTAATTGTACCTTCTCCCTTATTGGAAAGTAGTTCATCACAGAAATCAGTTCGAGTGATTCCTGCACCAATTAGTGAGGAAGTTAATGATGATGACCATGAAACTTCAAATCAAGTTGCTACCAAACCTCATAGGTCTTCCAGAGTAAAGATCCGCACCAGAGTGGTTCGGTAATCATGTTCTGGAAGTCATGTTACTAGACCATGATGAACCTACGAACTATGAGGAAGCGATGATGAGCCCAGATTCCGCGAAATGGCTTGAGGCCATGAAATCTGAGATGGGATCCATGTATGAGAACAAAGTGTGGACTTTGGTGGAGTTGCCCGATGATCGGCAAGCCATAGAAAATAAATGGATCTTCAAGAGGAAGACGGACACTGATAGTAGTGTTACTATCTACAAAGCTGGACTTGTTGTGAAAGGTTTTTCGACAAGTTCAAGGTGTTGACTACAATGAGATTTTCTCAACTGTAGCGATGCTTAAGTCTGTCCGAATCATGTTAGCAATTGCCACATTTTATGAAATCTGGCAAATGGATGTCAAAACTGCATTCCTTAATGGTTTTCTTAAAGAAGAGTTGTATATGATGCAACCAGAAGGTTTTGTCAATCCTAAAGGTGCTAACAAAATGTGCAAGCTCCAGCAATCCATCTATGGACTGGTGCAAGCATCTCAGAGTTGGAATATACGCTTTGATAAGTTGATCAAAGCATATTGTCGGGGAAACTGATCCACGAACACCTATGGGACCGGTGGACCGAGCCCC
>NC_041389.1:482705941-482783845 GCF_002162155.2 Triticum dicoccoides | reverse complement strand
CGCACGAAGAGCGGATCGAGGCGAAGCACACGAGCAGTTTACCCAGCTTTGGAGCTCTCCGGAGAGATAACACTCCTACTGCTGCATGTCTGAGTGTATTGAGTTCTTGCTCGGGAGCGCTGAGTGCTACAGTACACATGAGCTGCTAACGAGACCGAGCGTGAGTGTTTTCTGCCTTCGAACCCCCCTCTACATTGCGCATGGGCCTCCTTTTATATGCTCAAGGGGTCATCGACAGGTGGCAACATAGACAAGGGTAAAAATGGAAAAAGAATGGCGGTTGGTACAACTACCTGTACAGTGTATCCTACCTAACCCTGACGGCAGGGGACAAAGGCATTAAATGCCTGTCTGCGTCGCCCAAACAATGTAGAAAGGGACCATCAGGGACGCCACCGCTTGCCACAATGGCAATCTTGTCAGCATCGCATGCCACCGCGCACCGCTGGCTGCACAGCCTCTCGCCACGCGCGCCTGGAAAGGCCCCAGGGCGACACGTTGGTGGATGTGCTGGAGCGTGGGTACAGAGTGGTCGCTTGCCGCGGCAAGCGCCTTGCCGCGATCGTTGCCTTGTCGCGTCCGGAAGCTTGTCGCTCACCGGGCCTTGCCGGGACGCGTGGCGCGTCGCGGCAAGTTCCTTGAGATGCCTTGGTTGGCCTTCCCGGCAAGCTCCTCTTGCCGGGGCCTTGTCTCCTTGGCTTGAATACTTTGTTCTTGAATGGCTCCAAAGGAACCACGGAGGACCTTGGTGGTCACCTGGCAAGCCTTGCCGCGGGGTGCTGCGACTGCCCGTGCACAAGTTCGGGATACTAGGTTACCCCTACTCTAGTACACCGACAGGAGCCCCTGGGCCTGGGCCACACACGGTGTCGAGCGCTGTTGGGCCAGGCCCAAAACAGGGCACGGGCACGCGCGGCCTGGGTTACGCCGTATCTTACTCCGTATCCACCGTGCCCTCCCCGAACGGCACGCGTCGAATTCGGCGTCGTGGGAGAGATCGTGGGTGGTTTCTTTATTCGGAAAGATAGAACGCCCGCCCCCTCCCTCTTTATAAGCAGGGGAAACAGGGGCAGTTCGCCCATCTTGCCGGTTGCTACTCCAATCTCAGAAATCTCCACCGCTCCTCCCTTCTTCCCAAAGCTTGAAAGAGAGCAGCGCTCCGCCCCCCATCGCCACCAGCATCACCAACGCCGTCGATCTCCCCCACCACCTCCGCCATGGCTCCGAAAGCCGACAAGGGGAAGGTCGTGAAGTCGGCCGAGGCGCAGCGGCTCACGGTGCTGCGAAAGGAGCGGGCAATCTTCCCCCCTCAGCTCGCCGTGCAGGAGCTGAGGGAGTATTACTACCTCTTCTGGTCGACGGAGACGCGAGCGCATCCGCGTACGAAGGTACTCCCAGCTGCCGCTTCGGGACTGGCTCTTAATGGATACCCTTTCTTCGCGCTGTTCTTCTACTGCGGGCTCTGCCCGCCTTTCTCTGAATTTTTCTGCGATATCATGAACACCTACGGGTTCCGCCTCCTTGACTTCACCCCCAATGATGTTCTGACCATGGCAGTTTTCGCACATCTCTGCGAAAACTTTGTCGGAGTCTATCCAAACGTAGTTCTTTTCCGCCACTTCTTTATGCCCCGAGTTGAGAGAGGGGAGCCTTTAGCCGGCAGAATCACCTGGATCTCGAGAGTTGGCAAGAAGGAAGCTTATCTGGAGGGAGAGCTCCACAACAAGTGGGAGGAATGGAGAGCAGACTGGTGCTGGATTGTCGAGGAGAACCCGCAGCCATTTACCGCCCAGCGCCAAGCCCCAATAGTGCACGGCAATGATCGGAGCAACGTGGCCCCGGAAGACGATAGGCTGAAGATTGCCGTCACCCGAATCCTATGCCTCAGGCTTGCCGGGCTCAACGTAGGTGCCGTTGGCGCAGATTTTCTTCGCCGCCGCATCGCCCCCCTGCAGGAGAGGAGGAGACCTGCCTGGGAGTTCCAGAATGCGGCGGATATCATGAGGCTGCGCCCGGGCCTCAACTTCAACTTCACTGTCCTGGAACTAGACGCGATGATCCTGGAACTGTTCAAGCGCGATCCTCAACATCCTGAAGCGTTCATGTTGCCGAGGGATGTCGTTCCGTTGTGCAACAACTCCTCGCTCGACCGCATCCGTGCAATGATGCCGCTGTGCGATTCGCATGGAATTGTCCCAACTTGGCAAGAGCCTGCAGACGACGTTGTGCAGGAGTTCTTTGACGGCTTGGTAGAAGTGCCGGTCCGCCCCGATGAACAGAAGAGCCTCACCCGCGACACCACCGATGCGGAGATGCAGCGCATCACCACCAGGCTGGAAGAGGCGGCGGCAGCCGCTGCCGCGGGCGAGTTCGAATTCACCGTGGAGGAGGCAGAGGCAGCAGAGGCGGCAAGCCTTGTCAAGCGAGAGGAGCTCCCCGGCGAGGAAGAGCTTGTCGGGCCTGAAGCTGAGTCGAGCGAGCCCGCCGAGGGTGCGAGCGACTCGTTGAAGATCGGCTCCTCCTCCTCCCCACCTTCAGCCAGCTCGCCGCAAGCGGAGCCCCCAGCTCCACCAAGAAGGCGTCTCCGTAAGGCCGGGGACGTAGCGGGGTGGCAGACGAGTCAACAGCCGCCGTGCCGCGCGACACGCTCTACCGCGGCAAGCACTGTTGCCGCGGGAGCACCTCACGCCACTGCGGCAACTGGAGCGGGGTCTTCCCAGTCCACCGCTACTGCTCCTGCCAAGCGGACAAGGGAACCTACTCCTCCGCCTCGTCGCACCGGAGGCGAGCCGGACTTCGATCTCTCCGCGCTCAGCTCCGACGAGGAAGAAGAAGAGTAAAATTCTTTGCTGTACTTGTAGTTCTTCAATTTTGTTGCTTTGTCTTGTATCTGATTTGCTTTACTCCGAACCCATTCCTTTTCAGGACTCTGGCCCAGAGAGCGGCAAAGAGAGCCAAAGTCCCGGTGATCGTCATCGAGGACGAACCCACCGCGACAGCAGGGGGTGTGTCCGAGACCATCCTGCCGGACCCGGCAACCATTCCTCAAAGCAACCCCCAGCGCAGCCCCCAGCGTAAGTATATGGTTTACTTCCTGGTATCAGGCGCGCATGGGTGCTCTTTCTTTGCTGATATCTGACTGTTGGTTTGTGTAGGAGCAGAGCAGCCTCACCAGGAGTGCCCGGAAGCCGCTCCCGAAATGCCATCTGCTTCGACTACACCGCCAAGGGAGGATTCCCCGGCAAGGGAGCGCTCTCCGGCAAGGGACAGTTCTCCGGCAAGGGACAGCACCAGCGACCCTCCGGTGGTTGAGACCACGACTACAGATCCTAGTACAGGTAATCCTCTTGCTTGAAAACTTCCCTTGGGTTCTTCTTCTTCTGATTTTCTTTTTGGATATTTGCTTGACTTTTCTCCTTTTTCCGTTCATCAGATCCATCTGCCACGGAGCCGATGGAAACCGAGGTCGCCGGCGAGGAGAACGTGCGCAGCAACACCGACGACACCGTTGCCACCGAAGGAGAAGCCGGCGCTGATGATCCTGCCGGCGAAGAGGCCGCCAAAGCTGGCGAGGGATCTGGCGATCGCACTGACGGCCCCGAGGCCGCAGGAGCGTCAGGCGCTATGCCAACCGCCGATCCCTCCGCCGCTGCTGCAGCGCCAGGCTCTGAAGAGCCCCAGCCCGGTGCCTATTTGAAGGCTGGCGACGGTATCTTCATCAAGCTCCCCTGGGCGTCAAGCTCCAGGGCACCGGTCGAAGGAGAGATCCTGGATGGAGAGGTGCTTGCCTCCGCTGGGCTGACGTTGGTCGACGCGCCAAGCAGCAGCAGCGATGAGCCTGAGGAGGAGCGGCTGCTGCGGAAGCTGTTGTCGCTCTACCGCGCCCGACAGGCCAAGCTGGTATCCCGAGAAGCGCTTGTCGCGAAGGCAGGACTTGACATCGAGAAGCGCACGGAGGAGCTCCGGGGTCTCAGGCAGGAAGCTCTCCGGTCCCTGGAAGAGGAGCGGGAGCAAGTCGCCAAGGAGCGGAAAGCCTTCCTCCTCGAGAAGGCTGAAGTTGAAGAGCAACAACGGCTTGTTGCCGAGAAGCTATCTGCGCAGGAAGGTGAGTTGGCGCAGCGCAAGGTCAACCTTGACAGCCACGAGGAGGAGCTTGCCGCACGCGAGCAAACATTTGGCGGGGCTCTCAAGGAAGCAGAGGATGCTGCCGCAGCTGCCGACGCTGCCAAGAAGGAGCTGGAGACGAAGATGGCGCAGCTGGAGGCCGATCTTAAGGCGAGCCGCGAGGAGCTTGCTGTGCTCAAGCGTGAGCGCGAGAAGGACGCCGCCGCTCATGGCGAGCTGCAGAGTCGTCTCGCTGAGAGGAGCAAAGAGCTTAGCGCGCCAAGGACTCCAACGTAGATCTTGAGTTGAAGCTGGTTACTTTGACTCAGACGCTGGACGGCGCCAGGGAGCGGGAGGTGGCCTTGAAGGAGAAGATCAAGGCCGACGAGGCGCTGCTGGCAAGTGCTGCTGCCGCCCAGGACGCTTTTAGGGAGAATGTGGAGCACTGGACCAAGGGTCTCGTGGATGTTGCCACAACCATCGACAGGGAGCTGGCGCAGCTGGGGATGGAGGATCTCGGGTACTCCTCCAATGAGCACCTCCAACCCAGCGCCAAGCTCAGCTTGTTCTTCAAAGGCGTGGCGACGGCCCTCCAGCGACTCCAGGAGAAGATCCCAAAGCAGCTGGCCGACGAGTCGCGCAAGATCTGCGCGGGAGCTCTTCAAAAGGTGCTGGTGAAGGTGGCCTTCCGCAACCCAGGCCTGAACCTCACCAACTTCCTCAGGACCTTGCCGCCGAATGCTGATCTGGAAGCGCTCAAGGCCCTTGTCGCACCCATTGTGGACAAGGTGAGCGGGATCAAGAGGGTTGAGGGCGATCGCATAGATTAGGCCGCCCGTTTTCTCTTTTTCTTGTCGCTGCTAGTCATGTTATGAGAACAATCTGTTAGAGCTGCGACAAGCTCTCTTGTAATATGACTCTATTTTGGGTAGAGATTGCTGTGTTAGTTCCTTTACTTGATTCCTTCCTTTGTATGTTTTTGCCCTACGCTTTTAGGGAACTTGTCGGCGCAGGCACCTGGGCCGCGAGCGCTGAGTGCGGGACGTCAGCAGCCTGCTGGCGGTGCCGCTTCCGACAAGAAACCTTGTCGCAACTAGTCGCAGCTCACTTAAGTTGTTGAGCGGACTCGAAACAAAGTAAGGGCGCAACTAGCTACGAGTTGGTTCCTCCGCGCACAGGTTTTCCATACAAAGCACGGTCGTTCGAGGAAGATAACTTAAAAAATTAAAACGGATTGCTCAAACTTTGGAAACTTAGCTTTTCTGTCGTTTGCTTTCCGGTAAGGCGAAACTTTCTTGAACGACGCCTGGTCTACACCATTATCTTCTCCTTTCCCCCCAGCAAACTTGTGGGCGAGGGAACCTTCCTTTCCTTTTTGAGAAAAAGAAAGAAGAGAAAATAAAGATATGGAGCCTTACGGCTCGTTACTGCTTACCGGGGGTAGGCGCTGCACAAAGTGTCAGATAACGCATGCAAAAGAAGTAGAAAGCATGAAATTGACAAGATGTGCGGAGCACATGAGCTTTACTTATGCACGGGGTCTGCGCCCGGCTTTGTACAAAGGATTACATGCAACATCGGCAAGACTTGTACAAAAGGTGGTTGCCGGAACGGGTTCCGGCAACCGCGCCTTACGGGTAAAACTTACGAAGATGCTCAATGTTCCAGGAGTTGCTCACCGGAATGCCATCTTTGGTCTCAAGGCGGACAGCGCCAGGCCTAGTGACTCGTTTCACCCGGTAAGGGCCTTCCCACTTCGGCGTCAACTTGTTGGAATTCTTGGCGGACTGAACGCGCCGAAGAACAAGGTCGCCTTCCTCGAAACTTCTGGCATTAACTTTGCGGCTATGGTAGCGGTGCAAAGCTTGCTGGTCTCAAGCAGCTCGTACAGCAGCCTGAAGAGGGTCCTCCTCAAGGAGCAGCGCGTCATCTTGTCGCAACTGCTCTTGCTCAAGCTCATCATAAGCGAGCACTCGAGGTGACCCGTATACGAGTTCCGTGGGGAGAACTGCCTCTGCTCCATAGACTAGAGCGAAAGGTGTCTGGCCAGTGGCTCGATTTGGCGTCGTCCTGATCGACCAAAGAACCACCGGCAGCTCCTCAATCCAGTTCTTTCCGCACTTGCGCAGCCTGTCGAAAGTCCTGGTCTTGAGCCCGCGCAGCACTTCAGCATTTGCCCTCTCCGCTTGACCGTTGCTTCTCGGATGAGCAACAGAAGCAAAGCAGACCTTGGCGCCAAGATCTTGGACGTACTGCATGAAGGTGCGGCTCGTGAATTGTGTGCCGTTGTCGGTGATGATCCTGTTAGGGATCCCGAAACGGCAAACAATCGACCTGAAGAACTTGACTGCTGACTGTGCTGTCACCTTCCTCACTGGTTCCACTTCCGTCCTCTTTGTGAACTTGTCGACCGCGACGTACAAGTACTCAAAGCCCCCGACAGCTCGGGGAAAGGGGCCGAGGATGTCGAGCCCCTAGACCGAAAATGGCCAGTATAAAGGGATCGTCTGGAGAGCTTGAGCTGGCTCATGTATCTACTTGGAATGGAACTGGCACGCTTCACACTTGGTTACTTGTGCAGTTGCATCCTGGAGGGCTGTCGGCCAAAAGAAACCCTGCCGGAACGCTTTGCCGGCAAGTGCTCTTGCGCCAATGTGGTGACCACATATGCCTCCATGTATCTCTGCCAATAGCTTTTGTCCGTCTTCCCAGCGAATACACTTCAATTTCACACCGTTGAGTCTTCTTCTATATAGTATGTTGTCGACAAACTTGTACATACTTGACTACCGGGCTACTCTTTCCGCTTCTTCTTGCTCTTCGGGTAGTTCTCCTGTCTGAAGGAAATGGACAATCTGCTGTGCCCATGCTGGAGCTTGCGGCTCGACAACAAGGACTAAAGGCACATCTGCTGCTGCGGGAACATCCACTTCTACGGCGAGAACCTGCGGCTCAGCCAGAGCTTGACGTTCCCCGGCAAGCTTGCCGGAGCAAAACTTGTCGGGAGCGTCTGCTTCAACGGAACAAACCCTAGGGCTTGCCGGAGCAGACTGCTCCTCAGCACCCTTGGTGTTGATTTTGAGGACCTTCTTGGCGGTGGCTTCGGGGAGCTCTGCCGGAAAATAGTCACCAGAAATCAACTTCCTTTTCTTGCTCTGTCCAGTTGATGGCGTTACAGATGGTTGAGTCAGTTTGAGCACAAAGATCCCTGGTTCCACAGGTAACTTAAGTGCGGCGCACTTTGACAGGCCATCGGCAATGTCGTTCTGAGCTCTTGGAACATGTTCCATCTGTAGGCCGTCAAAGTGCTCTTCTAGCTTTCTTACTTCATCAACGTAAGCTTCCATCAACGGACTCTGATAATTCTTGTTCACTTGGCGGACGACAAGCTATGAGTCACCCCTGACAATGAGCTTCTTGATCCCAAGGTCTGCTGCGATCCTGAGACCGCAAGAAAACCTTCATACTCTGTGGTATTGTTCGTTGCTTGCTCCTTGGGAAAGTGCATCTGGACTACGTACTTTAGGTGTTCTCCGGTGGGTGCAACAAGTAGCACGCCCGCACCGGCGCCTTGCAGCGAGAAGGCACCATCAAAGTACATCAGCCACTCTTTGCTTGCTTCCTTGACGGGGATGCTCGTTTCTGGAATTTCTTCATCTTGTGTTGGCGTCCATTCTGCTATGAACTCCGCCAATGCTCTGCTTTGGATAGTTGAAGTGCTCTCAAACTTGAGGCCAAAGCTTGACAGTTCCAGCACCCACTCGACAATCCTGCCTGTTGCTTTTGGATTTTGCAGTATCCTCTTCAGCGGAAAACGAGTGACGACTGTGATCTCATGTGCTTGGAAGTAATGGCGCAGCTTTCTCGAGGCCATGAGAAGGCCGAAAAGCAATTTCTGCACACCAGAGTACCTTGACCTAGCCCCCTGCAGAAGGGAACTGACAAAGTAAACTGGACGCTGCACCATTCTTTTCTGCATTTTCTCACGCGCCTGCGCAGATCCATCTTTGTCGGGACCAGAGCTTGCCGGTGAAGTCCCTTGCTTGTCGCTGGATGCATCTGCCGTGGTTGCTGGCTCATCATCCGCCTCCCTCTCCGTCACTAACGCAACACTAACCACTTGATTGGTTGCCGCTATATATAGCAGCAACTTCTCTTGTGGCTTAGGTGCGACAAGTGTTGGAGTGGAGGACAGGTATCTCTTCAAGTCCTGCAACGCAGCCTCCGCCTCCGGAGTCCATTTCATTGGACCTACCTTTTTCAATATTTTGAAAAATGGCAGGGCGCGCTCAGCAGATCTAGAGATAAACCTGCTGAGAGCAGCCACACAACCGGCAAGTCTTCGTACATCCTTGACGCGCTTTGGTGCTTCAATCTTCTCGATGGCCTTGATCTTGTCGGGATTGGCTTCAATTCCCCGCTGAGATACAAAGAACCCGAGAAGCTTGCCGGAGGGGACTCCAAACACACACTTCTCGGGGTTAAGCTTGAGGTTGATCTTGCGCATATTTGCAAAGGTTTCGTCTAAATCTTGAATCAGAGTTGCCTTGTCCTTTCTCTTGACCACTATGTCATCCATGTAGGCTTCCACATTTCTGTGTATTTGTGGCTCAAAAGCGTCGTGGACTACCCTTGCAAATGTTGAACCAGCATTCTTTAAACCGAAAGGCATCCGTATGAAACAGTATGTGCCACATGGGGTGATGAATGCGGTCTTCTCCTCATCCTCTTCTACCATGAAGATTTGATGGTATCCTGAGTATGCATCAAGAAATGAAAGCAAGTCACATCCAGCCGTGGAGTCAACAATCTGGTCGATGCGCGGCAAGGGAAATGGGTCTTTGGGACAAGCTTTATTGACATCAGTAAAGTCGATACAAGGCCTCCATTTCCCGTTAGCCTTGCGCACGACTACAGGATTGGCCAACCACGTAGGATGGAGCACTCCTCTGACAAGGCCTGCTGCTTCCAATTTCTTGATTTCTTCTGTGATGAATTCTTGGCCCTCCACTGCCTGTTTCCCGACTTTCTGCTTGACGGGCCGCGCATGAGGGCAGACGGCAAGGTGGTGCTCGATTACTTTCCTGGGAACACCGGGGATGTCAGACGGTTGCCACGCAAACACGTCGACGTTCGCCCGCAGGAAAGCAACGAGCGCGCTTTCCTATTTAGGGTCGAGAGTGGCACTGATGGTGAAGGTACCACCAGTGCCGTCCTCCTTGGCGGACACCTTCTTGGTCTCTGGTGGAGCTGCCATTGCCTTCTTACACTTGCCGGTGGAGCTCGATGGTGCGTCCTCGACGGTAGCGCAGCACTCCGAAGAGGTGTGCTTGCCGGAGTGGGCATCAGAACTCTTGCCAGACTTGGTCTTCTTCTTCGCCCTGGGAGCTTCAACGGCAAGTGACTTGCGATCTGTTGCGGCTGCTGCTTCCCGGTAGATCTTGTCGGCGCAGATAAGAGCATCCTTCTTGTCGCCAGGGACAGAGATGACACTTATCGGGCCTGGCATCTTCAGCATGTTGTATGCATAGTGAGAGGCTGCCATGAATTTGGCGAGTGCTGGACGGCCGAGTATCCCATTGTAAGGCAATGGAAAGTCAGCAACGTCAAAAGTGACCCTCTCAGTCCTAAAGTTCAACTCGCTGCCAAATGTCACCGACAACGTGATCTTTCCCTTCGAGCTCGCTATCAGGGATCTGGAGTTTCTGGAGTACCGCGGAGGAAATCAGGTTCAAGCCGGCCCCGCCGTCTACTAGCATGTTAGTGACCTTGAGGTTGCGGATAGTTGGTGAAACCAACATCGGCAAGCACCTGACCGCAGTTATGCGATCAGGGTGGTCCTCAATATCAAAGATGATAGGCGTGCTGGACCATTTCAGAGGCTTGCGTGACTCGACGGGTGGTTCTGCCGCATTGACTTCCCGCACCCACTGCTTGAGCTGGCGGTGTGAAGTATGCAGAGAAGCACCGCCGTCAACGCACAGGACCTCTGTGGCTTTCTGGAACTCCTGCTCATCGGTCTCGTCATCATCCATATCTTCATCGTCGTCGTCATCTTCATCCTTGTCGCGGCCGCGGGGAGGTCTGTCTCCTTGCCGCTGCTTGGCCTTGCCGTGGCGTCCTCCTCGGCCGGGGCGTTTCTTGCGGGCTCCTCCAGCACCTTCCTGGGCCTTCTCCTTGTCGCGTCGCTCATATTTAGCTTTTTGCTGCTCGACAAGCTGCTCGACCTTCTTGCAGCTCTGGAGGTCATGGCCCTTGGTGTGGTGGATCTTGCAGTACTACTTGTTGGTGCCGTCATGCTTGTCGGCGACCGCCACAGCTTGGTAGTTGGTGCCTGCGGCAATCTCCTTGCCGGAGCTACCAGCTTTGGCTTTCTTGGCGCCACCTCCGTTGCCAGACTACTCAATGACTAGCACATCTTTGCCTTTCTTCTTCCTGTTGTTCCGCTGCCGGTTTTTCTTTGCCGGGGCAGCATCCTCACTATCAGATCCTCCTGCTTCTATATTCTCTCCGGGGAGTTTCCTCCCTTCCTCAGCACGTGCACACTTGTCAGCCAGGGCATATAGCTCACTGACGTCTCTGATTTTGCACATCGCCATCTCCTCCCGCATCCTGCGGTTTCGCACGTTCTGATGGAACGCGCTGATCACCGCGGCAGGGTGGACATCTGGGATGTTGTGCTATACGTGGCTGAATCTCTGAATGTACTTGCGCAGGGGCTCTCCTTCCTTCTGGGCAAGCAGATGAAGGTCACTCTCTTGGCCATGAGGTTTGTGGCCGCCTGTAAAGGCGCTGACAAACTAATGGCATAGGTCTGCCCAAGAGGATATGGAGTTGTCCGGCAAGTGCATGAGCCAGGATCTGACGTTGGGCTTGAGCACCAGCGGGAAGTAGTTGGCAATGATCTTGTCGTCCCGCCCCCCGGCAGCTTGCACCGCGATGGTGTAGATGCTGAGGAACTCCGACGGATGCGACTTGCCGTCATACTTCTCTGGTACGTCTGGCTTGAAATTCTTCTTGCTGGGCCACTGGACTTGCCGCAGCTCATGAGTGAACGCAGGGCAACCTACCGCGTACGGCAAGTCGCCTGGTTCCCCTGGCGCATGCATGTCGACAGAGGGCCCAGCACGCTGGTCGGATTGACGCCACGCTTCTCTTCGGCGCTCGATGCGAGTACGATCGTCTTCTTGCTGTCGTTCGTGAAGAACTTGGCGCTGATCGCGACGAGCTCGTGGATCTGATGATGCGGTGGAGTCGCTGTCGAGGTGGATCCGGCGAGTCGGCGATCTTGGCCTTCGGGATGGAGAGTGCATGGTGGTTGCACCCCCACCAGTTTTGCTGCCATCGGCTCGTGCCTGGCAGTTCTGCCGCGGCAACGATGTACTCGGCTGCCGCGGAGTGTCGCCGTTGGCGAAGCCGATGAGACTCTGAATGGTGGCCCTCCATTCATCGATCTTGTCTGTTGTTGGAGGGTAATCCAGGAGCAGTTGAGCTCGCGCCAAAGCTTCTGCTGGAGTGGTGGGCGGTAGTGGCGAACGGCGCGAGGAGCGGGATATGCTCGGACTTCTAACTATGTTAGAAGGAGCAGTATCCCGTCCAGGCGACCGTGTCTCGCTCGTGCCAGCATGTTGGCGTGCATGCTGGTCTTGAGCACTCCGAGATCCACCAGCTCGATCTTGGTCCAACAAACGTATGGTACTGTGAATACCATGACGCTGTCGGTCCTGCGCCTCCTGAGATGGGCACGGTGCATGTACGGATGCCGAGGTCTGCGCAGCCTTGTCCTTGGACCTGGCAGCACCGTGGGCTCCCTCATCGATGCCCGTTCTTCCGCCGGCGTCTCCCCCACCACTCGTTCGCTCCGGTGATGGTGGGATCGACGTGGATGGAACAGCTGCCGCCGAAGCCTTCTTCTTCGGTGGCATGTCGATGAAGAAGATGAAGATCTAGCTCGTGTGAACGTCGGATCAGGTTCACACAACCTCGATGCCCCCCTACCTGGCGCGCCAAAGATGTCGGGGAAACTAATCCACGAACACCTATGGGACCGGCGGACCGAGCCCCTTTCGGTTCGGCGGGGGGCGGAGGCCGCACGAAGAGCGGATCGAGGCGAAGCACATGAGCAGTTTACCCAGCTTCGGAGCTCTCTGGAGAGATAACACTCCTACTGCTGCATGTCTGAGTGTATTGAGTTCTTGCTCGGGAGCGCTGAGTGCTACAGTACACATGAGCTGCTAACGAGACCGAGCGTGAGTGTTTTCTGCCTTCGAACCCCCCTCTATGTTGCGCATGGGCCTCCTTTTATATGCTCAAGGGGTCACCGACAGGTGGCAACATAGACAAGGGTAAAAATGGAAAAGGAATGGTGGTTGGTACAACTACCTGTACAATGTATCCTACCTAACCCTGACAGCAGGGGACAAAGGCATTAAATGCCTGTCTGCGTGGCCCAAACAATGTAGAAAGGGACCGTCAGGGACGCCACCGCTTGCCACAATGGCAATCTTGTCAGCATCGCATGCCACCACGCACCGCTGGCTGCACAGCCTCTCGCCACGCGTGCCTGGAAAGGCCCCAGGGCGACACGTTGGTGGATGTGCTGGAGCGTGGGTACAGAGTGGTCGCTTGCCGCGGCAAGCGCCTTGCCGCGGTCGTTGCCTTGTCGCGTCCGGAAGCTTGTCGCTCACCGGGACTTGCCGGGACGCGTCGCGCGTCGCGGCAAGTTCCTTGAGATGCCTTGGTTGGCCTTCCCGGCAAGCTCCTCTTGCCGGGGCCTTGTCTCCTTGGCTTGAATACTTTGTTCTTGAATGGCTCCAGAGGAACCACGGAGGACCTTGGCGGTCACCCGACAAGCCTTGCCGCGGGGTGCTGCGACTGCCCGCGCACAAGTTTGGGATACTAGGGTACCCCTACTCTAGTACACCGACACATATAGTTCTATACAGACTTACGGTGAAGCCTGTATTTACAATAAAGTGAGTTGGAGCACTACCGCCTTTCTGATAAATATATGTGAGTAACATATTGTTGATCAGAAATGATGTAGAATTTTTCTGGAAAGCATAAAGGAGTATTTGAAAGGAGTTCTTTAAAAGAAAGACCTCAGTAAAGCTACTTACGTATTGAGCATCAAGATCTATTGAGATAGATCAAGACGCTTGATAAGTTTTTTCAATAAGTACATACCTTGTTAAGATTTTGAAATAGTTCAAAATGGAACAGTCAAAGAAAGAGTTATTGCCTGTGTTGCAAAGGTGTGAAATTGAGTAAGACTCAAATCTTGACCACGTCAAAAAATAGAAAAGAGAATGAAAGTCATTCCCTATGCCTCAGTCATAGGTTCTATAAAGTATGCTATGTACCAGACCTATTGTATACCTTGCTCTGAATTTGGCAAGGGAGTACAATAGTGATCTAGAAGTAGATCACTAGACATTGGTCAAAATTATCCTTAGAGAAATAAGGAGATGTTTCTCGATTATGGAGGTGATAAAAGAGCCCGTCGTAAAAAGTTACAATGATGCAAGCTTTTACACCAATCCAGATGACTCTAAGTCTCAATCTGGATACATATTGAAAGTGGGAGCAATCAGCTAGAGTAGCTCCATGCAGAGCATTGTGGACATAGAATATTTGCAAAATACATACGGCTCTGAATATGACAGACCCGTTGACTAAACTTCTCTCACAAGCAAAACATGATCATACCTTAGTAATCTTTGGGTGTTAATCACATAATGATGTGAACTAGATTATTGACTCTAGTAAACCCTTTGGGTGTTGATCACATGACGATGTGAACTATGGGTATTAACACATACAGATGTGAATATTGGTGTTAAATCACATGGCGATGTGAACTAGATTATTGACTCTACTGCAAGTGGGAGACTGAAGGAAATATGCCCTAGAGGCAATAATAAAGTTATTATTTATTTCCTTATTTCATGATAAATGTTTATTATTCATGCTAGAATTGTATTAACCGGAAACATAATACATGTGTGAATACATAGACAAACATAGTGTCACTAGTATGCCTCCTACTTGACTAGCTCGTTAATCAAAGATGGTTAAGTTTCCTAACCATAGACATGAGTTGTTGTTTGATTAACGGGATCACATCATTAGAAGAATGATGTGATTGACTTGACCCGTTCCGTTAGCTTAGCACTTGATCATTTAGTATGTTGCTATTGCTTTCTTCATGACTTATACATGTTCCTATGACTATGAGATTATGCAACTCCCGTTTACCGGAGGAACACTTTGTGTGCTACCAAACGTCACAACATAACTGGGTGATTATAAAGGAGCTCTACAGGTGTCTCCAAAGGTACATGTTGAGTTGGCGTATTTCGAGATTAGGTTTTGTCACTCCGATTGTCGGAGAGGTATCTCTGGGCCGTCTCGGTAATGCACATCACTATAAGCCTTGCAAGCAATGTGGCAAATGGGTTGGTTATGGAATGATGCATTACGTAACGAGTAAAGAGACATACCGGTAACGAGATTGAACTAGGTATTGGATACCGACGGTCGAATTCGGGCAAGTAACATACCAATGACAAAGGGAACAACGTATGTTGTTATGCAGTTTGACCGATAAAGATCTTCGTAGAATATGTAGGAGCCAATATGAGCATCCAGGTTCCGCTATTGGTTATTGACTGGAAACAGTTCTAGGTCATGTCTACATAGTTCTCGAACCTGTAGGGTCCGCACGCTTAACGTTAAGATGACAGTTTTATTATGAGTTTATAAGTTTTGATGTACCGAAGGTTGTTCGGAGTCCTGGATGTGATCACAGACATGAAGAGGAGTCTCGAAATGGTCGATACATAAAGATTGATATATTGGACGACTATATTCAGACACCGGAAGTGTTCCGGGTGATTTCGGAGAAAACCGGAGTGCCGGAGGGGTTACCGGAACCCCCCGGGGAAGTATTGGGCCTTAGTGGGCCTGAGGGGAGAGAGAGGGCAGCAGCCCAGGAGGTGGCGCGCCCCCTCCCATGGGGAGTCCGAATTGGACAAGGGGAGGGGGGCGCGGCCCCTCTTTCCCTCTCCCTCTCCCTCTCTTTCCTTCCCCCTTCCTCCTTCCTAGTTGGACTAGGAAAGGGGAGTCCTACTCCCACTAGGAGGAGGACTCCCCCCTCCTTGGCGCGCCCCCCTAGGGCTGGCCGGCCTCCCCCCTTGCTCCTTTATATACGGGGGCAGGGGGGCACCTCTAGACACACAAGTTGATCTTCGTGATCGTTCCTTAGGCGTGTGTGGTGCCCCCCTTCACCATATTCCACCTCGGTCATATCGTAGCGGTGCTTAGGTGAAGCCCTGCGTCGGTAGAACATCATCATCGTCACCACACCGTCGTGCTGATGGAACTCATCCCCGACACCCTGCTGGATCGGAGTCCGGGGATCGTCATCGAGCTGTATGTGTGCTGAACTCGGAGGTGCCATACATTCGGTGCTTGGATCGGTCGGATCATGAAGACATACGACTACATCAACCGCGTTGTCATAACGCTTCCGCTTTCGGTCTACAAGGGTACGTGGACAACACTCTCCCCTCTCGTTGCTATGCATCACCATGATCTTGCGTGTCCTAGGAATTATTTTGAAATTACTACGTTCCCCAACAAACTTCACCGGTGCATCCAAACCCCGTGATACGATACACTCTATCACACATGAACCTCCTTATATCTTCCTCAATATAGCCACCATACCTACCTATTATGGCATTTCCATAGCCATTCCGAGATATATTGCCATGCAACTTTCCACCATTCCGTTTATTATGACACGTGTTGGGGAACGTTGCATAAAATAAAATTTTTCCTACATTCACCAAGATCCATCTATGAGTTCATCTAGCAACAAGAGAGGGGAGTGCATCTACATACCCTTGTAGATCGCAAGCGGAAGTGTTCAAGGGAACGGGGTTGAGGGAGTCGTACTCGTCGTGATCCAAATCACCGGAGATCCTAGCGCCGAACGGACGGCACCTCCACGTTCAACACACGTACGGTCAGCCTGACGTCTCCTCCTTCTTGATACAGCAAGGGGGAAGGAGAGGTTGATGAAGATCCAGCAGCACGACGGCGTGGTGGTGGATGCAGCAGAGTTCCGGCAGGGCTTTGCTAAGCGACTACGGGAGGAGGAGGTGTAGCAAGGGGGAAGGGAGGCGCCAAGACTTCAGGGTGCGGCTGCCCTCCCTCTCCTCCCCTTTATATAGGACTCCTGGGGGGGACAGCCCTGGAGATGGGATCTCCAAGGGGGGCGGCGGCCAGGGGGGTGGAGTGCCCCCCAAGGCAAGTGGAGGCGCCCCCCCACCCTAGGGTTTCCAACCTTAGGCGTAAGGGGGGGGCCAAGGGGGGCGCACCAGCCCACCAGGGGCTGGTCCCCTCCCCACTTCAGCCCATGGGTCCCTCCGGGATAGGTGGCCCCACCCGGTGGACCCCCGGGACCCTTTCGGTGGTCCCGGTACAATACTGATGACCCCCGAAACTCTCCTGATGGCCGAAACTGCACTTCCTATATATAATTCTTTACCTCCGGACCATTCCGGAACTCCTCGTGACATCCGGGATCTCATCCGGGACTCCAAACAACTTTCGGTTTGCTGCATACTCATATCTCTACAACCCTAGCGTCACCGAACCTTAAGTGTGTAGACCCTACGGGTTCGGGAGACAGGTAGACATGACCGAGACTGCTCTCCGGTCAATAACCAACAGCAGGATCTGGATACCCATGTTGGCTCCCACATGCTCCTCCATGATCTCATCGGATGAACCACGATGTCGAGGATTCAAACAACCCCGTATACAATTCCCTTTGTCAATCAGTACGTTACTTGCCCGAGATTCGATCGCCGGTATCCCAATACCTCGTTCAATCTCGTTACCGGCAAGTCACTTTACTCGTACAGTAATTCATGATCCCGTGACCAAACACTTGGTCACTTTGAGCTCATTATGATGATGCATTACTGAGTGGGCCCAGAGATACCTCTCCGTCATACGGAGTGACAAATCCCAGTCTCGATCCGTGTCAACCCAACAGACACTTTCGGAGATACCTGTAGTGCACCTTTATAGTCACCCAGTTACCTTGTGACGTTTGATACACCCAAAGCACTCCTACGGTATCCGGGAGTTACACGATCTCATGGTCTAAGGAAAAGATACTTGACATTGGAAAAGCTCTAGCAAAACGAACTACACGATCTTGTGATATGCTTAGGATTGGGTCTTGCCATCACATCATTCTCCTAATGATGTGATCCCGTTATCAATGACATCCAATGTCCATAGTCAGGAAATCGTGACTATCTGTTGATCAACGAGCTAGTCAACTAGAGGCTCACTAGGGACATATTGTGGTCTATGTATTCACACGTGTATTACGATTTCCGGATAATACAATTATAGCATGAATAAAAGACAATTATCGTGAACAAGGAAATATAATAATAATCCTTTTATTATTGTCTCTAGGGCATATTTCCAACAGTATCCCACTTGCACTAGAGTCAATAATCTAGTTACATTGTGATGAATCGAACACCCATAGAGTTCTGGTGTTGATCATGTTTTGCTCGCGGAAGAGGTTTAGTCAATGGATCTGCGACATTCAGATCCGTATGTACTTTGCAAATATCTATGTCTCCATCTTGAACATTTTCACGGATGGAGTTGAAACGACGCTTGATGTGCCTGGTCTTCTTGTGAAACCTGGGCTCCTTAGCAAGGGCAATAGCTCCAGTGTTGTCACAGAAGAGAGTGATTGGCCCCGACGCATTGGGTATGACTCCTAGGTCGGTGATGAACTCCTTCATCCATATTGCTTCATGTGCTGCCTCCGAGGCTGCCATGTACTCCGCTTCACATGTAGATCCTGCCACGATGCTCTGCTTGCAACTGCACCAGCTTACTGCTCCACGATTCAACATATACACGTATCCGGTTCGTGACTTAGAGTCATCCAGATCTGTGTGAAGCTAGCGTTGACGTAACCCTTTACGACGAGCTCTTCATCACCTCCATAAACGAGAAACATGTCCTTTGTCCTTTTCAGGTACTTCAGGATATTCTTGACCGCTGTCCAGTGTTCCTTGCCGGGATTACTTTGGTACCTTCCTACCAAACTTATGGCAAGGTTTACATCAGGTCTGGTACACAGCATGGCATACATAATAGATCCTATGGCTGAGGCATAGGGGATGACACTCATCTCTTCTTTATCTTTTGCCGTGGTCGGGCATTGAGCCGAGCTCAATCTCACACCTTGTAATATAGGTAAGAACCCTTTCTTGGACTGATCCATTTTGAACTTCTTCAATATCTTATCAAGGTATGTGCTTTCTGAAAGACCTATGAGGTGTCTCGATCTATCCCTATAGATCTTGATGCCTAATATGTAAGCAGCTTCTCCAAGGTCCTTCATTGAAAAACAATTATTTAAGTAGGCCTTAATGCTGTCCAAAAGTTCTATATCATTTCCCATCAAAAGTATGTCATCTACATATAATATGAGAAATGCTACAGAGCTCCCACTCACTTTCTTGTAAATGCAAGCTTCTCCATAAGTCTGCATAAACCCAAACGCTTTGATCATCTCATCAAAGCGAATGTTCCAACTCCGAGATGCTTGCACCAGCCCATAAATGGATCGCTGGAGCTTGCATACCTTGTTAGCATTCTTAGGATCGACAAAACCCTCCGGCTGCATCATATACAGTTCTTCCTTAAGATGTCCGTTAAGGAATGCCGTTTTGACGTCCATCTACCATATCTCATAATCATAGTATGCGGCAATTGCTAACATGATTCAGACGGACTTCAGCTTCGCTACGGGAGAGAAAGTCTCATCGTAGTCAACCCCTTGAACTTGCCGATAACCCTTAGCGACAAGTCGAGCTTTATAGATGGTAATATTACCATCTGCGTTCGTCTTCTTCTTAAAGATCCATTTGTTTTCTATCGCTCGCCAATCATCGGGCAAGTCTGTCAAAGTCCATACTTTGTTTTCATACATGGATTCTATCTCGGATTGCATGGCTTCAAGCCATTTGTTGGAATCTGGGCCCGCCATCGCTTCTTCATAGTTCGAAGGTTCATCGTTGTCTAACAACATGATTTCCAGGACATGATTGCCATACCACTCTGGTGTGGAACGTGTCCTTGTGGACCTACGAAGTTCAGTAGCAACTTGATCCGAAGTACCTTGATCATCATCATTAACTTCCTCTCCAGTTGGTGTAGGCACCACAGGAACATTTTCCTGAGCTGCACTACTTTCCGGTTCAAGAGGTAGTACTTCATCGAGTTCTACTTTCCTCCCACTTACTCCTTTCGAGAGAAACTCTTTTTCTAGAAAGGATCTGTTCTTGGCAACAAAGATCTTGCCCTCGGATCTTAAGTAGAAGGTATACCCGATGGTTTCCTTAGGGTATCCTATGAAGACGCATTTTTCCGACTTGGGTTCGAGCTTTTCAGGTTGAAGTTTCTTGACATAAGCATCGCATCCCCAAACTTTTAGAAACGACAGCTTAGGTTTCTTCCCAAACCATAATTCATACGGTGTCGTCTCAACGGATTTAGACAGAGCCCTATTTAAAGTGAATGTAGCTGTCTCTAGAGTGTATCCCCAAAATGATAGCGGTAAATCGGTAAGAGACATCATAGATCGCACCATATCCAATAGAGTGCGATTACGACGTTCGGACACACCATTATGCTGAGGTGTTCTAGGCGGCATGAGTTGTGAAACAATTCCACATTTTCTTAAGTGTGTACCAAACTCGTGACTTAAATATTCTCCTCCACGATCTAATCGTAAGAATTTTATCTTTCGGTCACGTTGATTCTCTACCTCATTCTGAAATTCCTTGAACTTTTCAAAGGTCTCTGACTTGTGTTTCATCAAGTAGACATACCCATATCTACTCAAGTCATGAGTGAGAGTGAGAACATAACGATATCCTCCGCGAGCCTCAACGCTCATTGGACCGCACACATCGGTATGTATGATTTCCAATAAGTTGGTTGCTCGCTCCATTGTTCCGGAGAACGGAGTCTTGGTCATTTTTCCCATGAGGCATGGTTCGCATGTGTCAAATGATTCATAATCGAGAGACTCTAAAAGTCCATCATCATGGAGCTTCTTCATGCGCTTGACACCAATGTGACCAAGGCGGCAGTGCCACAAGTCTATCATTATCAACTTTACATCTTTTGTATTCACACTATGAATATGTGTAACATTACGTTCGAGATTCATTAAGAATGAACCATTGACCATCGGGGCATGACCATAAAACATATCTCTCATATAAATAGAACAACCATTATTCTCGGATTTAAATGAGTAGCGATCTCATATTAAACGAGATCCAGATACAATGTTCATGCTCAAACTTGGCACGAAATAACAATTATTGAGGTTTAAAACTAATCCCGTAGGTAAATGTAGAGGTAGCGTGCCGACGGCGATCACATCGACCTTGGAACCATTCCCGACGTGCATCGTCACCTCGTCCTTCGCCAGTCTCTGCTTATTTCGTAGCTCCTGCTGTGAATTACAAATATGAGCAACGACACCGGTATCAAATACCCAGGAGTTACTACGAGTACTGGTAAGGTACACATCAATTACATGTAGATCAAATATACCTTTAGTGTTGCCAGCCTTCTTGTCTACTAAGTATTTGGGGCAGTTCCGCTTCCAGTGACCCTTCCCTTTGTAATAAAAGCACTCAGTCTCAGGCTTGGGTCCATTCTTTGACTTCTTCCCGGCAACTGGCTTACCGGGTGAGGCAACATCCTTGCCGTCCTTCTTGAAGTTCTTCTTACCCTTGCCCTTCTTGAACTTGGTGGTTTTATTGACCATCAACACTTGATGTTCTTTCTTGATTTCTACCTCTGCCGACTTCAGCATTGAAAATACTTCAGGAATAGTTTTCACCATCCCCTGCATATTGTAGTTCATCACAAAGCTCTTGTAGCTTGGTGGGAGCGACTGAAGGATTCTGTCAATGACCGCCTCGTCCGAGAGGTTAATGTCCAGCTGGGACAGGCGGTTGTGCAACCCAGACATTTTGAGTATGTGCTCACTGACAGAACTATTTTCCTCCATCTTACAACTATAGAACTTGTCAGAGACTTCATATCTCTCGACCCGGGCATGAGCTTGGAAAACCATTTTCAGCTCCTCGAACATCTCATATGCTCCGTTTTGCTCAAAATGCTTTTGGAGCCCTGGTTCTAAGCTGTAAAGCATGCCGCTCTGAACGAGGGAGTAATCATCAGCACGTGACTGCCAAGCGTTCATAACGTCTTGGTTCTCTGGGATGGGTGCTTCACCTAGTGGTCCTTCTAGGACATATGCTTTCTTGGCAGCTATGAGGATGATCCTTAGGTTCCGGACCCAGTCCGTATAGTTGCTGCCATCATCTTTTAGCTTGGTTTTCTCTAGGAACGCGTTGAAGTTCATGTTGACATGAGTGTTGGCCATTTGATCTACAAGACATATTTTTGCAAAGATTTTAGACTAACTTCATGATAATTAAGTTCATCTAATCAAATTATTTAATGAACTCCCACTCAGATTAGACATCCCTCTAGTCATCTAAGTGTTACACGAGCCGGGTCGACTAGGCCGTGTCTGATCATCACGTGAGACGGACTAGTCATCATCGGTGAACATCTCCATGTTGATCGTATCTTCCATACGACTCATGTTCGACCTTTCAGTCTCTGTGTTCCAAGGCCATGTCTGTACATGCTAGGCTCGTCAAGTTAACCTAAGTGTTTTGCATGTGTAAAACTGTCTTACACCCGTTGTATGTGAACGTAGGAATCTATCACACCCGATCATCACGTGGTGCTTCGAAACGACGAACTTTAGCAACGACGCACAGTTAGGGAGAACACTTTCTTGAAATTATTATAAGGGATCATCTTATTTACTACCGTCGTTCTAAGTAAACAAGATGCATAAAGATAATAAACATCACATGCAATTATATAGTAGTGACATGATATGGCCAATATCATATAGCTCCTTTGATCTCCATCTTCGGGGCTCCATGATCATCTTCGTCACCGGCATGACACCATGATCTCCATCATCGTGTCTCCATGAAGTTGCTCGCCAACTATTACTTCTACTACTATGGCTAATGGTTTAGCAATAAAGTAAAGTAATTACATGGCGTTAAATCATTGACGCGCAGGTCATACAATAATTAAGACAACTCCTATGGCTCCTGCCGGTTGTCATACTCATCGACATGCAAGTCGTGATTCCTATTACAAGAACATGATCTCATACATCACAATATATCATTCATCATTCATCACAACTTTTGGCCATATCACATCACAAGGCAATTGCTGCAAAAACAAGTTAGACGTCCTCTAATTGTTGTTGTATCTTTTACGTGGCTGCAATAGGGTTCTAGCAAGAATGTTTTCTTACCTACGAAAAAGCCACAACGTGATTTGTCAACTTATTTTTACCCTTCATAAGGACCCTTTTCATCGAATCCACTCCAACTAGAGTGGGAGAGACAGACACCCGCTAGCCACCTTATGCAACTAGTGCATGTCAGTCGGTGGAACCTGTCTCACGTAAGTGTACGTGTAAGGTCGGTCCGGGCCGCTTCATCCCACAATACCGCTGAAGCAAAATAAGACTAGTAGCGGCAAGAAAGTTGACAACATGTACGCCCACAACAGATTTGTGTTCTACTCGTGCAATAGAGAACTACGCATAGACCTAGCTCATGATGCCACTGTTGGGGAACGTTGCATAAAATAAATTTTTTCCTACGTTCACCAAGATCCATCTATGATTTCATCTAGCAACGAGAGAGGGGAGTGCATCTACATACCCTTGTAGATCGCGAGCAGAAGCGTTCAAGAGAACGGGGTTGAGGGAGTCGTACTAGTCGTGATCCAAATCACCGGAGATCCTAGCGCCGAGCGGACGGCACCTCCACGTTCAACACACGTACGGTCAGTGTGACGTCTCCTCCTTCTTGATCCAGCAAGGGGGAAGGAGAGGTTGATGAAGATCCAACAGCACGACGGCGTGGTGGTGGATGCAGCAGAGTTCCGGCAGGGCTTCGCCAAGCGACTACGGGAGGAGGAGGTGTAGCAAGGGGGAAGGGAGGCACCAAGACTTCAGGGTGCGGCTTCCCTCCCTCTCCCCCCTTTATATAGGCTCCCTGGGGGGCACCGGCCCTAGAGATGGGATCTCCAAGGGGGGCGGCGGCCAGGGGGTGGAGTGCCCCCCAAGGCAAGTGGAGGCGCCCCCCACCCTAGGGTTTCCAACCCTAGGCACAGAGGGGGGCCCAAGGGGGGCGCACCAGCCCACCAGGGGCTGGTCCCCTCCCCACTTCAGCCCACGGGGCCCTCCGGGATAGGTGGCCCCACTCGGTGGACCCACGGGACCCTTCCGGTGGTCCCGGTACAATACCGGTGACACCCGAAACTCTCCCGATGGCCGAAACTGCACTTCCTATATATAATTCTTTACCTCCGGACCATTCCGGAACTCCTCGTGACGTCCGGGATCTCATCCGAGATTCCGAACAACTTTCTATTTGCTGCATACTCATATCTCTACAACCCTAGCGTCACCGAACCTTAAGTGTGTAGACCCTACGGGTTTGGGAGTCAGGCAGACATGACCGAGACTGCTCTCCGGTCAATAACCAACAGCGGGATCTGGATACCCATGTTGGCTCCCACATGCTCCTCGACGATCTCATCGGATGAACCATGATGTCGAGGATTCAAACAACCCCGTATACAATTCCCTTTGTCAATCGGTACGTTACTTGCCCGAGATTCGATCGTCGGTATCCCAATACCTCGTTCAATCTCATTACCGGCAAGTCACTTTACTCGTACCGTAATGCATGATCATGTGACGAAACACTTGGTCACTTTGAGCTCATTATGATGATGCATTACTGAGTGGGCCCAGAGATACCTCTCCGTCATACGGAGTGACAAATCCCAGTCTCGATCCGTGTCAACCCAACACACACTTTCAGAGATACCTGTAGTGCACCTTTATAGTCACCCATTTACATTGTGACGTTTGATACACCCAAAGCACTCCTACGGTATCCGGGAGTTACACCATCTCATGGTCTAAGGAAAAGATACTTGACATTGGAAAAGCTCTAGCAAAACAAACTACACGATCTTGTGCTATGCTTAGGATTGGGTCTTGTCCATCACATCATTCTCCTAATGATGTGATCCCGTTATCAATGACATCCAATGTCCATAGTCAGGAAACCGTGACTATCTGTTGATCAACGAGCTAGTCAACTAGAGGCTCACTAGGGACATATTGTGGTCTATGTATTCACACGTGTATTACGATTTTCGGATAATACAATTATAGCATGAATAGAAGACAATTATCATGAACAAGGAAATATAATAATAATCCTTTTATTATTGCCTCTAGGGCATATTTCCAACAATACGCTCCATCATTGTCATATTGCTTTGCATGATCATGTAGTTGACATCGTATTTGTGGCAAAGCCACCTTTATAATTCTTTCATACATGTCGCTCTTGATTCATTGCATATCCCGGTACACCGCCGGAGGCATTCACATAGAGTCATATTTTGTCCTAAGTATTGAGTTGTAATTCTTGAGTTCTAAATAAATAGAAGTGTGATGATTTCAATTATTAGAGCATTGTCCCATGTGAGGAAAGGATGATGGATACTATGATTCTGTCAGATATCGGGTTCTGGCAAAACCCTTAAGGTTCAAACTCTGGGGTGCGCACGAAGATCTTCTCCCTACCGATGCACGTCCCAAAGCCTCGCCGTGAATCTAAGCTACACGATGAACGACACAAGGGACACAAGGTTTATACTAGTTCGGGCCACCGTTGTGGTGTAATACCCTAATCCAGTGTGTGGTGTGGTGGATTGCCTCGGGGGCTGATGATGAACAGTACAGAGGAAGAACAACCTCACGAGGAGTGTCCTTGTGGTGGCGTGCTTGGAGAGGGATGGCTCCGTCTCTCTTGGCTCTAGGTGAGATCTCGCTCCTTTCTACTGTGGTGGCTATCTCTATATATGGAGGCCCTAGTCCTCTTCCCAAATATTGAGCCGGAAGTGAGCCAACAACGACCATTTTGAAGGGGGACAACTAGTACAAGCTATCCTGACTAAAGTTGGTCTTCGACTGTCAAAGGCACTGGTGATGACGCCATCTTGGGCTCCATGGTGACCTCCGTCCTGCCGCTCTGTTGGTCTTGGTCTCGTTGCACCGATATGGTAACCTTTGATTGATGCCTCGGTACTCCACGCCTGCGCTTGCCCCCTTTGCACCAAAGAGGAAACGAGGACACTACGTAGGCTGACGATCGCCTGGTCTTGATCGTCATGGCTTGCGTCATGACCACTTCGCAAGGTACTCCTTGCCTTGATCTCTCTGCCTCCTCGCGAGCCCGCCTAGTGAGGCCGCCCCTGAGGAAGCCTTGCATCGTCCGCCCCGTGAGGCTTGGCCCCTCGCGAGGGTCTTAAGCTTGGGTTGATGTGGACAGGCCGTGCTGGTCCACTGCTTGAGCCACGCCGCAGGCCGCAGGCAGGCAAGTCTGGGGACCCCCGTTCCTAGAACACCGACAGTAGCCCCGGGCCCAAGGCGCGCTCGGACTTGGCTTAGCAGCGAAGCCAAAGGGCAAGTGCAGAGCTCCACGGGCCCCAACAGCCTGCGGCCTTGGTCGCCGCGTGGCGGTTGATTGGACGTGGGCGTCTCTGCGTCCCCATGCTGCCTCGGCAACTGCCCGATTTGACGAGTCCCTGCTGCATGCAAAAAGAGTCATGCTTACCTACTATCGTGGAGGCTGACGGTTGGCCTCCCCTGGACTATAAGTACGGAGAGGCGCGAGCCCCCGTTGTCCATCTCTTCTTGCTCCGCTCGCTTCTTCTTCCTTGCTCCTCCTCCACCTTGCCTCCAATGGCGCCAATCCGCCGGTTCTCAGCTAAAGAGAAAGGAAAGGCCCCCAGGAGGGGCCCGTCCCGCTCCCGTCGAAGAAACGGCCGGTCCCCGGCCGCCGCGACGAGTTTGCAAGGCCGGAGACGTCGAGGCCTTGTTACGAGCGGCCACCTCCTGGGTTTCCGCTACCCCTGTACGCCCGGGCTGAGGGCCCTAGAGAAGGAGACGCCGAGCGACGCCGTCCGTGCCGTCAGCGACATCGACGAGCCATGGCGGTGCATGCCGTTGCTCCTGGGGTCCACGCCGCGGACTCCTCTCGTGAGCTCGTGCTTCACGCCATGATGCCTCCGGGCACCTGGATTCGCTTTCCTCCCTTCTTCACCTTTGAGATGCCGCCGTGGGGGCTTCTCGTGCTCTGGTTGCAGCACGCCGACTGCGATACCCCGGCGACCGGAGTGGAGGTCGAAGTCGTCACTCCGGGCAAGGTCTACATGACCCGAGGCCGGGGCGAGATCACCCGGGTCTGCCGAACAGGGGGTGCCCTCGTGATTCATTTTGAATACGATGGCGCCTCCTTGATGCTCTTCAAGGTCTTCGATGCAGAAGGCCACAGACTGGAGTGCTGCCCTAGAGGAGGCAGCCAGGACGTCGATGTGGCAAGGGCTAGGCGTGCCACCCGCTTCCCCAACGGCTCCTCCAGCAGCAGTGGAGATGCTTGGGAGTCCAGCGACTCTCCCGAGCCCCTCGCGACTCCGGAGACGAGCGATGACAGCTACGTGCCCCCGATCTTGCGTCGTGCTCGGAGCAGGGTGACTGCATCAGGCCGCCGGCATAGCTGATCTGGATTGGGTTGGCTCCGGACTCCCGTGGCCCACTGTTGATGATGGCATCGGCCACGAGGGCGCGTTTAGTTAGGGATCCTTAGGATTCACACCTTTTGTTCCCTGCGAGGAATTGAGAAAGTACCCCGCGGGGGCATGTAAAGTGTCCGCAATGTCTTTTGTTGATATTATCCTGGTTATGAAGTGGTGCAAATGCTTGTCCTCTCCCGGCTTGGTTTCCCCTTTCTAACTTCGCGACGACTTGGTGCTCTACGCTGACAGGTCCCGGCCCCCAGGCAGGCTTCAGCCGTCACTGGTATGCCAGGTCGTGATGCCATGGTTAAGGCCAGGGGGTGAGCGCCCCGAGGTCCAGTAAGAGCCCCTGAGGCGCGATGCTCAGGAGGTCCCCTTTAGCGCTCAAGCAGCCGCCAAAAGGCGAGAAAGGAAGGCAACACCGCCGTCACAGGGTTGCATTAAGTGGGGGTTTTGTGTCGCGTTAATTAGCTATTCCAGGGGCGAGACTTATCTCGAAAGCAGGGGGTAGATCCTTCACGAGGCGCCAGATTTGCATGCCTGCAGCTGGGATGTAGCTAGGCTAGGCCTTCGTGAGCTTCCCCTCACCTCCCCGTACTCTCCTTCGTGCTCTACGTCCTTAGGTCCCGGCCCTCGAGCAAGCTCAGCTGCCGCTAGTATGCCAGGTCGCGATGCCGTGGACAAGGCCAGGGGGTGAGGGCTAGAGAGCCAATAAGAGCTCCTGAGTCATGATGCTTAGGTCCCCCCCTTTTAACGCGCAAGCGGATCGCACGGGTAAGAGAAGGAGAGAGCTCGCGATGCCTCCCATTTTAGGTCTTAGGTAGTCCTTGTAAACCAACACGAGAAAAGCAAGGGCTGCCATTACGATTGCCGACCAACCATTGGTTGCTCCAAGAGAGTGGTGAGGGAACTGAAGGCCTGGTGAGGTGACGCTTGCGGCGCTGCCGCGGCCAGAGCTCGACCACTCAGATTTGTCGATGTTGCAGGGACGGACCCATGCGCAAGCGCCGTGCTAGTGCGAGCGGCTCCAAAGGTAGGTGTCAATCGAGCAGGTGATTATCACATGCAGGTTAAGCATGGAAGGAAAATCTGCTTAGATAAATGCAGGAAGGATACACGCCACCGGGTCAGGCCCGAGCGGCTTGGGGATGATGCAGCCCGAGGGGCGCCCCCAGCAAGGTAAACTAAAGACACAAGCAAAAGGGATACATGCCGCAGGGACAGGCCCACGCAACCTGGGAATAATGCAGCCCTGAGGGTGCTCCTAGCAGAAATGAACTCGAAAGATGTCACCTGATACCATTGTAGAGCGGGTGTTGAAGTAGCTGAGATGCACGGTGAAGAGGCCGATCCTCACGAGCCACCGGAGCCCTGAACCTCGGGAGGCTCTGGGGGTCCGGGTGGCTCCTCGAGGACCATCTCCATCTCTGCCAGGACCACGTGCTGTCTGACCTCTTGAGCTGCCAGAATGCTCTGCAGAAGACGCTAGTTAGCGACAGCCGCGTTTGGCAGGCCGAAAAGCATGCGAACATAGCTGTGCAGCGAACCCTCACAGCATCCCACGCGCGAAGGCTAGAGGGGCTCCTGAGATGCGACTCGGCTGAGCCCTGGGTAGTCGACGCAGATGCGTAGCCCGCCATCCTCTTGTGGATGGGGAGCTACGCCGGGTAGGCGGCGATCGCCGCATATGACTCTCGATTCTTGAAGCTCCTGAGTGGCCTTGGCGATGAACTCCTGAGGGTTGGGCCCTCCTTTCCCCGTGCCTTCCTGAGGGAAACGTGCCGCAAAGCGCGCCTCCAAGTGGTGCCCGAGTGCCTCCCTCGTGATCCTGGCAAAGTTCCAGGCCCTCCAGGAGAGAGCTCCCGAGCCTTGCCCGAGGAGGGCGCCGGGTGCCCCTTCCTATGCGATGGTGGGAGGCGCCCCTTGCACGGGCGTAGATCCTGAAGCGGCACCTCCGGAGATGTCAACCTCCTGACGCCTTGAGCTGGGTGATGTCTTCTTCTTCTTGGGAACTGCCTCCGGAGGGTTCCCACTCTTGTTGTCTCGGTCCTCGACTGATGCAGCTTGGAAGGCACACTTGAGAGAGCAGACCGCATCCTTCTCTTCGCAGGGGACTGTGATGATTCCGCCGCTTCCCGGCATCTTGAGGACATTGTAACCATGGTGAGTTATCGCCATGAACTTGGCCAGGGATGGATACCCGAGGATGGCATTGTATGGCAGGCAAATGTGGGCAACGTCGAAGTTGATGAGCTCGGTACGGTAGTTCTTGCGCCGTCCGAAAGTGACAGGGAGGCAAACCTGCCCTATCAGAGTGGTGGTGCCGTCAGTGACTCCTGAAAAAGGCTTGGTTGGCTGGAGTTGATCATAAGGCACTTGGAGGTTGTTGAACGTCTCGACGGACAGAACATTGAGCCCTGCGCCACCATCGATGAGGGTCCTAGTAACTTGCACGTTGCTGATGACTGGGGAACAAAGCATTGGGAGGATGCTGATACGTCTCCAACGTATCTACTTTTCCAAACACTTTTGCCCTTGTTTTGGACTCTAACTTGCATGATTTGAATGAAACTAACCCGGACTGACACTGTTTTTAGCAGAACTGCCATGATGTTGTTTTATGTGTAGAAAAGAAAAGTTCTCGGAATGTCCTGGAAATCCACGAAGGCACTTTTTGGAAATTAATAAGAATTTTTGGTGAAAGAATTAATGCCAGGGGGCCCACAGCCTATCCACGAGACAGGGGGGCGCGCCCCCCTATGGCGCGGCCTCCTATCTTGTGGTCCCCCTGGACCTCCTCCGACCTCAACTCCAACTCCATATATTCCGTCTCGCAGAGAAAAAAATCAGGGAGAAAGTTTCATCGTGTTTTACGACACGGAGCTGCCGCCAAGCCCTAATCTCCACTGGGAGGGCTGATCTGGAGTCCGTTCGGGGCTCCGGAGAGGGGGATTTGTCGCCGTCGTCATCATCAACCATCCTGCATCACCAATTTCATGATGCTCACCGCCGTGTGTGAGTAATTCCATCGTAGGCTTGCTGGACGGTGATGGGTTGGATGAGATTTACCATGTAATCAAGTTAGTTTTGTTAGGGTTTGATCCCTAGTATCCACTATGTTCTGAGATTGATGTTGCTATGACTTTGCTATGCTTAATGATTTCCGATCTGAACCTATTATGTTTTCATGAATATATGTGTGTTCTTGATCCTATCTTGCAAGTCTATAGTCACCTATTATGTGTTATGATCCGACAACCCCAAAGTGACAATAATCGGGATACTTCTCGGTGATGACCGTAGTTTGAGGAGTTCATGTATTCACTATGTGTTAATGCTTTGGTCCGTTCTCTATTAAAAGGAGGCCTTAATATCCCTTAGTTTCTGCTAGGACCCCTCTGCCACAGGAGGGTAGGACAAAAGACGTCATACAGGTTCTTTTCCATAAGCACGTATGACTATTTACAGAATACATGCCTACATTACATTGATGAATTGGAGCTAGTTCTATATCACCCTATGTTATAACTATTGCATGAGGAATCACATCCGGCATAATTATCCATCACTGATCCATTGCCTACGAGCTTTTCATATATTGTTCTTCGCTTATTTACTTTTCCGTTGCTACAGTTACAACTACTACAAAAACCCAAAAACATTTATCTTTACTTTTGCTACCGTTACCTTTATTATCGTACCACTTTTGCTACTAAATACTTTGCTGTAGATACTAAGTTATCCAGGTGTGGTTGAATTGACAACTCAACTGCTAATACTCAAGAATATTCTTTGGCTCCCCTTGTGTCGAATCAACAAATTTGGGTTGAATACTTTACCCTCGAAAGCTGTTGCGATCCCCTACACTTATGGGTTATCAAGACTAATTTCTGGTGCCGTTGCCGGGGAGCATAGCTCTATTCTCTGAGTCACTTGGGATTTATATCTGCTGATCACTATGAAGAACTTGAAAGACGCTAAGACCAAGATTTTGCCCTCAACTACGAGGGGAGGTAAGGAACCGCCATCTAGCTCTGCACTAGATTCTCCTTCCGTTATTAGTAGGCTTGCGACACCTAAACCTGCTACTGCTATGAATTCTGATATTTCATATGTTATTGATGATGCCACTTCTTCTATGCATATGAAACTACTTCTGTGCGTGATACTACTTTGCCATAAGGTGAATTTCTAGATGAACAACTTGCTAGAGTTAGGGGGAATAAAAATATTGAAGAACCTATTATTGATGATAGTGATGATGAACGTTCCCCCAATGATTATGTATTACCTGTTGTTCCTAAGGGTTATGTTATGAATGAAGCAGCTGCTATGGAAATTCATGCTTGCAATGATAGAAATGATCTTAAGAAATTATTAGCTAAATGGAAGCAGCAGTCTCTTAATGCTAGAATGAAACCCGATCTTGCTTTTGCCACTTCACCTATCTGTGTTACTGATAAGGATTATGAATTCTCTATTGATCCTGATATTATTACTTTAGTTGAATCTGATCCTTTTTATGGCCTTGAATCTGAAACTGTTGTGGCACATCTTACCAAGTTGAATGATATAGCCACCCTGTTCACTCATGATGAGAAGGCTCGCTATTTATATATCCTTAAGATATTTCCGTTCTCATTAAAGGGTGATACTAAGACTTGGTATAATTCTCTTGCTCCTGGTTGTGTGCGTAGTCCCCAGGATATGATTTATTACTTCTCTGCTAAATATTTCCCTGCTCATAAGAAACAAGCTGCCTTGCAGGAAATATATAATTTTGTGCAAATTAAAGAAGAGAGTCTCCCACAAGCTTGGGGGAGGCTTCTCTGGTTACTTAATGCTTTGCCTGATCATCCTCTTAAGAAAAATGAAATACTTGATATCTTTTATAATGGACTAACCGATGCTTCCAAGGACTACTTGGATAGTTGTGCTGGTTGTGTTTTCAAGGAAAGAACAGTCGACGAAGCTGAAATATTATTGAATAATATGTTGACTAATGAAAATAATTGGACTCTTCCTGAGCCAGTTCCTGAAGTAATTCCTGAACCAATTGAGCCAACTCCTGAGCCTATTCTTAAACCCACTCCGAAGAAGAGAGGTGTTTTATTTCTCAGTCCTGAAGATATGCAAGAGGCAAAGAAATCAATGAAAGAAAAAGGTATTAAAGTTGAATATGTTAAGAATTTACCACCTATTGAAGAAATACATGGTCTTAATTTACCGCGTGAAGAACCACGTTGTCTTGATAACCCGACACAAGTAGTAAAGGTAAATTCTCTCTATAGATATGATAAAGTTGAAATACCCTCTACTAAATTTCATAGCCCATGCTTAGATGAATTTGATGACTTTATGGCTAGACAAGAAAGTTTTAATGCTTATGTTGGTATAGAGTTAAAGAATAATGCTTTCGAGATAGGACGCGTAGGTGATAATCTGGCTAGAGTTAAAGATGAACTTCACCTCATTAGCAAATATGCTTCTATGGTTGGTACTCAAGCTGAGCAAGTACTCAAAGCTCAAAATGATTTGCTTGATGAATTGAATAATAAAAATGACTTTGCCGTTAGAGTGGCTACTAGAACTGGTAGAATGACTCAGGAACCTTTGTATCCTAAAGGCCACCCTAAGAGAATCGAGCAAGATTCTCACAGAAATAATTTAGAGGCACCTAGTTCTTCTAAGAAGAAGAAAAAGAAAAACGATAGAACGTTGCATGCTTCTAGTGAACCTACTGTAGACACACCTAAGAATCCCAATGATATTTCTGATGCTGAAACACAATCAGGTGATGAACATGAACCTAGTGATAATGTTAATGATAATGCTCATGTTGATGCTCAACCTAGCAAAAACAATGATGTAGAGATTGAACCTGCTGTTGATCTTGATAACCCACAATCAAAGAATCAACGTTATGATAAGAGAGATTTTGTTGCTAGGAAGCACGGTAAAGAAAGAGAACCATGGGTTCAGAAACCCATGCCCTTTCCTCCTAAACCATCCAAGTCAAAGGATGATGAGGATTTTGAGCGCTTTGCTGAAATGATTAGACCTATTTTCTTACGTATGCGCTTAACTGATATGCTTAAAGTAAATCCTTATGCTAAGTATATGAAGGATATCATCACAAATAAAAGAAAGATACCGGAAGCTGAAATTTCCACCATGCTTGCTAATTACACTTTTTAGGGTGGAATACCAAAGAAACTTGGAGATCCGGGTGTTCCAACTATACCATGCTCCATTAAAAGAAATTATGTTAGAACTGCTTTATGTGATCTTGGAGCCGGTGTTAGTGTTATGCCTCTCTCTTTATATCATAGACTTGAACTGAATAAGTTGACACCTACTGAAATATCTTTGCAAATGGCTGATAAATCAACTGCTATACCTGTGGGTATTTGTGAGGATGTGCCTGTTGTGGTTGCAAATGTCACTATATTAACGGACTTTGTTATTCTGGATATTCCCGAGGACGATAGTATGTCTATTATCCTTGGTAGACCTTTTCTTAATACTGCAGGGGCTGTTATTGATTGCAACAAAGGCAATGTCACTTTTCATGTTAATGGCAATGAGCATACGGTACACTTTCCGAGGAAACAATCTCAAGTTCATAGCATCAATTCTATTGAAAAAGTTCCAACTATCATTTTTGGAGGTTTTGAATTTCCTCTCCCTACTATCAAGAAAAAGTATGATATTCTTATTGTTGGGGATTTTCATATCCCCGTTGAGGTAACTTAGTGTTATTCAAAATTTCTCCGGTTCCGCGTTATTCGGAATGAGTTTGTTAACAAGACTTGATCAACCTTGTTAGCGGGTTCATTTTGATGATCACAAGATGGATGAAACTAGAAGGCACAACCTTCTGTACCCTCCTTTTACTTTCTGTTATTTAGAATTAATAAAGAAAAAAAATAGTATTATCCGTCTGTTTCCTGAATTATCCGTGCATCAAAAAAATAGTCCAAAAATAAAAGTGCTCCAAATGCCCTGCAAATTTAGTATTATTTTTTCTGGAATATTTGAGGATTTTAGGCAGTGAAAACACTGCAGGAGGGGCAAGCACCAGACCACGAGAGAGGAGGGTACGCCCCTGTCTTGTGGGCCCCTGGTGGCTCCCCTCCACTAATGCCAGCACCCACACACTTCATCTTCTACCCAAAAAAATCCCCATCCAGCTCAAGCACGAGTTCTAGCTCGTTTTGCTGCGATTTTCGATCTCTTAGCTCAAGGCTCCATTCACAAAACTGCTTTGGGAGATTGTTGCTTGGTATGTGACTCCTCCATTGGTCCAATTTGTTTTTGTTCTAGTGCTTTATTCGTTGCAAATTTTTGCTGCTTAGGTGACCATGTTCTTGAGCTTGCATGTTAAATTTTTGAGGTCCCAAGCAATTCCAATGCATGATATAGGCTCTAGGCACTTGTAGGAGTAGTTGCTATCAATCTTGTTTAGGTTTATCCACTTTTATTTTGAAGTTACTAAAATTTCATAAATTTTCAGAAAAAGAAATATGCTTAGAAGAATGTACCAATGAGGTTCCTCGGCAAAGAAAGGGCCAAGAATTGCTATACATGATCAAGATATTAAATTGCCAAGGGACGCAAATGTACGGTCTTGTGAGTGGCCATCCGATGATTTTATGGTCGAATCAGGCTTCAAGGAGGAATTTGATGCATATGTGCGTAATGCAGAGCTGGAGGACTTCTTACAAGATAAGTGTCCTCAATATTATCAATTGACCGATTCCTTTGTGCGGAGGTTCAAATGTATTTCTGCGCGTAATTCTTCTCATTTCATGTTTGATATTTATGATACGTCTTATACCATGGATTTAGAGGATTTCACAACTGCTTGCAAACTCCCGCAGTGCGGTAATATTAATGATCCTCCCAAATCTGAATTTAGAGATTTTCTTGCTAATATTACTGTGGGAGAATCTAGGGACGTAGCACAAGCTACCATAGGGAGCATTCATTTTCCTGCTATACATTACTTTGCTCTCTTTATTGGTAGATGCATTAACGGTAAGGACGAGGTATGTCACATGTGTGCACCTGATCTTTGTGTCCTCAAGAGTGCTGTGTCAGGTTATAAAGGTTATAACTTGGGGGCAATAGTTGCACGTAGGTTGTAGAATAATAGTAGAAGGGGAGATTTCTTTGGAGGAATTTATGCAACCTGTGTGGCTAATTTTCTTAATATAGCTCCACGAGAGGGGGATATGTTTGTACCTCCTGTTTATTTGGATAAAGAAGCTATGTTTGATCATCATTTTCTTGAGAGGAATGAACAATTCCTCCATTATCAACTAATCTATGATAGACGCAATGTCGTCCCTGTTACTCTTCCTGCTCCCTACCTTTTTGATTATCAGGCAAAAGGAAGATATGTTGTCACCAGGGAAGAAGCAATTGAATATGAGAGGGGAATGGATGCAGCTCGTCAACACACTGCTGCTCAGGAGGCGGTAGCCTCTGCATCTCAGTACTACCCCAGTTTCACTTATGGATATCAGCCAGGCGGTCCTTGGTATTAAACCAACTTAGGCCAAAAGCCTAAGCTTGGGGGAGTACGTATTTCTCACCGACTTTACATTCATGTTCACACACTAGTCGTTGGTGCTCATACTCTTTCATTGTATTATCCATGCTAGTTTAAATTTCTTTTTCTAGTTTTCTTTTTGTGTGTTTGATAAACGTTAAGAAAAACCAAAAAAAATTAGTTAGTTTAATTTCCTTGCCTGTAGTAGGAATTAAAATGAAAACCCAAAAAGATTTCTTGTTCTTCTTTTACTTGTTGGGAGCTTTCCCGTGTAAATAGTTTTATTTTATTTTCTTTCCTTTGGGGGTCGAGAAGACCATATTGAAAATGCTTAGTGGCTCTTATATGCATGATTGTTTATTTTATTTACAGCCCATATTACTTGTCTTCTCTCTTGAGTTGAATGCTTGCAGATTCTAGCTTAGTCAAATGCACGTGCACTCTTATTATTATACACATCGTTCGGTCGTGCAAGTGAAAGGCAATAATGACGATATATGATGGACTTATTGGGATGAGAAAAGCTGGTATGAACTCGACCTCTCTTGTTTTTGTAAATATGATGAGTTCATCATTCCCGAGTCAGCTATTATGAAGTAAAAATATTTGCAATGACATTTGGAGATTATAGTTACTTGTGCCATGCTTGATTAGCTATGAGTTATAATGGTTTACCTTGCGTGCCAACATGCTATTAGAATGATTATGATGTGATATGATGGGATGGTATCCTCCTTTGAATGAATTGAGTGACTCAACTTGGCACATGTTCACACATGTAGTTGAATCAAATCAACATAACCTTCACGATATTTATGTTCAGGGTGGATTATATCCTACTCATGCTTGTACTCGGTGTGAATTAATTTTAATGCATGCTTACGACTATTGTCGCTCTGTCAGTTGGTCGCTTCCCAGTCTTTTGCTAGCCTTCACCTGTACTAAGCGGGAATACTGCTTGTGCATCCAAACTCCTTAAACCCCAAAGTTGTTCCATATGAGTCCACTATACCTACCTATATGCGGTATCTACCTGCCGTTCCAAGTAAATTTGTATGTGCCAAACTCCAAACCTTCAAATGAAATTCTATTTTGTATGCTCGAGTAGCTCATGTTACAACTAGGGCTGCTTATATCTTCCATGCTAGGTGGGTTATTCTCATGAGAGTGGACTCCGCTCCTCATTCACGAGAAAGGGCCGGTAACCGGGATGCTAGTCCCATGATCCAAAAAGATCAAAGCAAATCAAAATAATTAAACAAAACTCCCCCAGGGCTGTTGTATGTTGGAGGCACTCATTGTTTCGAGCAAGCCATGGATTAATGCTTGTTGGTGGTTGGGGGAGTATACACCTTTACCATTCTGTTTGGGAACTGCCTATAATGCATTTAGTATGGAAGATACAACCATCTCATAGATGTTGCGTTGACAGCAAAAGTATGCCGCCCAAAATGTTATTCAATCTCTATTTTAAAATCGAGCTCTGGCACCTCTACAAATCCCTGCTTCCCTCTGCAAAGGGCCTATCTATTTACTTTTATGTTGAGTCATCATCCTTCTTATTAAAAGCACCCGCTGGAGAGCACACTGTCATTTGCATTCATTATTACTAGTTTATATTGGGTATGACTTGACTGGATCTCTTTTACCATGAATTACAATGTTTAGTCAGTCCTTGATCTTTAAAGGTGCTCTGCATTTATGTTTTGCGGTCTCAGAAAGGGCTAGTGAGATACCATTTTGTTATATCACGTTATGATTATTTTGGGAAAGTGTTGTCATCCAAGTTTTATTATTATGGCTCGCTAGCTGATTATGCTATTGATGTGAGTAATTGTGAGACCTATGTGTTATTGCGAGTATGGTTAGTTCATAATATTTGCTGAAACTTGAATGCTGGCTTTTCATGTTACAACGACAAGAGCAAGCAGAGTTTGTAAAAGTTTTTCTTTATCACTTTAAGTTTATCAACTGAATTGCTTGAGGACAAGCAAAGGTTTAAGCTTGGGGGAGTTGATACGTCTCCAACGTATCTACTTTTCCAAACACTTTTGCCCTTGTTTTGGACTCTAACTTGCATGATTTGAATGAAACTAACCCGGACTGACGCTGTTTTCAGCAGAACTGCCATGATGTTGTTTTATGTGTAGAAAATAAAAGTTCTCGGAATGTCCTGGAAATCCACGGAGGCACTTTTTGGAATTAATAAGAATTTTTGGCGAAAGAATTAATGCCAGGGGGCCCACAGCCTATCCACGAGACAGGGGGGCGCGCCCCCCTAGGGCGTGGCCTCCTATCTCGTGGGCCCCCTGGACCTCCTCCGACCTCAAATCCAACTCCATATATTCCGTCTCGCGGAGAAAAAAATCAGGGAGAAAGTTTCATCACGTTTTACGACACGGAGCCGCCGCCAAGCCCTAATCTCTCTCGGGAGGGCTGATCTGGAGTTTGTTCGGGGCTCCGGAGAGGGGGATTATCACCGTCGTCATCATCAACCATCCTCCATCACCAATTTCATGATGCTCACCGCCGTGTGTGAGTAATTCCATCGTAGGCTTGCTGGACGGTGATGGGTTGGATGAGATTTACCATGTAATCAAGTTAGTTTTGTTAGGGTTTGATCCCTAGTATCCACTATGTTCTGAGATTGATGTTGCTATGACTTTGCTATGCTTAATGCTTGTCACTAGGGCCCAAGTGCCATGATTTCAGATCTGAACCTATTATGTTTTCATGAATATATGTGTGTTCTTGATCCTATCTTGCAAGTCTATAGTCACCTATTATGTGTTATGATCCGACAACCCCGAAGTGACAATAATCGGGATACTTCTCGGTGATGACCGTAGTTTGAGGAGTTCATGTATTCACTATGTGTTAATGCTTTGGTCCGGTTCTCTATTAAAAGGAGGCCTTAATATCCCTTAGTTTCCGCTAGGACCCCGCTGCCACGGGAGGGTAGGACAAAAGACGTCATACAAGTTCTTTTCCATAAGCACGTATGACTATTTACGGAATACATGCCTACAGTACATTGATGAATTGGAGCTAGTTCTATATCACCCTATGTTATAACTATTGCATGAGGAATCGCATCCGGCATAATTATCCATCACTGATCCATTGCCTACGAGCTTTTCATACATTGTTCTTTGCTTATTTACTTTTCCGTTGCTACTGTTACAACTATTACAAAAACCCAAAAACATTTATCTTTACTTTTGCTACCGTTAACTTTATTATCATACCACTTTTGCTACTGAATACTTTGCTGCAGATACTAAGTTATCCAGGTGTGGTTGAATTGACAACTCAACTGCTAATACTCAAGAATATTCTTTGGCTCCCCTTGTGTCGAATCAATAAATTTGGGTTGAATACTTTACCCTCGAAAGCTGTTGCGATCCCCTACACTTGTGGGTTATCAGACGCCAGCTGTAGCCGCACACTTGAGCTGATCTGCTGAGCTGAACGTGATAGTGCATGTGGACCACCTGAGAGGGCGCGTGGCCTCGAGATTGGGAAGGACTGCATTCACCTCGCGAGCGAACTGCTTGAAGATGCGCTGAGAGACTGGGGCCTGGGCGCCGCCCAAGATGCAAGCGATAGCATGTGGCTCCTGGAAGCCCCCGCCCCCTCGTCCTGGTGGTGGTCGTCATTCCTTCTTGGCGGTGGTGGCAGAGGAGGAAGGCCTGCGTTGCCTGCGGGCGATCCTTACGAGGCTGGTCTTGCCAGCGATCCTCGCGAGGTCGATCATGCCACTCCTGGCGAGGGCCTCGGTCGTCCCATCGTCCTCCACTTCTTCCTCCTCCTCGGCCTTAGCCCCTGTCGTTGCGCTTGGGGCGTCGATCGATGTGTCCTTCTCGAATGGCTCTGAGATCCTCGCATTCGTTGGTGTTGTGGGTGTAGAGGTTGTGGTAGGCGCAGAATCGGTTGCCCTTGGACTACTCCGGCTGGTCCCTATCGCCCTTCGTGTCTGGTTCTGCTGCGAGCACATCTGCTCCTTTGTGCTTCACGTCCTTGGCCTTGGCTTTCTTCACTTTTGGTTCAGCGGCTAGAAGCTCGAGGAGGGAGAGGCGCCCCTCCACAGCTCTTGCACACTTGGTCGCCAGGTTTAACAGCTCCAAAGATGTGCACAGGTCCTCATGGATGGCGAGCTCCTCCTTCATCTTGACGTCGCAGACGCCGTCAAAGGACGCTGAGATGATGGCCTCCTCGGTCACCTTGGGAATCTTGAGGCGAGCGTTGTTGAAGTGCTGGATGTACTTCTGCAAGGTCTTTCGCGGCTGGTGCTTGATGTGGCACAGGTCACCCACGACTGGAGGATGGTCGCGAGTGCCATGGAAGTTGGTGATGAAGCGGCTGCGCATATCGTCCCAAGAGGAGATCGAGCCGGGAGGCAGGTTCAGGAGCCAGGTGTGGGCACCATCCTTGAGCGCCATGGGAAACCAGTTCGCCATGACATTTTCATCTCTATTGGCCGCCTCGATTCCCAGTTCGTAGAGCTGCAGGAACTCCGTGGGGTCAGCAGTGCCGTCGTAGCGAGGAGGCAGATCTGTCTTGAACTTGCCCAGCCAGGCGACACTGCATAGCTCAGTGGTGAAGGCGCGACAGCCAGCAATGGCCACCAGAGCCCTTTGCAGACGCGGGGCTTGCTCTTGGAGATTCCCGCACGCTGCCGCTAGTGGCAGCGCGGGGTCTTGACGTGCTGGTGCAAGGGTGCAGTCTTGACGTGCTGGAGCAAGGAGCAGACGAGCGCCTTCTTGGGGCCGAGGGATTTCTTGGCAGCTCATTTCTTGTCACACGGGTGGTGGATGTGGCGAGTCCCGTCCAGGGGCCGCGCGCCTTGGAGCCAGGGAACCTTCTAGGGGAGGAGGTGGCGGAGGCACCTCCTGAGCTGCATCACCCATGTAGGATGGAGGGCGAGGCAATGAGAGGGACGACGCAGGAGAGCCCCCTGCGGTGCTGACGAGCTCGGTGATGCGAGCGAGCCACTCTTCATAGAGGTCGTCGACGGGGCGGTAGTGTAGGAGCTCACGTGCCAGGAGCAACGCGGCCTGTGCGTCCGTGGGAGCGCGACGAGCGTGAGATGACGAACCAGCTGGAGTTAGCGACGAAGTGGCGGTGCAGCCTTCCCGCCGTATCGAGGGATGCAGCGATGATGCTTGCTGCTTGTTCCCCGCCGGGCCGGTGGCGGCGTTGGCGGTAGGTGACGGAGAGCGATGAGGAGGCCCACCAACGAGAGCCGTCTAGGCGAGGCGGGCGGTGAGAGCAGCCCGACGCTCGGCGCGAGCTCGGTGAGCGTCCGCCATGGATGCGACGAAACAATGGAACGCAGAACCGCGGAAAGATGATTTTGGCGCACCCCTACCTGTCACGCCAAATGCCGGATATCGGGTTCCGGCAAAACCCTTAAGGTTCAAACTCTGGGGTGCGCATGAAGATCTTCTCCCTACCGATTCACATCCCAAAGCCTCGCCGTGAATCTAAGCTACACGATTTACAATACAAGGGACACAAGGTTTATACTGGTTCGGGCCACCGTTGTGGTGTAATACCCTAATCTAGTGTGTGGTGTGGTGGATTGCCTCGGGGGCTGATGATGAACAGTACAGAGGAAGAACAACCTCACGAGGAGTGTTCTTGTGGTGGCGTGCTTGGAGAGGGATGTCTCTGTCTCTCTTGGCTCTACCATGGTGGCTATCTCTATCGTGGTGGCTATCTCTATATATAGAGGCCCTGGTCCTCTTCCCAAATATTGAGCTGGAAAGGAGCCAACAATGGCCATTTGGAAGGGGGACAGCTAGTACAAGCTATCCTGACTAAAGTTGGTCTTCGACTGTCAAAGGCACTGGTGATGACGACGTCTTGGGCTCCATGGTGACCTCCTTCCTGCCGCTCTGTTTGTCTTGGTCTCGTTGCACCTGGTAACCTTTGCTTGATGCCTCGGTACTCTGCGCCTGCGCTTGGCCCCTTTGCACGAAAGAGGAAACGAGGACACTACGCAGGCTGGCGCCTGCCTGGTCTTGATCGTCATGGCTTGCGTCACGAGCACTTCACGAGGTACTCCTTGCGTTGATCTCTCCGGCTCCTCACGAGCCCGCCTGGTGAGGCCGCCCCGAAGGAAGCCTTGCGTCGCCTGCCCCGCGAGGCTTGGCCCCTCGTGAGGGTCTTGAGCTTGGGTTGATGTGGACGGGCCATGCTGGGCCACTACTTGAGCCACGCCACAGGCCGCATGCAGGCAAGTCTGGGGACCCCTGTTCCCAGAATGCCGACAGATTCCCCCACAAGTCGGGATGAGACTCCGGACTTTATGAAAAATAAAAGAGGCCAAAGAAGCCCAAATAAAAAAAATGAGAGAAAAAGAGAGAAGGGACAATGTTACTATCCTTTTACCACACTTGTGCTTCAAAGTAGCACCATGATCTTCATGATAGAGAGTCTCTTATGTTGTCACTTTCATATACTAGTGGTAATTTTTCATTATAGAACTTGGCCTATATATTCCAATGATGGGCTTCCTCAAATTTCCCTAGGTCTTCGTGAGCAAGCAAGTTGGATGCACACCCACTTAGTTTCTTTTGATGAGCTTTCATACATTTATAGCTCTAGTGTATCTGTTGCATGGCAATCCCTACTCCTTGTATTGACATCAATTGATGGGCATCTCCATAGCCCGTTGATTAGCCGCATCAATATGAGACTTTCTCCCTTTTTGTTTCCTCACATAATCCCTATCATCATACTCTACTCCACCCATAGTGCTATGTCCATGGCTTACGCTCATGTATCGCGTGAGGGTTGAAAAGGCTGAAGCGCGTTAAAAAGTATGAACCAATTGCTTGGCTGAAACCGGGGTTGTGCATGATGGGAGCATTTTGTGTGACAAAAATGAAGCATGGCCAAACTATATGATTTTGTAGGGATAAGCCTTCTTTGGCTATGTTATTTTGATAAGACATAAACTGCTTGGTTAGCATGCTTGAAGTATTACTATTTTTATGTCAATATTAAACTTTTATCTTGAATCTTTTGGATCTGAACATTCATGCCATAATAAAGAAAATTACATGGAGAATTATGCTGGTAGCATTCCACATAAAAAAAATCTGTTTTTATCATTTACCTACTCGAGGACGAGCAGGGATTAAGCTTGGGGATGCTTGATATGTCTCCAGCGTATCTATAATTTTTGATTGTTCCATGCTATTATATTATCTGTTTGGATGTTTAATGGGATTTAATATGCTCTTTTGTATTATTTTTGGAAATAACCTATTAACCGGAGGCCCAGCCCAAATTGCTGTTTTTTGCCTATTTCAGTGTTTTGCAGAAAAGAATATCAAACGGAGTCCAAACGGAATGAAACCTTCCGGAGAGTTATTTTTGGAACAAACGCAATCCAGGAGACTTGAAGTGGACATCAAGAAAGAAACGAGGCAGCCACGAGTCAGGAGGGCGCACCCAGGGGGTAGGCGCCCCCACCCTCGTGGGCCCCTCGTGGCTCCCCTGAGCGACTTCCTTCGCCTATATATACTCATATACCCTAAAAACATCAAGGAGCACCACGAAACCCTATTTCCACCACCGCAACCTTCTGTACCCGTGAGATCCTATCTTGGGGCCTTTTCCGGTGCTCCGTCGGAGGGGGAATCGGTCACGGAGGGCTTCTACATCAACACCATAGCCTCACTGATGAAGTGTGAGTAGTTTACCACAGACCTTCGGGTCCATAGTTATTAGCTAGATGGCTTCTTCTCTCTCTTTGGATCTCAATACAAAGTTCTCCTCGATCTTCTTGGAGATCTATTCGATGTAATTCTTTTTGCGGTGTGTTTGTTGAGATCCAATGAATTGTGGGTTTATGATCAAGATTATCTATGAACAATATTTGAATCTCCTCTGAATTCTTTTATGTATGATTTGTTATCTTTGCAAGTCTCTTCGAATTATCAGTTTGAGTTGGCCTACTAGATTGATCTTTCTTGCAATGGGAGAAGTGCTTAGCTTTGGATTCAATCTTGCGGTGTCCTTTCCCAGTAACGGCAGGGGCAGCAAGGCACATATTGTATTGTTGCCTCGAGGATAGAAAGATGGGGTTTATATCATATTGCTTGAGTTGATCTCTCTACATCATGTCATCTTGCCTAATGCGTTACTCTGTTCTTATGAACTTAATACTCTAGATGCATGCTGGATAGCGGTCGATGTGTGGAGTAATAGTAGTAGATGCAGAATCGTTTCGATCTACTTGTCGCAGATGTGATGCCTATATACATGATCATGCCTAGATATTCTCATAACTATGCACTTTTCTATCAATTGCTCGACAGTAATTTGTTCACCCACCGTAATACTTATTGTTGACATCAGATTTTGGCATGGTCAAAAACATAATTAAGAAGGTCTCAAATGAAGAAGTGCTCAAATTGAGAAAGTTTCGTATCGTCAAAAGGAGAAACTTTGTTATTTGGGCCGTAGCCATCCGATCTCATCTTTAAGGCCAAAGTTGTGTTTGAAGTATTCAGATTTTGTATTCAGAACACTATTCGGATGATTACGCCCCCAAGATGACTCCATATGGGAAAATATTCTACACGAGTTATCTTCGTCTTGTCGAAGCGATCGATTTTGATATAAGAAACGTCTAAATCGGAGTTCGTATGTAAAAGTTAGAGCCAAAATAGTGTGCTGCATAAGTCTGCCCCGGAAGTTCCGGGCAAAACTTCCGGGGAGGTTCCGGGCTAAACAGAAACTTTGCATGCGGTGCGCCCTGAAAACTGGAATTTCAACATCATTTGCAGATTTGCAGGGACGATTTCGACATTAAGATGACCTCACATGAAAAAATGATCAACTAAGGAATTTTTATGCATTGCAAGATCTACAACTTTGCTTTTGGGACCAGTGCGATCCGAAGCCATATGTGTCCTGCAGGAGCTGTGCAAGAGGCTACTTAATGTAATTTCAGCCCGGAAGTTCCGGGTGACCGGAAGTTCTGGCCCTCGTAGTCCGAGTTAGGTTATCTTTTGATGTTTTGGACGAGATTTGAGTCATTTTCTTGTACGGAAAGTCCAGCCGCCTCTTATATATGTAAGAGGTGACGGCCGATTGAAGAACAACACACAATCGACATATCAATTTATCAATCTTTTACCTTTACTTTTACCTTCTCCCTTATTCTTCTTCTTTCTCGTTCTTCACTTGTTCTTCTTCATTGCAGGACGGCGAACCTCGAGGCCCTAGGGGCGGTCAGGTCGACCTAGGGCAGCCCATAGCCGCCGCGTGCCCTGACGGGGTCCCTCCTGGTCGTGTGGGGTTTCGGGTCTTCAAAAGCGCCCGCCGGATTGCTTGTGTATCGCGCTTCCGGACGGGTCTCCTTTGACGTGAGCTGCGGTGCATCACCCCCGGCGTCGAGGGTACACGGTGACGTGTTCGTGTGCGAACACACTTTTTGGTATAAGAAACGTCTAAATCAGAGTTCGTATGCAAAAGCTAGAGCCAAAACAGTGTGTTGCATAAGTCTGCCCCGGAAGTTCCGGGCAAAACTTTCGGGGAGGTTCCGGGCTAAACAGAAACTTTGCACGCGGTGCGCCCCGAAAACTGGAATTTCAACATTATTTGCAGATTTGCGGGGATAATTTTGATATTAAGATGACCTCGGATGAAAAAGTGATCAACTAAGGAATTCTTATGCATTACAAGATCTATAACTTTGCTTTTGGGACCATCGCGATCCGAAGCCATATGCGACCTGCAGGAGCTGTGCAAGAGGGCTACTTAATGTAGTTTCATCCCGGAAGTTCCGGGCTGACCGGAAGTTCCGGCCCTCGTAGTCCGAGTTAGGTTATCTTTTGATGTTTTGGACGGGATTTGAGTCCTTTACTTGTATGGAAAGTTGAGCCGCCTCATATATATGTAAGAGGTGACGGCCGATTGAAGAACAACACACAATCGATCTATCAATATATCACTTTTTACCTTTACCTTTATCTTCTCCCTTGTTATTCTTCTTTCTCGTTCTTCGCTTGTTCTTCTTCATTGCAGGGCGGCAAACCTCGAGGCCCTAGGGGCGGTCAGGCTGACCTAGGGCAGCCCATAGCTGCCGCGCGCCCTGATGGTGTCCCTCCCGGGCGTGTGGGGTTTCAGGTCTACAAAAGCGCCCGCCGGATTGTCTTGCGTACCGCGCTTCCGGCGGGTCTCCTTCGACGTGAGCTGCAGTGCATCACCCCTGGTGTCGAGGGTACACGGTGACGTGTTCGTGTGCGAACACACTTTTTGGCGACTTCGCTGGGGACGAAGCTTTGAACGGTCTCTGGCCCGTTCTTTCTACGAAGAGATCGTCATCTAGGGTTTGCAATCTACAAAGGTAATATGAATACCCAATTCACATATGTAGATGCATATAATGCATATGTTGTTGCTAGATCATCTAATGAGCATAATGTATCGGCTAGCCCTAGCTTTATCAATCGTGCATCCAATTATGTGCAAGGGCCGATGCAACAAAATCTCCATGATTCTACTTCATATAATTTTAGCAACATGCAACATATGTATCCCAACTCCCATGCATCGGCAACCCTACAAATGTATATGCCGATGAATAACATGACGGATTCGGTTAATCAAGTTGAGACACCATATGTAGGAACTTCCAATGGTATGCAACAAACTGTTTCAAGTTTTTATTCATCGGCAAATAACTTGCAGTACATTAATCCAAACGTGCCGGTGGATAGGGCAATTGGCCATGTTACTACTAGTTATTTGGCCAATTACCCTCAAACATTATATGCTACATGTAATGCTACTAATTTTTTGGCACCATACGCAACTGTTGATGTCCATAATTCGGTTCCACACCTTCATGGTCATGGCCGAATAAGTGAAACTTCTACAGGAGCACAAATGCCTTCACCTACTACCGTGGCATATCATGTCCGCCCCTACACAATTACAGAATTTCGGCAACATCTCATTGCCAAAAGAGTCTAAAAGCATCGGGGGGCAACCATATCCAGACTGGGTGGTTGAGAACAAGCTTACATTCTCTTGGGATTTGTGCAACTCCATTCGAAAGGAACTAGTAGAAGGCGGGAAGCCTCATGATTTTGCTGCAGTAAAAGCTAGAGTTGTGCAAATGATGCAGTTGCCCAGTGCTGTACGATCCAGTGCACCCGTAAACAATTACAAAGTTTCAGCACCTCATTTCCGGAAAAGTCTGAAAGTATTGGGGGGCAATCTCATGAGGAGTGGATGGAAATTGAGATGAAAAAGTTTAAAGCTCGCCAAGCTGAGATGTGGGCTAAAATTAGACAAGAGTGAGAAGCCTTGCAAATTAAAAAAGATAAAGTTATTGAATCAGGTAACAAAGAAAATTCGGTTATTGGAAAAGCCAAATCAAGTAGTATATATTCTAAGTCCATCAAATCCAAAGAGGCAAGCATTATTGAGAAAGGGCATGAAAAGCATAGCAAAACAACCATGCTTGATTTTTCTGAAGTCAATGGAACCTACTTCCTACCCTATGAGTTCCATGCCATAGAAATTGACAAGCCTCAAGGACAAGAACAAGTAGCCGAACAAAGTTCAGCTGACATGGATCTTCAAAGCAATGATGCACGGAATCAAGAAAAAGATGATGACAAGGTGTTGGGGAGCCATCCAAAGACGGAGCAAGATGTTCTTCAAGTGGCACCACCATCATGCTCTCCCAACATATTTGAAGAGGTATGCATAGCGAGTAATTTACCTATTTTCAGATTTGGTCGCAACTTCATTATTGAAGCATCTATAAGAAATATTCTCATAAGTAATTTTGAAAGACCAATGAAGAAGGGTAATTTACTTCTTAGCAATAAAATTGTTATGGAACATATCGGTCAACCCATTGCGCCATTTATAAAGACCGATAATGACTTATTGTTACAGCCAAAGCTTTCCCCGTTGCTTTATCTAAAGTTCATATCTAGTTGGGTAGCTTTTCTTATTTCGTACTTGGCTTGCACTTGGTCTCAACTGAGGCATGTATGTTCTAAATATCTTCGTTTCAGAAATTTAAAGCCAAGGTTAAATTCTATTGAGAAAACCAATGCTAATATAATATCTTATCCAAAGACATCGGAGATAGAGTGGAAAACACAATGCATAGCTGATTGAGGAGATTCCAAATATGAACCATTCGTTTGCTTATCTCCAAAGCCATTCAAACAGCAAGATCAGCTAGAAAACAAGAAGTATACCTTCAATTCAAGCATGTGTGATCAAATATTTGATTTGTTACTGAAAAATAGTTACATTACAATTCTTGATCACCATGTTAAGTCATCAATCCAAGGACGAATGTATTATTAGTTGCATGATTCGTCCAAGCATAATTTTGAGGATTGCAACATGTTTCGTCAAATAGTTAAATCGGCCATTGAAAAAGGACGATTGAAGTTTGTTGAAACACCAAGAGATGACTAGTCTATTCCGATTGGTCCCGATGGCAAAAAGTTTTTGCATCGGCTGCTTCAAGCCGATCCATTTAAAGAGAATGTAAAAGCTGCAGGTGATGGGATCAAGCTTTCAAGTAAAGAAGTTGTTGAAGAGCATAACAAACATAATCTTGAGGGCGAGAATTCCATCGAAGCTACAATGGAGACGCCAAGGACTAGGGGGCAGCAAGAAAATCCAATGATCGATGAAAGCAAACCAAAAGAAAACAAAGGCCGAAATAAGCGCAAGTGTAAGAGATAAAAAATCACCTTCGCTGAACTACTGGATAAATATCAAAAGAAGAGTGAAGAGAAGAATGCTTATCGGCCAAATCATGCAAAGAAACCAAGATCACCCCCAAGGCGCAAATATGAGGATTGGTATTGGCAAAGTGATAATTTTAATGCAACATATTCGTACCCTTATTTTGGGCCGCCAATGCCAATGTTGTGGATGCCTTCCTATGCTCATATAGATACATATTCATCATGGGACAGATATGATACAAGGGCACATTATCCATCTTATTCTAGATCATCTCACCAATACTATGCAACTCCAAGAAGATCAACATTTGAACAATCATGCGTTGAAGACCGTTTCAATCATAAGGAATTGGTCCAGAGCTCAAGGAAGAAGAAAGAGGTAGTAAAGCAAGTTTACCGCGTGAAAAGAGATGGTCGTAAGTGTGCTACTTCAGATTTGATCTCAAATAACAAAGAGCCAATTAAAGTGTTGACATTGGCTACAAAAGGCAAAGAAGTGAAGTAATCAATTGATAAAAATCAGAGTGCCAAATCTAAAGAAAAGAAGTTGAGGGTGCACAAGGCCCAAAAAGAGTTGCCATTGATTGAAACAAAATCACAGTGGAAATGCTCACTCGGCTTATCGTATTGGCAAAGGAAGGAGTTACAAAAGCTTAGTGCACAAGAACTTGAAGAAAGGAACATGGCATGGGTTCCCAAAGGAAGTGTACTCAAAATAATAATTATGTGCAAGCTTCCATTACAAGAAGTGCGGCGAAGGTGAAGAAGAAAAATAGTGAAAACTATGAAGGACCAAGCTGAAGGTTTCAACATGTTCAGTCTACACATTATCCATATTCTTCAACTATGCCATTAACGCCTATGCCATGGAATTTGTCATCAGGTATGATTGGTAACCTTGAATGGGCTTATTTTAATCCATGGATGCAATACAATTTCTTACATCATGAAAGGGTATTGCCAAATCACTATACATTTGATTTGCTACAAGTTTGTTGCTGATCCAAAGAGCCGAAATACTTGATTTGTCATTTCATTTGTTTATTTCGGCTATATGTGCTTTGAATGAAGTTTACATGGTAATGGTCGATATTTATCTATCGTCCTAAGATTATGTCAATGCATGGCCGGTGTAGTATCCTAACATCGTCCTTAGTTCAATAGGAGACTAAAACAAGCCTCATACCACTTAAAATATTTTTGCACAATAATAAAAGCCGAATATGAAATTTTATTCGGTTTGGAGCTTTTGGTTGCCATAGGTGCTATACATATTGAGGCTTTTGGTGATTTGTTATGAGTAGTGCAAGGGTTATCAGTGTTTTCACGAATCACTTATAGTTTATCTTTTGGTATGTCTAGATGCAAGATTTACCTTGGGTTGCTTTAAAATTGTTCATATATCTAGACATGACAATTCAAAAGAGTTGGCACAACAAGCATCCGGCTACTATGTTAACCATGGTGTATTGCATTTCTATCAATAGCCGATGCTAGGTCTTGTCAACATAGATAAGGCCGAATCAAAGCCCACCGCTTCGTCCACTAATGAAACTTCTATGCAGGCAATGTAAGGATTGGAGGAAGTTCATTCTTTATTATCTGCAAAATCCTAGCGAAAGGGTGAACAATATGGTTCGGAGGATGGTTTTGATCTATGGAACCTTATCACCGGATTGTTATAGAAGCTGAGAAGTTTTCACCCAAGTTTGCATCAAGAGGTTCAAACAAGCAATGGCCGATATATACTTATCGTCCTAAGAACATGCAAAATGGCCGATGGAGTGTTGACATCGTCCTTAGAACAAGCTACGCGGAAGTTATTTTTTGGCACACAAGCTTTGCCGAAAAACAGGGGGCATGTGTTGACACCAGATTTTGGCATGGTCAAAAACATAATTAAGAAGGCCTCAAATGGAGAAGTGCTCAAATTGAGAAAGTTCCGTATCGTCAAAAGGAGAAACTTTGATATTTGGGCCGTAGCCATCCGATCTCATCTCTAAGGCCGAAGTTGTATTTGAAGTATTTAGATTTTGTATTCAGAACACTATTCAGCTGATTACGCCCCCAAGATGGTTCTACATGAGAAAAGTTTCTACACGGATTGTCTTCGTCTTGTCGAAACGATCGATTTTGATATAAGAAACATCTAAATCGGAGTTCGTATGCAAAAGTTAGAGCCAAAATAGTGTGCTGCATAAGTCTGCCCCGGAAGTTCCGGGCAAAACTTCTCGGGAGGTTCCGGGCAAAACTTCCGGGGAGGTTCCGGGCTAAACAGAAACTTTGCACGCGGTGCGCCCCGAAAACTGGAATTTCAACATTATTTGCAGATTTGCGGGGACGATTTCGACATTAAGATGACCTCGGATGAAAAAATGATCAACTAAGGAATTTTTATGCATTGCAAGATCTACAACTTTGCTTTTGGGACCATCGCGATCCAAAGCCATATGCGACCTGCAGGAGCTATGCAAGAGGGATACTTAATGTAATTTCAGCCTGGAAGTTCCGGGCTGACCGGAAGTTCCGGGCTGACCGGAAGTTCCGGCCCTCGTAGTCCGAGTTAGGTTATCTTTTGATGTTTTGGACAGGATTTGAGTCCTTTTCTTGTACGGAAAGTCCAGCCGCCTCATATATATGTAAGAGGTGACGACCGATTGAAGAACAACACACAATCGATCTATCAATATATCACTTTTTACCTTTACCTTTATCTTCTCCCTTGTTCTTATTGTTCCTCGTTCTTCGTTCGTTCTTATTCATTGCAGGGCGGCAAACCTCAAGGCCCTAGGGGCGGTCAGACCGACCTAGGGCAGCCCATAGCCGCCGCGCGCCCTGACAGGGTCCCTCCCGGACGTGTGGGGTTTCGGGTCTACAAAAGCACCCTTCCGATTGTCTTGCGTACCACGCTTTCGGCAGGTCTCCTACGACGTGAGCTACGGTGCATCACCCCCGGCGTCGAGGGTACACGGTGACGTGTTCGTGTGTGAACACTTATGCTATCTTGAGAGAAGCCACTAGTGAAACCTATGGCCCCCGGGTCTATTTTCCATCATATAAGTTTCCGATCTACTTTATTTTGCAATCTTTACTTTCCAATCTATATCATGAAAATACCAAAAATATTTATCTTATTATCTCTATCAGATCTCACTTTTGCAAATGGCCGTGAAGGGATTGACAACCCCTTTATCGCGTTGGTTGCAAGGTTCTAATTTGTTTGTGCAGGTATGAGGGATTTGCGTGTAGCCTCCTACTGGATTGATACCTTGGTTCTCAAAAACTGAGGGAAATACTTACACTACTTTGCTGCATCACCCTTTCCTCTTCAAGGGAAAACCAACGCATGCTCAAGAGGTAGCACCAACCTGTTTCAACTTCACCATTTTTACTGTTTTTTCCTTACCTACAGCTTGTATCCGTGTCTGAATCATTCACACATGCAGGTCATGCTGCCAGTGCTTGAATGCGCTGATGTAAACGACCGTGAAGGAGGCAGGCATTATTGGGTCTTCAATGTCAACTTGAGGGATGAACGTTTCAAAGTACTTGATTCAAGCAGGAAGCTAGATGACATTGAGTTGATGAACACCGCCTCTACCATGGCGGGGGCAGTATGCCAGCTATAGAGGAACATTACCCAAAGCACAACAGCAAGTACTTCCAGATTATTGACATCGACATACCGAAGCAGTTCGGCAAGTAAGACAAGAAGCATGACATAGTTCTCAATTTTTACCATCAATCTGTAGTTTTAAAAAATTTCTACATGTACAATCTATAGTTTTTAAGGCACACAACTAGTTTGCAATATGTTTTTCATTTTTATGACTTTCTCATGGATTATCTAGCCAGTTGCACAGTGGAACATCAGTAGTTGCACAGTGGCACATAATTAGTTGCACAGTGGCACATAAGCAATTGCACAGTGCCACAGAGTACATTATCTTCTTGGTTTTAAAAGGCTCCAACTAATTTTCTTTTTCCCAACTGCAGCAATGAGTGTGGTCTGTTCGCACTACTTAATGCCACTGAGTGGAACGAGAGCCTACTGCCCAACTATGAGCCCAAGGAAGTACTCAACATCAGGAAGAAGCTGGCATATGATTGGGTCACCAGCACGCACAACTCCGCCCATGGAGGAAGTTGCTGAGATACGACAAGGACTAGGTCAATACTCTTTTTTATTCTCTGCCCTTTTTTCAATGCCTTGTTGGTTTGCACAATTTTAGTCAGATTTGTAGTTGCATATTAGTAGTAATTCCATTGCAACTCAATGTCATCACTTTTGTTGACACATTAGGAGCACTGAGCATACAGTTGTTCAACAACTAAATATTAAACGATTTGCCAACAAAGGCACAAATAGCAACCATTTTTACACAGTGCATGAACTAATTCAAGGAAAAAAACTTAGAGAAGAGAAAGCATAGATGCTGAATGTGTCCACTTGGCCCCAACATTGCTCAAAAACCATCATTCTTTTCCCTTTTCCCTTTTTTGATACAAATGATGCAAGAGAATCACAACAGCCTGAGTGGACACACACCAACAGTGTGCTTTGTAGATTGGCAGTGGCTGCATTTGTTTTTATTCTTTGGGTGTAGCTCCAGCACCGATTTGTACCGTCGACTCTTCGCCCTACCCTTTTTAGTAGACCTTGGCGGATCCCTCGGCACAAAATCATCATAAGCTTGTGCAGGGGATGCAACCTCCAACGGGGCAGTAGTACCAGTGTGCGTGGGCGCTGGACCATCACGAGGTTGTGTTCGAACACATGTGGAATAATCATATAAAAAGTTTAGTTTTTTTGCGCAACCAGGACTGATGTTCTCTGCAACCACACAACTTATGATGTGCAACTAACTAGTTTCTATGTGCAAGTTAAGTTGAAAAGAAAACCTGTAGTAGCACAGCCCGTCATGGCACTTGGATGGTAATCACCTATAGCCAGAACAGGAAAAACAAGTTAGTTGTTTGTCTTGATGCTCGAACTAACATAGCGCGTGCAACTGGGTAGCCTGTTCTGTGCAACAGGGCACCATGATGTGTGCAACTAAAATCACAAACCTACTTGCGTGGGGAGTTGGGGCAGGTAATCACCTGGATGACGAGCCCCCTGAGTACTCCCTGTGGGGCCATTGGGAGGAGCACGCGGGGCACTGTTTGTTGGGCTAGGTGGGGGAGGAGGTGGCAGAGCATGCCGTGTAGGGCCTGGAGGTGGAGGAGGTCCTCAAGGGTTGCCATCAACTATAGCCAGAACATGAAAAACAAGTTAGTTGTTTATCTTGATGCTCGAACTAACATAGCATGCGCAACTGGGTAGCATGTTCTATGCAACTGGGACCATGATATGTGCAACTGAAGTTACACACCTAGTTAGATGGGGTGTTGGGGTAGGTAATTACTTGGATGATGAGCCCCCTGAGTACTCCCTGTAGGGCCATTGGGAGGAGCACGCGGGGCACTGCTGGCTGGGCCAGGCGGGGGAGGAGGTGGCAGAGCATGCCGTGTAGGGCCTAGAGGTGGAGGAGGTCCTCGAGGGTTGATGGCCCCATAGCAGCAGCCAGTTTTTTCTTTTTCTTGGACTTGTTCAGGTGGCCGATCTCGGTACGTGCTCCGTGCATATGCTTGTATACAATAGCTTGTGCTGCATCAGAGCCACTTACAAACTTGGCTAGTTTCTGAAAATTGTATATCATGTTTTTCTCCCTCATCTTCTTCTTTGATTGAGGAGGCATTTCATCCGGTTGCTCATACCCAGTCCTTGGCGCACTAGGTACAACAGTAGGTGTTCACCATCTTAGCAGGTACCTTTCCGTATGACATCAACTCCAATATGGGTGAACACCTTGAGGATGTGGCAACAAAGGATGCCGTCCTTGTCCATTTTACAACACTCACATAGGAACCCTCCTCCACCCTTGCCTGCACCAACTAGTTTCGAGAACCATATTTGGCAACAATTCCTGGTTCAGTCTGAGCTCAAAAATATCAAGACCGACTTGGAATGCATTATAACGTCCAATCAGCTCAAACTCTTCTCAGAACTTGTGGTAAATGTCCCTAGTGTAGGTTTTGTAAGCTTGCCTCTTGATGTCTACTACACAACCTTCTTCTTGTAGATGTTGTTGGGCCTCCAATTGCAGAGGTTTGTAGGACAATAGCAAATTTCCCTCAAGTGAATGACCTAAGGTTTATCAATCCGTGGGAGGCGTAGGATGAAGATGGTCTCTCTCAAACAACCCTGCAACCAAATATCAAAGAGTCTCTTGTGTCCCCAACACACCCAATACAATGGTAAATTGTATAGGTGCACTAGTTCGGTGAAGAGATGGTGATACAAGTGCAATATGGATGGTAGATATAGGTATTTGTAATCTGAAAATATAAAAACAGCAAGGTAACTAATGATAAAAGTGAGCGTAAATGGTATCGCAATGCTAGGAAACAAGGCCTAGGGTTCATACTTTCACTAGTGCAAGTTCTCTCAACAATAATAACATAACTAGATCATATAACTATCCCTCAACATGCAACAAAGAGTCACCCCGAAGCCACTAATAGCCGAGAACAAACGAAGAGATTATGGTAGGGTATGAAACCACCTCAAAGTTATCCTTTCTATTCTATCTATTCAAGAGTCCGTAGTAAAATAACATGAAGCTATTCTTTCCGTTCAATCTATCATAGAGTTCATACTAGAATAACACCTTAAGACACAAATCAACCAAAACCCTAATGTCACCTAGATACTCCATTGTCACCTCAAGTATCCATGGGCATGATTATACGATATGCATCACTCAATCTCAAATTTATCTATTCAACCAACACAAAGTACTTCAAAGAGTGCCCCAAAGTTTCTACCGGAGAGTCAAGACGAAAACGTGTGCCAAGCCCCTATGCATAGGTTCATGGGCGGAACCCGCAAGTTGATCACCAAAACATACATCAAGTGGATCACGTGATATCCCATTGTCACCACAGATAAGCACGACAAGACATACATCAAGTGTTCTCAAATCCTTAAAGACTCAATCTGATAAGATAACTTCAAAGGGAAAACTCAATCCATTACAAGAGAGTAGAGGGGGAGAAACATCATAAGATCCAACTATAATAGCAAAGCTCGCGATACATCAAGATCGTGCCATAGAGAGAACACGAGAGAGAGAGAGATCAAACACATAGCTACTGGTACATACCCTCAGCCCCGAGGGTGAACTACTCCCTCCTCGTCATGGAGAGCACCGGGATGATGAAGATGGCCACCGATGAGGGACCCCCCCTCCGGCAGGGTGCCGGAACGGGCTCCCGAGAGGTTTTTGGTGGCTACAGAGGCTTGCGGCGGCGGAACTCCCGATCTATCTTCGTCTTCGATGTTTTTAGGGTATATGGGAATATATAGGCGAAAGAAGTCGGTCGGGGGAGCCACGAGGGGCCCACGAGAGTGGAGGGCGCGCCCAGGGGGGTGGGCGCCCCCCTATCTCGTGGCCTCCTTGAATCTTCCCTGGCTTGCACTCCAAGTTCCCTGGATTGCTTCTGTTCCAAAAATAATGCTCCCGAAGGTTTCATTCCGTTTGGACTCCGTTTGATATTCCTTTTCTTTGAAACACTAAAATAGGCAAGAAAACAACAATATGGGCTGGGCCTCTGGTTAATAGGTTAGTCCCAAAAGTAATATAAAAGTGTATAATAAAGCTCGTAATCATTCAAAACAGATAATAAAATAGCATGAATGCTTCATAAATTATAGATACATTGGAGACGTATCAGCATCCCCAATCTTAATTCCTGCTCGTCCTCAAGTAGGTAAATGATAAAAAAAAGAATTTATGAAGTGTCAATGCTAGAAGGTGCACAAGTTTGATCAATAATAATTTCAATCACCTTTTATAGCATCATTATATGTCATAATAGTAGTTCATCTCATAAAACTTCTCAAGATCAAGTAACAAGCTATTCACATGTTAAAGCATAGACCATAAACTTTCTTGAAAACTAGCAAACTTCATTCTCAGTCATCAAACAATTACAATTCATCTTATTTTCAGGAAGGGTCTATGTCAGAGCTTTGATTTAGCAAACTCCACATACTCAACTATCATATAGTCTTCTACAATTGCTAACACTCACGCAATACTTATGGTTATGGAGTTTTAGTCGGACACTAAGAAAGATAGGGGCTTATAGTGTTGCCTCCCAATGTATTCACCATTGGGTGATGTCGGCAATAATAGTTCATGCTAACTTACATCCAATTGGATATATATATCAGGATCTTTCCAACACGAGGTGCTTGCCAAAGGATAAAAATGAAAAAGGGAAAGGTGAAGATCACCTTTACTCTTGCATAAAGTAAAACTCATAAAGTAAAAGGTAGGCCCTTCACAGAGGGAAGCAGAGGTTGTCATGCGCTTTTATGGTTGGATGCACAAAATCTTAATGCAAAAGAACGCCACTTTATATTGCCACTTGTATATGGACCTTTATTATGTAGTCCGTTGCTTTTATTGCTTCGATAACAAGATCATATAAAGCTTATTTTCTTCACACTAATAGATCATACATATTTAGAGAGCAATTATTATTGCTTGCACCGATGACAACTTACTTGAAGGATCTTACTCAATCCATAGGTAGGTATGGTGGACTCTCATGGCAAAACTGGGTTTAAGGATATTTGGAAGCACAAGTAGTATCTCTACTTGGTGCAAGGAATTTGGCTAGCATGAGGGGAAAAGGCAAGATCAACATGTTTGAATGATCCATGACAATATACTTTAACTGAGATGTGAGAAAACATAACCCATTATGTTGTCTTCCTTGTCCAACATCAACTCTTTAGCATGTCATACTTAATGAGTGTCCACAATTATAAAATATGTCCAAGATAGTATATTTATATGTGAAATCTCTCTTCCTTCAATATTCTTTCATGAATTGTTCAAATGACCAATACAATGCTTGCTAACCTTCAATAAATTTACAACCTCTACTTCTTAGATGTGAAGTCATTACTCCCCATGGGATAAGCAAATGAGACATATATAATTTCAGATTTATTACATTCAACTCATTCAACCATTTACTCATAGGATATAAGTGAAGCACACGAGTAAATGACAAACTACTCCAAAAAGATATAAGTGAAGATCAATGAGTAGCTAAATAATTATGTAGCTATGTGAAGACTCTCTCATATTTAAGAATTTCAGATCTTAAGTACTTTATTCAAGCATCAAGCAAAACAAAATAAAAATGTCATTGCAAGGATAGCACGACTCATGTGAAGAAGCAAAAACTTAGGCTCAACCAATACTAACCGATAATTGTTGAAGAAAAAAGGTGGGATGCCTAACGGGGCATCCCCAAGCTTAAATGCTTGAGACTTCTTGGAATATTATCTTGGGGTGCCTTGGGCATCCCCAAGCTTGAACTTTTGTGTCTCCTTAATTCCTCTCATATCATGGTTTCTCTATTTCTCAAAGACTTCATCCACATAAAACTCAACAAGAACTCGTGAGATAAGTTAGTATAAACCAATGCAAAACCTTATCATTCTCTACTGTAACAAATCACTAAAATTATTATTCAACATTGCATACTAAACTTCTCTGCATATTTAATACCCCTATCCTCAAATAGAATCATTAAACAAGCAAACATATGCAAACAATGCAAACATAACAGCAATCTGCCAAAACAGTATAGTCTGTAAAGAATGCAAGATTCATCATACTTCCCTAACTCCACAAATTATGAGAAAAATACCTCACTGTAGAAGATTTATCAGATCTCAATATGCAAAAAGTTTCAACATTATACCATTCTCTGACTTTTCTAGGGAATTTTTGCAACATCGGTAAACTTTCTGTTTCCAAACAGCAACATGTATACTAGCAAAATAAGCATGGTAAAGGCTATCCTTGACATTTTTATTGAAAATAAAGATGCAAAACATTATTCTAAATAACATCAAGCAAATACTAACAAAATAAAATGACGCTCCAAGCAAAACACATATCATGTGGCGAATAAAAATATAGCTCCAAGTAAAGTTACCGATGAACGAAGACGAAAGAGGGGATGCCTTCCGGGACATCCCCAAGCTTAGGCTCTTGATTGTCCTTGAATATTACCTTGGGGTGCCTTGCGAATCCCCAATATTAGGCTATTGCCACTCCTTATTCCATAGTCCATTGAATCTTTACCCAAAACTTGAAAACTTCACAACACAAAACTCAACAGAAAACTCGTAAGCTCCGTTAGTAAAAGAAAATAAAACCACCACTTAGGTACTGTAATGGACTCATTATAAATTCATATTGGTGTAATATCTACTGTATTACAATTTATCTATGGTTCATACCCTCCGGTACTACTCATAGATTCATCAAAATAAGCAAACAACACATAGAAAACAGAATCTGTCAAAAACAGAACATTCTGTAGTAATATGTATCAAACGTATACTTCTGGAACTCCAAAAATCCTACCAAATTAGGAAGGCCTGAGAAATATGTGTACCAATACAGAGCAAAAAGAATCAGATAAAAATCACGTTTCTATGAATTATCAAAACTAATGCACTGAGTGCAAACTTTTCTGATTTTCAGCAGGATCAACACAACTATCACCGTAAGCTATCCTAAAGGTCTTACTTGGCACTTTATTGAAATAAAAGCTATAGAACATGATTACTACAGTATCATAATCATGTGGTCACACAAAAACAGTAAGGATAAATATTGGGTTGTCTCCCAACAAGTGCTTTTCTTTAATGCCTTTCTAGCTAGGCATGATGAGGACAATGATGCTCACAGAAAAGATAAGGATTGAAACATAACGGGAGCATCATGAAGCATATGACTAGCACATTTAAGTCTAACCCACTTCCTATGCATAGGTATTTTGTGAGCAAACAACTTATGGGAACAATAATCAATTAGCATAGGAAGGTAAAACAAGCATAGCTTCAAAACTTTAAGCACATAGAGAGGAAACTTGATATTATTGCAATATGTAAGAGCACATGTTCCTCTCTCATAATAACTTTCAGTAGCATGAATTCAACAATATAACCAGCACCTAAAGCATTCTTTTCATGATCTACAAGCATAGAAAATTTACTACTCTCCACATAAGCACAATTCTTCTCATTCGGAATGGTGGGAGTATCATAAGAGACTCGAATACTATAAATTGTTTCCACATTAAAAGAGTAATGTTCAGAAAAAGGGTAATCATAATCATGACAAGTTTTATAAATATAATCATCACTACTTTTTATAGTATAAGTTTGATCACAATAATCGTCATAAGTAGCAACTCCGTTCTCATCATAATCGATAGAAACCTCTTCCAAGATAGTGGAATCACTAAATAAAGTTGACACTCTTACAAATCCACTTTCATAAATATTATACGATTCAAAATCCTCCAAAATAGTGGGAGCATTACTTCCTAAAGTTGACACTCTTCCAAACCCACTTTCCTCAATATAATCATCATAGGTAAGAGGCATGCTATCATCATAACAACTTTGCACATCAAAACTTGCGATGCTAAAAATATCATCTTCATTAAACGTAGCATCCCCAAGCTTGGGACAAACATTAATTTCGGCAAATATATTCTCAAATATTTTATCCTCATCAAACATGGCTTCCCCAAGCTTGGGCCTTTTCATATCATAAGCATAATCACTCTCACCTTTAATAGTATGGATAGCACCAATAGTATAGCAATTATCATCATCACAATGAGTAGTAGGAGGAACATCATTTGGGAGGGATACCTTCTTACCTTTGTTACTCCTTCTTTTATTTTTCTTCTTCACATCATGTGTGGGTTCAACCTTCTTCTTTGAGCTCCTTATTGATGAGATTGGTTGAATAGAAAGGTCCTCCTCGTTACCTGATTCATCATAAGAAATAATAGGAGGAGATTGGGAAGTCTCTTCCCTTTCATTAGTATCCTCATCATCTTCTATTTGCTTTCTTTTCTTTATGTAATTGGCAATATAAGGATTATCAATGCAATTCACCGCACAATACATATAAATATCCTCTAGATCAAAATCAAGAAATATGTCAAGATTAAATTTTGGAATACCCTTAGTTATACGTTTCATTTCTTCATACCCCAAAAGAAGACTAAGCTCTTTATGATGCTCAAGGGTAATCAAGCAATCACAATTTTTGGACATGATTCGATCATGAAACAATTTGCATTGGATATTTAAATGACCATGTTCATTGCAAAGTTCACAAGGAGCGCGAGAAATATTGAATTTTTCAGCACAAACATCAAGACTTTCTTGCAACAATTTAATTTCTAAATGCTTATGCCTCTTGCAATATTTATCTTCCCTATTTGGTGCGTACTTGCAAACCCGATTCACTCCACAAAAATCGACATGCCTATAGGAGACATTTTCATCATAACTAGTGCAATCATCATTAGTACAATGGATATTCAAAGAGTTCATACTAACAACATTGCAATCATGCTCATCATTCAAAGATTTAGTACCAAGCATTTTAATGCATTCTTCTTCTAGCACTTGAGCACAATTTTCCTTTTCATCATACTCACGAAAGATATTAAAAAGATGAAGCGTATGAGACAAACTCAACTCCATTTTTTGTAGTTTTCTTTTATAAACAAAACTAGTGATAAAACAAGAAACAAAAAGATTTGATTGCAAGATCTAAAGATATACCTTCAAGCACTCACTTCCCCGGCAACAACGCCAGAAAAGAGCTTGATGTATACTACACAACCTTCTTCTTGTAGATGTTGTTGGGCCTCCAAGTGCAGAGGTTTGTAGGACAGTAGCAAATTTCCCTCCAGTGGATGACCTAAGGTTTATCAATCCGTGGGAGGCGTAGGATGAAGATGGTCTCTCTCAAACAACCCTGCAACCAAATAACAAAGAGTCTCTTGTGTCCCCAACACACCCAATACAATGGTAAATTGTATAGGTGCACTAGTTCGGCGAAGAGATGGTGACACAAGTGCAATATGGATGGTAGATATAGGTATTTGTAATATGAAAATATAAAAACAGCAAGGTAACTAATGATAAAAGTGAGCGTAAACGGTATTGCAATGATAGGAAACAAGGCCTAGGGTTCATACTTTCACTAGTGCAAGTTCTCTCAACAATAATAACATAACTGGATCATATAACTATCCCTCAACATGCAACAAAGAGTCACTCCGAAGCCACTAATAGCGGAGAACAAACGAAGAGATTATGGTAGGGTACAAAACCACCTCAAAGTTATCCTTTCTGTTCTATCTATTCAAGAGTCCGTAGTAAAATAACATGAAGCTATTCTTTCTGTTCAATCTATCATAGAGTTCATAGTAGAATAACGCCTTAAGACACAAATCAACCAAAACCCTAATGTCACCTAGATACTCCATTGTCACCTCAAGTATCCATGGGCATGATTATACGATATGCATCACTCAATCTCAGATTCATCTATTCAACCAACACAAAGTACTTCAAAGAGTGCCCCAAAGTTTCTACCGGAGAGTCAAGACGAAAACGTGTGCCAACCCCCTATGCATAGGTTCATGGGCGGAACCTGCAAGTTGATCACCAAAACATACATCAAGTGGATCACGTGAAATCGCATTGTCACCATAGATAAGCACGGCAGGACATACATCAAGTGTTCTCAAATCCTTAAAGACTCAATCCGATAAGATAACTTCAAAGGGAAAACTCAATCCATTACAAGAGAGTAGAGGGGGAGAAACATCATAATATCCAACTATAATAGCAAAACTCGCGATACATCAAGATCGTGCCATAGAGAGAACACAAGAGAGAGAGAGAGATCAAACACATAGCTACTGGTACATACCCTCAGCCCCAAGGGTGAACTACTGCCTCCTCGTCATGGAGAGCACCGGGATGATGAAGATGGCCACCGGTGAGGGACCCCCCCTCCGGCAGGGTGCCGGAACGGGCTTCCGAGAGGTTTTTGGTGGCTACAGAGGCTTGCAATGGCGGAACTCCTGATCTATCTTCGTCTTTGATGTTTTTAGGGTATATGGGAATATATAGGCAAAAGAAGTCGGTCGAGGGAGACACGAGGGGACCACGAGAGTGGAGGGCACGCCCAGGTGGGTGGGTGCGCCCCCCTATCTCGTGGCCTCGTCGAAGCTTCCCTGGCTTGCACTCCAAGTTCCCTGGATTGGTTCTGTTCCAAAAATAACGCTCCCAAAGGTTTCATTCCGTTTGGACTCCGTTTGATATTCCTTTTCTTCGAAACACTGAAATAGGCAAGAAAACAACAATATGGGCTAGGCCTCCGGTTAATAGGTTAGTCCCAAAAGTAATATAAAAGTGTATAATAAAGCCCGTAATCATTCAAAACAGATAATAAAATAGCATGAATGCTTCATAAATTATAGATACGTTGGAGACATATCACCTCTCTATTGGGAAGTTGGACCATAGCTCAATCTCAAGGTGTTCTGTCCTGTAATCATTGCAGCCTTCCTTGGCAAGGATGTGGTTCTGAATTTTTTCATATTGCTTGACGAAGTTTAACATTGAGTTGTGTCGGTTCATATATCTTTTTAGGACAGCATTGAACCCCTCACTACGTTGACTGCAGGAAGGGGAATAACCTATGTTTGAAGTAGCACGGCACCCAAGTTGACCTGTATTCGTACAACTTCTCAAAGTGTGCGTGTGCCATAGCCTCATAGTTCATCATTAACCCAGCCCAATTCTGTTCAAACTCGTTTGCAGTGAAGCTGAAGTCAACACAGTAGTTGAAATCATCAGAGAGCCCTGGATTCTGGCACAACAGCCAACCAACTTTTTCCTGTGCCTTTTTCATGATGTGCCATCAACAATAACGATGCACGGTGGTTGAAAAGATGCTCTATATTGACTGCCTCATTGCACCATCCTGATTGGTTATGAAGTTGTTAGGAGGTTTGCCATCCATATCCTCTAGGAATGCTTCGAAGACCCAATCAAAGCTCGATGTTGATACATCTCCAACATATCTATAATTTTTTATTATTCCATGCTATTATATTATATATTTTGGATGTTTAATGGGCTATAATATGCTCTTTTATATTATTTTTGGGACTAACCTATTAACCGAGGGCCTAGTGCTAGTTTCCGTTTTTTGCATATTTTTGAGTTTTGCAGAAAAGGACTACCAAACGGAGTGCAAATGGAATGAAACATTCGTGATGATCTTTCTTGGACCAAAATCAAACTAGAAGACTTGGATATGAAGTTGGAGACGTAACGAGGAGGCCACGAGGCAGGAGGGCGCGCCCTGGGGGGTAGGCGCGCCCCCACCCTCGTGGGCCCCTCGTAGATCCATCGTACTAGTTCTTTCGCCTATATATACTCTTATAGCCTAAAAACATAAGGGGGAGCCATGAAACCACTTTTCCACCGCCACAACCTTCTGTACCCGTGAGATCCCATCTTGGGGCCTTTTTCGGTGTCCTGCCGGAGGGGGATTCGATCATGGAGAGCATCTACATCAACACCATTACCTCTCCGGTGAAGCGTGAGTAGTTTGCCATAGACCTTCGGGTCCATAGTTATTAGCTAGATGGCTTCCTCTCTCTCTTTGATTCTCAATACAAAGTTCTCCTTGATGTTCTTGGAGATCTATTCAATGTAATACTCGTTTGCGGTGTGTTTGCCGAGATCCGACGAATTGTGGATTTATTATCAAGATTATCTATGAATATTATTTGGTTCTTCTCTGAATTCTTATATGCATGATTTGATATCTTTGCAAGTCTCTTCAAATTATCGGTTTAGTTTGGCCTACTAGATTGATCTTTCTTGCCATGAGAGAAGTGCTTAGCTTTGGGTTCAATCTTTTGGTGTCCTTTCCAAGTGATAGTAGGGGCAGCAAGGTGTTGGGGAACATAGTAATTTCAAAAAAATTCCTACGCACAAGCAAGTTCATGGTGATGCATAGCAACAAGAGGGGAGAGTTTTGTCTACGTACCCTCGAAGACCGAAAGCGGAAGCGTTAGCACAACACGGTTGATGTAGTCGTACGTCTTCACGGCCCGACCGATCAAGCACCGAAAGCACGGCACCTCCGAGTTCTTGCACATGTTCTGCTCGTTGATGTCCCTCGAACTCCGATCCAGCCGAGTGTCGAGGGAGAGTTCCGTCAGCACGACGGCGTGGTGACGATGATGATGTTCTACCGATGCAGAGCTTCACCTAAGCACCGCTATGATATTATTGAGGAGGACTATGGTGGAGGGGGGCACCGCACACGGCTAAGAGATCAATGATCAATTGTTGTGTCTATGGGGTGCCCCCTCCCCCGTATATAAAGGAGTGGAGGAGGGGTCCGACCAAGGGGAGGAGGCGCGCCCAAGGGGGGGAGTCCTACTCCCACCGGGAGTAGGACTCCTCCCTTTCCTATTTGGAGAGGGAGAGGGAAGGAAGAGGAAGGAGGGAGGAAGGAAAGAGGGGGTGGCCCCCCTCCCAATTCGGATTGGGCTTGGGGGGGGGGGCGCCCACTCCCTTGCTCCTTTCCCCTCCTTTCCACTAAGGCCCATTAAGGCCCATATACCTCCCGGGGGGTTCCGATAACCTCCCGGAGCTCTGGTATTGTCCCAATCTCACCCGGAACCTTTCCGGTGTCCAAATATAGTCGTCCAATATATCGATCTTTATGTCTTGACCATTTCGAGACTCCTCGTCATGTCCGTGATCACATCTGGGACTCCGAACAACCTTTGGTGCATCAAAACACATAAACTCATAATATAACTATCATCTAACTTTAAGCGTGCGGACCCTACGGGTTCGAGAACTATGTAGACATGACCGAGACACGTATCCGGTCAATAACTAATAGTGGAACCTGGATGCTCATATTTTCTCCTAGATATTCTACAAAGATCTTTATCGGTCAAACCGCATAACAACATACGTTGTTCCCTTTGTCATCGGTATGTTACTTGCCCGGGATTCAATCGTCGGTATCTCAATACCTAGTTCAATCTCATTACCGGCAAGTCTCTTTACTCGTGACGTAATGCATCATCTCGTAACTAACTCATTAACTACATTGCTTGCAAGGCTTATAGTGATGTGCATTACTGAGAGGGCCCATAGATACCTCTCCGATAATCGGAGTGACAAATCCTAATCTCAAAATACGTCAACTCAACAAGTACCTTTGGAGACACCTGTAGAGCACCTTTATAATCACCTAGTTACATTGTGACGTTTGGTAGCACACAAAGTGTTCCTCCGGTAAGCGGGAGTTACATAATCTCATAGTCATAGGAACATGTATAAGTCATGAAGAAAGCAATAGCAACATACTGAACGATCAAGTGCAAAGCTAATGGAATGGGTCAAGTCAATCACATCATTCTACTAATGATGTGATCCCGTTAATCAAATGACAACTCATGTCTATGGTTAGGAAACTTAACCATCTTTGATTCACGAGCTAGTCAAGTAGAGACATACTAGTGACACTATGTTTATCTATGTATTTAGACATGTATTATGTTTCCGGGTAATACAATTCTAGCATGAATAATAAACATTTATCATGATATGAGGAAATAAATAATAACTTTATTATTGCCTCTAGGGCATATTTCCTTCAGTCTCCCACTTGCACTAGAGTCAATAATCTAGATTACACAATAATGATTCTAACACCCATGGAGCCTTGGTGCTGATCATGTTTCACTCGTGGAAGAGGATTAGTCAATGGGTCTACAACATTCAGATCTGTATGTATCTTGCAAATCTCTATGTCTCCCACCTGGACTTGGTCCCGGATGGAATTGAAGCGTCTCTTCATGTGCTTGGTTCTCTTGTGAAATCTGGATTCCTTTGCCAAGGCAATTGCACCAGTATTGTCACAAAAGATTTTCATTGGACCCGATGCACTAGGTATGACACCTAGATCGGATATGAACTCCTTCATCCAGACTCCTTCATTTGCTGCTTCCGAAGAAGCTATGTACTCCGCTTCACATGTAGATCTCGCCACGATGCTTTGTTTAGAACTGCACCAACTGACAGCGCCACCGTTCAATATAAACACGTATCCGGTTTGCGATTTAGAATCATCCGGATCAGTGTCAAAGCTTGCATCGACGTAACCATTTATGACTAGCTCTTTGTCACCTCCATAAACGAGAAACATATCCTTAGTCCTTTTCAGGTATTTCAGGATGTTCTTGACCGCTGTCCAGTGATCCACTCCTAGATTACTTTGGTACCTCCCTGCTAAACTAATAGCAAGGCACACATCAGGCCTGGTACACATCATTGCATACATGATAGAGCCTATGGCTGAAGCATAGGGAACTTCTTTCATTTTCTCTCTATCTTCTGAAGTGGTCGGGCATTGAGTCTGACTCAATTTCACACCTTGTATTACAGGCAAGAACCCTTTCTTTGCTTGATCCATTTTGAACTTTTTCGAACTTTATCAAGGTATGTACTTTGTGAAATTCCAATTAAGTGTCTTGATCTATCTCTATAGATCTTGATGCCCAATATGTAAGCAGCTTCACTGGGGTCTTTCATTGAAAAACTTTTATTCAAGTATCCTTTTATGCTATCCAGAAATTCTATATCATTTCCAAACAATAATATGTCGTCCACATATAATATTAGAAATTCTACAGATCTCCCACTCACTTTCTTGTAAATACATGCTTCTCCAAAAGTCTGTATAAAACCATATGCTTTGATCACACTATCAAAGCGTTTATTCCAACTCCGAGAGGCTTGCACCAGTCCATAAATGGATCGCTGGAGCTTGCACACTTTGTTAGCATCCTTTGGATCGACAAAACCTTCTGGTTGCATCATATACAACTCTTCTTCCAGAAATCCATTTACGAATGTAGTTTTGACATCCATTTGCCAAATTTCATAATCATAAAATGCGACAATTGCTAACATGATTCAGACAGACTTAAGCATCACTACGGGTGAGAAAGTCTCATCGTAGTCAACTCCTTGAACTTGTCAAAAACCTTCCGCAACAAGTCAAGCTTTGTAGACAGTAATATTACCATCAGCGTCAATCTTCTTCTTGAAGATCCATTTATTCTCCATGGCTTGCCGATCATCGGGCAAGTCAACCAAAGTCCACACTTTGTTCTCATCCATGGATCCCACCTCAGATTTCATGGCCTCAAGCCATTTTGCGGAATATGGGATCATCATCGCCTCCTCATAGTTCGTAGGTTCGCCATGGTCAAGTAACATGACCTCCAGAATAGGATTACCATACCACTCTGGTGCGAATCTTAATCTGGTTGACCTACGAGGTTCTGTAGTAACTTGATCTGAAGTTTCATGATCAATATCATTAGCTTCCTCACTTATTGGTGTAGTCCTCACAGGAACCAGTTTCTGTGATGAACTATTTTCCAATAAAGGAGCAGGTACAGTTACCTCATCAAGTTCTACTTTCCTCCCACTCACTTCTTTCGAGAGAAACTCCTACTCTAGAAAGGATCCATTCTTGGCAACAAATGTCTTGCCTTCAGATCTGTGATAGAAGGTGTACCCAACAGTTTCCTTTGGGTATCCAATGAAGACACATTCTCTGATTTGGGTTCGAGCTTATCGGGTTGAAGCTTATTCACATAAGCATCGCAGCCCCAAACTTTAAGAAATGACAACTTTGGTTTCTTGCCAAACCATAGTTCATAAGGCGTCGTCTCAACAGATTTTGATGGTGCCCTATTTAACGTGAATGCGGCCGTCTCTAAAGCATAACCCCAAAACGATAGTGGTAAGTCAGTAAGAGACATCATAGATCGCACCATATCTAGTAAAGTACGATTACGACGTTCGGACACACCATTACGCTATGGTGTTCCGGGTGGCGTGAGTTGCGAAACTATTCCGCATTGCTTAAAATGTAAATCAAACTCGTAACTCAAATATTCTCCTCCACGATTAGATCGTAGAAACTTTATTTTCTTGTTACGATGATTTTTAACTTCACTCTGAAATATTTGAACTTTTCAAATGTTTCAGACTTATGTTTCATTAAGTAGATATACCATATCTGCTCAAATCATCTGTGAAGGTGAGAAAATAACGATACCCGCCGCGAGCCTCAACATTCATTGGACCACATACATCAATATGTATGATTTCCAACAAATCAGTTGCTCGCTCCATAGTTCCTGAGAACGATATTTTAGTCATCTTGCCCATGAGGCATGGTTCGCAAGTACCAAGTGATTCATAATCAAGTGATTCCAAAAGTCCATCAGTATGGAGTTTCTTCATGCGCTTTACACCAATATGACCTAAACGGCAGTGCCACAAATAAGTTGCACTATCATTGCCAACTCTGCATCTTTTGGCTTCAACATTATGGATATGTGTATCACTACTATCGAGATTCATCAAAAATAGACCACTCTTTAAGGGTGCATGACCATAAAAGATACTACTCATATAAATAGAACAACCATTATTCTCATATTTAAATGAATAACCGTCTCGCATCAAACAAGATCCAGATATAATGTTCATGCTCAACGCTGGCACCAAATAACAATTATTTAGGTCTAAAACTAATCCCGAAGGTAGATGTAGAGGTAGCGTGCCGACGGCGATCACATCGAATTTGGAACCATTTCCCACGCGCATCGTCACCTCGTCCTTAGCCAGTGTCCGCTTAATTTGTAGTCCCTATTTCGAGTTGCAAATATTAGCAACAAAACCAGTATCAAATACCCAGGTGCTACTGCGAGCTCTAGTAAGGTACACATCAATAACATGTATATCACATATACCTTTGTTCACCTTGCCATCCTTCTTATCCACCAAATACTTGGGGCAGTTCCGCTTCTAGTGACCAGTCTGCTTGCAGTAGAAGCACTCAGTCTCAGGCTTAGGTCCAGACTTGGATTTCTTCTCTTGAGCAGCAACTTGTTTGCTGTTCTTCTTGAAGTTCCCCTTCTTTTTCCCTTTGCCCTTTTTCTTGAAACTGGTGGTCTTATTGACCATCAACACTTGATGCTCCTTCTTGATTTCTACCTCCGCAACCTTTAGCATTGCGAAGAGCTCAGGAATTGTCTTATCCATCCCTTGCATATTATAGTTCATCACGAAGCTCTTGTAGCTTGGTGGCAGTGATTGAAGAATTCTGTCAATGACGCTATCATCCAGAAGATTAACTCCCAGTTGAATCAAGTGATTGTTATACCCAGACATTCTGAGTATATGCTCACTAACAGAACTATTCTCCTCCATCTTGCAGCTGTAGAACTTATTGGAGACTTCATATCTCTCAATCCGGGCATTTGCTTGAAATATTAACTTCAACTCCTGGAACATCTCATATGCTGCATGACGTTTAAAACGTCGTTGAAATCCCGGTTCTAAGCCGTAAAGCATGGCACACTGAACTATCGAGTAGTCATCAGCTTTGCTCTGCCAGATGTTCATAACATCTAGTGTTGCTCCTGCAGCAGGTTTGGCACCTAGCGGTGCTTCCAAGACATAATTCTTCTGTGCAGCAATGAGGATAATCTTCAAGTTACGGACCCAGTTAGTGTAATTGCTACCATCATTTTTCAACTTTGCTTTCTCAAGGAATGCATTAAAATTCAACGAAAGAACAACACGGGCCATCTATCTACAACAAACATAGACAAGCAAAATACTACCAGGTACTAAGTTCATGATAAATTTAAGTTCAATTAATCATATTACTTAAGAACTCCCACTTAGATAGACATTCTTGTAATCATCTAAGTGATCACGTGATCCAAATCAACTAAACGATAACCGATCATCACGTGAAACAGAGTAGTTTTCAATGGTGAACACCACTATGTTGATCATATCTACTATATGATTCATGCTCGACCTTTCGGTCTCAGTGTTCCGAGGCCATATCTGCATATGCTAGGCTCGTCAAGTTTAACCTGAGTATTCTGCGTGTGCAAAACTGGCTTGCACCCGTTGTAGATGGACGTAGAGCTTATCACACCCGATCATCACATGGTGTCTGGGCACGATGAACTTTGGCAACGGTGCATACTCAGGGAGAACACTTTTATCTTGAAATTTAGTGAGAGATCATCTTATAATGCTACCGTCAATCAAAGCAAGATAAGATGCATAAAAGATAAACATCACATGCAATCAATATAAGTGATATGATATGGCCATCATCATCTTGTGCTTGTGATCTCCATCTCCGAAGCACCGTCATGATCACCATCGTCACCGACGCGACACCTTGATCTCCATCGTAGCATCACTGTCGTCTCGCCAACTATTGCTTCTACGACTATCGCTACCGCTTAGTGATAAAGTAAAGCAATTACAGGGCGATTGCATTGCATACAATAAAGCGACAACCATATGGCTCCTGCCAGTTGCCGATAACTCGGTTACAAAACATGATCATCTCATAGAATAAAATATAGCATCACGTCTTGACGATATCACATCACAACTTACCCTGCAAAAAAAGTTAGACGTCCTCTATTTTGTTGTTGCAAGTTTTACATGGCTGCTACGGGCTTAGCAAGAACCGTTCTTACCTACACATCAAAACCACAATGATAGTTTGTCAAGTTAGTGTTGTTTTAACCTTCTCAAGGACCGGGCGTAGCCACACTCGGTTCAACTAAAGTTGGAGAAACTGACACCCGCCAGCCACCTGTGTGCAAAGCACGTCGGTAGAACCAATCTTGTGTAAGCGTACACGTAATGTCGGTCCGGGCCGCTACATCCAACAATACCGCCGAACCAAAGTATGACATGCTGGTAAGCAGTATGACTTGTATTGCCCACAACTCAGTTGTCACTACAAAAAAATACACTTTCGTGATGATACGTGTTTGTCATAGTAGGTCGTGTTTTCTATCATGCATGTACATCCATGAAAAATTTATGACAGAATCAAGATAGTCATACATGTGCTGTCGTAGAAGTGTTCCATGACATTACCAAAATTATCATCACGGAAGTGTCCACTTCCATGACGATAAATCGCGCGTCACAGAAGTGCTTTCATCAAGGGTGACCGACGCGTGGCATCCACCATAACGGAACGCCGTTAAGCTATCGGGTCGGGTTTTGGATCCGATAACCCGTTAACAACCCCGACCAATGGGGATTTTCCACGTGTAAAATCATCATTGGCTGGAGGAAACACGTGTCGGCTCATCGCTGGGACAGATGCCATCCACTCATTGGCCAGAAGGCGCCTATGATACGTCGACACGTGGCACGGCCCAACATAGGCCCATTCTTGTGAAAAGGCCGGTCCGTTTGACTTGGTCAAAAGGTGGCGGGCCGGCCCATGGAAAGCCTGTTAACGGCCTGTTCGCATATAGCCCATTTACAGCCCGCTAACCCAAGGCCCGTTACGCCCTATTCGAATTAGGCCCAGTAGCGTCATCTGGGCCATCAAATATGATTCTAGCCTGTTTTCACTTCTGGCCCATGTATGGCCCATGACGTCTTTCGGCCCATATGAGGCCCTACGTAACTCTTGGCCTATTAACGGCCCGTGGTGAAACTGGCCCGTAATGAACAGTGTATCACTTTACACCCATTAACGGCCCGTGGTGAAACTGGCCCGTAAAGAACAGTGTATCACTTTATACCCATTAACGGCCCATTATTCCGGTGGGCCGTTTCCAGCCCATGTTATCTTACAGCCTTCTTAGAGCCCATTTATTCTTGGGCTCATTTCCAGCATTCGTTTACTTATGGCCCGTTACTGTCATTTTCTGCTTATGGGCCAAATTCAGCCCGTGGTTACAGTCGGCCCATCTGTGGTCCGTTAATACGTTGGGCCGTTTTCATAGCGTCATCAAATACGACCTATTAACGATGGCCAGTTATGGTCGGCCCATGAACGGACGATTCCAACTCTAGCCCATTTACGGCCTGAATGCGGTCTGTTTGGCCCATGTTTGGCCAATCGATCATACGACCCGTATAAGGCCCATTGATGATACAGCCCATAGAAGGCCCATTGTTTCTACGGCCCGTAGAAGGCCCACTATTTCTATGGCCCATAGAAGGCCCACTGCTTCTATGGCCCATAGAAGGCCCACTGCTTATACGGCCTGTAGAAGGCCCACAGTTTCTACGGCCCGTAGGAGGCGCAGTGTCACTACAGTAAATATTAGCCCATGGTTATTATGGCCTAGTTTTAAAAAATAGGTTATTGCAGCCACTAGCAAACCGCAGAAAAAGAACTGCACTGACTACAAGCAAACAAATAAACAAGACAACAAGGAAATAAATAAGCAAGCAACTTACACTAGGCTATCACGGCTATTACACATATTACATCCACTAGGCATCAAAGTTCACCACCAGTGCAAATATAGGGAACACAACAGCATATAAACGCCACAGCAAAACAAGTCCAGAATTGAAACCACTTCAGAAGAGCTCAAGAAACAATATCATGGGTACCCATAATGCTGGCAAGATGCTTAGCAAGCTTATTAACTTTCTCTTGTTTGGCGCTTAATCCTCCACCGCTTGCTGTTGCACCAGAAAGTATGCATCCGAATTCTGCAGGGACTTCCTAAGTCCTTCGGCTTCCTGTCGCATAACATCTGATCGATGTCTTTCAACTTGAAGTTGAGACTCAATAAGCCAAACTGATTCAGGCAAAGAGTTCAAAGAGCTGGTGCCAGCAGTGGTAGCTAGTAACTCGAACACTACATCAAGACAGGACTTTGGGGTTGTCTCAGTGTCTTCAATATAGTTTTTATCAGCTTTCTTGGAGACCAATAGGGATGTCTCACTATCTTGAACCTTATCTGCATTACTTCCTTTACCATTGCATAACAGGGTACTCTTCTCCAATATTTTATCCGCGTTCTAAAAGAGAAACAAACAAACACATCTCAGGTTTACAATGTAGTATATGAAACTCATTTTGGTAAACCAGTTCAGTAGTAAGGTGGACAGGATAACAACATGAAACAAACATATATCTATGTAGTATGGTCACTGTATGGTCTATATCATTCTAGTTTATGTTGCCAAATCAAGATAGATACAGTTTGAATCATATCTATTTAAGACAAAGCAGCATAGACAGAATACAAGTGTGGGAAACTACACAACAATAACAACACTTGTAATGTGCATGGCATGAGAACATAACTATTTATTCAATTGAAACTGAATTCAACATAGAGCAAGTTACAACAACAAACAGCCAAACACATTGAAGAAACAGGTTTAAAACATACCTGTTGCGCCATTGGAGTTTCAATTGCATCCTTCAAATTTGAAATTAGTTGGTATCAGTAAATACAGTGATGCAAGAGCAAAGTAGTATGAACCATAGCTATGGAACCTAACCTGAGAACAATTCTTCTTCTGCTTTAAGCGTTGACTTCGGGTTCAGAGTGGTGGTCCTCGTGATTTGGGCACTGCAGCTGCCTTACTAACTGCTCGTGTTTGGGTGCTCTGTGGTGGAGACGGTGCTGTGTCAACGGGAACTGGGTGTCTATCTGCTGGGGTTGGGGTTAGAAGGGGTGTAGCTAGTTCTCTGTCCAACAGGGTAGGGGTACAATCTGCATGAGTGTGGGTTATGTGTGGTGGGGCTGGTTCTTGGGCAAGTACAACCGTGGTTCTATCTGCATCAACAGGTAGCACGATCTTTTCTGAAGACCGTGTTTTTACTCCCACGGATACTGCCATCACTCCCTCCAATTGAAATGGCTGATAAACAAGAAAAGTAATTGAATGTACAGACATTGTAAGATAGACAGGTGCAATGGATAGTATGGAAGAAAACAGGGCATGGAATAATTCACATTTATGTTGTCTAAGCAAACAGAATAGCATGACATAATTTCACATATATGATGGCTAATTAAACAGGATAGCATGACACAATTTCACATGTATGATGGCTAACTAAACATGATAGAATGACATACTTCAAAATATGATGACTATGTAAACAGGCTGACATGATATAACTATATGATGTGTCTATTAAAGTAGTTGGCATGCCATAAATCACAAACATGCCGTCGATGGAAACATGATGGCATGATATAATTCACGGATAGAATGACATAATTTAAAATATGATGACTATGTGAACAGGATGAGATGATATAACTATATTATGTCTTTAGAAAATGGGTTGGCATGCCATAATTCAGATACATGCCGTCTATCTAAACATCATGGCATGACATAATTCAAATATATGATTTATATACTAAGGAAGTGAGCAGAGGGCAATCGCATATATGATGTGTCAACTAAGGAGATGTCATTCAATATTGTGTATATGATGTAAAAATTAAGCATTGCAATACAACATATGCATTATATGAGTAATATAACCCTGCCAAGTTAGGACTGGTCATCTGCCTCTGAATCCTCCTCTGAAGAGCTATCTGTAACCAGCAAGATATCTGCTTCAGCAGGTAGCATTGTCTGCTCTGAAGACCTTGTTTTCGCTCCAGATTTCTCCATCACCAATTCAAATGGTTGATGCACAGGAAGAGCAGTTAAATATACAAACATTGTCGACAAAAGCAATGAGAAATACAAAAAAAGGACGACATATATGACGCTTGCCTAAACAACATGGCATTGCATAATTCACATACATAATGCCTTGCAACAAGATAACATTGCATAATTAGAATATATAATGTCTTGCAACAAGATGGCATTGTATAATTCACATATATGGTAATTAGACACTAAACAGGTGGCATGCACACAAAGCATGTCTAAACTAAGCAAATGACATAGCAATGCAAGATACCATACGCACGATATGAGTAACATAACCCTGCCAAGTTAGGGCATGCACCTCGGGGGGGGGGGGCAATATGACTGGTCATCTGCCTCTAAATCCTCCTCTGAGGAGCTATCGGTAACCAACAAGACATGCGCTTCGTTAGATAGCATTGTCTGCTCTGAAGTCCTTGTTTCCACTCCAGATTTTTCCATGTCCGTGCCGAATGGCTGATGCACAGGAAGAGTAATTGAATGTACTAAAAATGTTGACAAATTTAACACGTAATAAAAAAATGATGGCATGATATAATTCACATATAAGATGACTGGCTAACCAGGGTGGCATTGCAAAATTCACATATATGATGCCTGGCTAGACAAGATGGCATTGCATGATTCACATATACGATAAAGAAACTAAACAGATGGCATTGACACAAAGCATGTCTAAACTAAGCAGATGACATCTTTAATGTATACAGTAAGCAATGCAAGGAACCATATGCATGATATTACCAACATCAGCATGCCAAGTTAGAGCGAAGACCTCATGGGGTAAATAGGAGTGGTCTTCTCCTTCCGAATCCCCCTCAGAACAGTTATCTTCCTCTTGATTACGATCCGAAATGGGTGGAGGGGGGCTGCCTTTGCGCCCACCATGGAACGACGTCTGCATGAAATTTTATTGTCACACAAGGCTCGTCTCTTTTGCTCTACATGATCAGTTCCATTGTGTACAATAACTGGCATGCATAGGAATAAAACATAGTGAGATTATGTAAGGAGTGCATGCACAACTCCAGAGTGATGGTAGCAAACTGTGGATAGAACCAAAACCAATGATAGCAGGCAGATAATAGCTTTAGTTAAAAAATACAGATAATGGCTCCTTTAACGTTTGTTTGCACCCAACATGAAACTCATAGTAGACACCGGAGATTAACCAGATAGTAGACAGATAGTACTGATTGCTGCCCCAATATGTACCCCACAACCATTTAAAAACTCAAGTTTCAGCATTAGTTTGGACCTGACTTGGAGTCTAATAGGTGAACACGACGATAATGTAGCATGTCATCATATTAAGCGACGCATAACGTAAGCAGACACGGAAGAGTGTGACCTCTCTTGCGGACCCGTGTAGTCCTCAAGGTCATCTGCTCAATTGATGATGGTAATGCAGTTGTCATGGCTGCCGATGGCGGGGAAGAAGATCTGAGGCGGCGAAAGACAGTCTGGAGAGCGGATCCCTGCTGTGGTGAACCCTTCCGTCATTGGAGCAGCTGAGATGGGGTGGAACACAGCGCCGCAGGAGCAGGACAAACCACACAAGGTTTTCTTTGACACATATCTGTAACAGAAGTAATTGAGTAAGGGCATGTTTGAATTTGAGGATTCTAACAATGCAGGGATAGGAAATAGACATGAATAGGATAGGAATGCACGTGCAAAACAGAGAATTAAAAAAAAACAGAATTTCTGCCAATCTGGGTGTTTGATTAACAACAATTGGAAGATCACAGGATGCAAAAAAGCATGGTGAGATTAAGTCAAACCACAAGAAAATGTACGGTTATAGTGCTATTATGCTACTATCTCTTAGTCTTGTGCTTGATGAATAGGAATATGAAAAGGAGGAGAAGTGGAAATTAGAATTCCTATGGTTTTTCTTTCAAGGAGACACTAAAGGAACAAATCCTACAGTTTTCTTTGCTCCATTCCTTTGCACCAAATTCATGAAAAGTAGTACCATAGGAAACTTTCCAATTCCTATGTTTTTCATTCACTTTTCCTTTCAAGCACTCGCGATTCTAGTAGGCAGGCTTGAGCAAGGAAAATCCTACAGTAAAATTTTTTTTTGTGCTACTTCTATTACTTTGGACCCAGGCCACTGCCATACTAGCTCAACTCCCAGGCCCATCGACAAATGCACAGCTCAAACGCGCAGAGATAAATAATGATGGCATTCAAGAGAGTCCATCACAGATACCTATGTTGCCTGGTACCTCACTGCTTGTCATATAGTAGGATAAAATAATCGTATTTCCTATTACTATGAGTGCTCAGTGACAATATATATAACATGTAGAGTAAAAAAGAGATGCAACACGTGTAAAACCTCTTTGGTGAAGCCATGTCGATCTCAGCGTGATTAGGTTGGCCGGTGAGGATGCTTCGGCTGACTTAGCTGTCGGAGGAGGGGAAGAAGATCTTAGGCGTATGGAGATGGAGCCCGAGGTACTGCTCCGCTGTGATGGAGGGTTTTGTTGTTGGAGCAGCTCCGGTGAGTTGTACGACGCCGAGGCTGAAGCAGGACAAGAGAGACAACGAACAACGTTAACCTGAGTGGAATTCTAATAGCATCTCCAATACATGACGTAGTATACATAACCACAAAGTGCTAGATGTAAAACACATCAGCCGCTCATCTCTGAACTTAACTGTCGAAACTGAACTTAACTGTCAAAACTGAATTTTGCTGTCGAAACTGAATTTTGCTGTCGAAACTGAACGCACTAGCAAGGTGAGGCTACACGTCGGTCGACTGAATTTTTCATCTCTAATCAGTCGATTTTGCAGCCGTTGGATATGAAATCAAGGGCCTTCGGTTCATCTTCAACCTCCACCCCCCTGAGCCGCCAGCCACCACCAGCCAAACAGCAGCCCCCCGCCGCCCGCGGCCAGCTGTGCGCCGCCCCGCCCACCCCGAAAACACTCCCCACCGCCGGTCCGTCGCAGCCCCGACCATCCCTCCAGGCCCCCCGTGCCGAGCTTTTTCTCCGGTGATCCCCACACCATCGCCCCGCCACCGTCGGCGACCACCGCCCCCATCCTGAACCCTAAGATAGATA